>NC_087514.1:22730413-23032003 GCF_963921805.1 Phalacrocorax carbo
TTTTGCACAGATCATAACTCTATATACTGCTTCACTTGAAAACAAGCCAGGATTTTTCTACTTGTCAACAATAAAGAATTTTTGCACCTTGTACTTTTCATCAGGAAACCTCTGCACTTTGAAACATTCATAGCACCATTCCTCTTGTGTTCTTCTGCAAGCCTACACAGTGGAAGCACCAGACCTCTTTGATCTTTTCCAGGAGCTAGCATCATTAGGTTAGATCTCAAGGCTCAGTGAACACTTTTTGATGTTAGATCCTCTCCATGTACTAAAAATTTCCTCAAAGCTTATGGTTAGTCCCACTGGCACAGGGAATTAATAGGAGAACAGAAAAATGGAAGCAGGAGAAAAGGTAGTGAAAACTTTAACATAAAAATTTTTCTTAGCCCTCAAAACTGCTAATACTTTTCTATTCTTCAACCTACTGCCATCAATAAAAGTTTCTCTCTAAAATCTACTATGCCAAAACCATAAGGCATTCTTCCCAAAAGATGCATTGGTCACAAATAAACGAACAACCATTCTGTTATCAGACCTTTTCTCTTCTTTCACATACTTGGATACTTAGCCACAGAAACATGTGGGTGGAATTCAGGTGCCTAAATCCATGAAAACTATCTGTAAAACATACTCCACACCTCCCAGATATCTGAAATGAAACAGGTATCTAGTTCTTCTCCAGTGAGGTCTGGGGAAATCCAGACTTCAGAATCAGCCATCCTTGGCAGGGATAAACATTTTAATACCTACCTCAAACCCAACAGTGCTCTCAAGATTCGCAACTTTGCCACCCGTGGGTCCACAAGCACAAGATCTGATGTGCAGGAATAGTCTGGGTGTACCTAATCATAGAACATCTCCTCAGAACACTGAGCTGAGCATAAAGCATATAACACTATGTCGATTTCATTTTAAAATGTTGCAGGCCAGTAGTTACAGTCCTTTGCTCAGTACCTTTCTATGCTCTCCTTATCTCCTAACCACTTCAGTGAGGTGGTTAGAAGATGATAGACAAGGATGGAAGTTTTTTCTAGAGCTTTTGTTGAAGCTTAGAGGATTGGAAATACAAATCAATCTTTTGTTTGGGATTCTGATTTTCTTCATTCATAAACAAAAACATCTAAATATTTATTCACTATTACAATTAATGTTGAAATTGATGTTGCTGTCACCAATTTAATGAAGTTGTTGATGCTTCTATAGTAGCTATTTTTATTAAATATATTGCCTATAAAGTCCAGAGAGTGGGACACTTGTAGGAAATTTTAAGTTTAGAGAACATACAGTCTAATGGCCCAAAACCCAAAGCAGAATATATCTACCGTAGTCTCAATGAGCAACACAAGTTACACTAAACTTAATTAAGAATTAAGATGAGATTAAATATTAATGTGCAGAACTATCTGGTTTTCCTAAAGCAAATCATACAGGAACAATAAGGGGTACTCTCAGATCTATAAAAAGAATCTCCACATTTTGCTGCTTCTACAGACACAACACTGACATTGACCTCCAGCTGTGTTCACAGCAATGAAGGAGAAAATTTGAGAGAAGACTGCAGCAAATAATTTTGTCTCAAATATAGATTTCTAGTTATACATATTAAAAAATATCTATAGGGCTGCTATCTTTCAAATAAAAACAACAGCATGAATGCTAACTACTTGACACCCACATATATTATAAAGTGAATTAAACTGAATACTTTCCTCAGGATTTGCATTTGTTCTTTGCATGCCAGACCTCGCTAGCCCAGGTGACAGGACAGAGCCAACAGCTCTCTCAAGAGTCAAGACGCCAACACACAATCCTTGATGGGAAGACAGCATTCTCTCTCTCTCTTCAATAACTGTCTCCAATTGTTAGCAGATTTGAACTATTCCAAAATCATTTGATAATTAGGAAATGTTTTCTCAATGCAAACCTAGTGAAAAGCAAAGAGTGAAGACAAAACCATAAATTCAGTTTACGGATTTTAAGTTAGATAGTGCTATTTCTTGCTCACAAGTCTAAAAATGGAGATACCACTAACTCATGGGACCGCTGTAACTACACCACAATACAGATCATTCTGAAAAGTAAAAATTATTATGCAGAATCCAGGTCCTGTAAGTAGGAAAAAAGAGGGTATCTCCACATTTGTGATGCTTGTGATGGTAGCTAGAAAAGTGAAAACCTTATTAAAAGTCTATTACTAACAAATGCCTATCAAGGAGGTATTTTCAAAACATCCTTTACAAGCTGATGCTTCCATCACCTGACCAAATAAGTTCTAACCCATCTGAAAGGCAGACACCTACATCCTTTAGGACACATAGTTTTAAATGAAAGACATTTCAACAAAAATTCATAGGGAGATCGAAAAAAAAGCCACTTAAATTACCTTAATACACTAAATTGTGTAGGTATCCAACATACACTGGATGAACAAATTTGTTCATGTTTTGTGATAACACATGCTGCTTACCAAAAGTCCATCAAAGTCTGTAAAAACTTCAGGTTTCAGGTAAATCCTTGCCATACTTACAAAGGAGAAGAAATTAACCCTGCCATTGGGATGTTTAACTAAATATCATCAACAAACTGGCAATTCTGCATTTTGTGGCTCATCATCTACCTTCCAAAACCCTGATTACACATTAAAGGAAGAGTAAAAAGGAGATCACTGCTGAAACCCTCCATGAAACTTCACACAGATTAAAAATGTAGTTACTAAATTAATACTTTGCCACAATCTTCAGGAAAAATATAGCATTATCCAACATGACCTGGGCTGAGGACTGCATGGGAAGCTGGTAAGGAAAGCAAAAGTAAGTGATTTCAGTCTTCAGCATTTTTAAAAGATTCTGATTACAGTATGTAACTGTCTTTCTCAGGAATTTATATATTCCCATTCTCATAGTACATGAACATGATCATCTTCTAAAATTATTTCCTATCACCAATATTTCTTAATGTAGAAAAACTTCCTCCTCGATATACCCTGGAAAATGACACTGAAAGTAAAATAGGATTTTTTGAAAAATTCTTAAATACTATTCCCCTTCCCCTCTCCTTTCCCCTTACCCCCCCACTCTTTCTCACCAAAAATGGCATTCGGTGCATAACTATCTAAACCACTGTGGGGATGCTGTTCCCTTGGTCTGACTAGGGACTGTGCTGAAAAACGGGGAAGATTATCAGCTTCAGCCACATTCAGAGGTTTCCACCACCCTGACTTAGAGTGCAAGGTCCTTTAATCCATTTTCCTAGGTAGCCTGCTGTGGGCTCTTTCTTCTCTTTCTCTAAATCTTTGTAACAGTATCCCAATGATATGCCATGCACCAAGTGGCAAACTTAAAAAAAAATGATTAGTATTCAGTGACTATCTACTCACACGTCAGAAGTCAAGATATATGACACATACACAAGATATAACTTTGCCTGCACCCACTCTTGACAAAACAGTGGAGTTAACACAGTCACACAGTCAAATATGTTTAAAACCAGCTATTTCCTTGAAAGAGGGCACCTCTACAGATTAAGGTAAACTATATAAGTATGCTTAACTACAAGAAAAGAGAGTTAAGGTTAAATATAAATACCATGTCAACTGGACAACTGTAAAGTATTTTCATATTAACTGAACTGACTCTCTGCATTGATTATCCTATTGATACTATAAGAACATACACCTCAGAACATTCAGCTTAATTATTTTTTATTAAAATTAAAGTCTCTATTTTACATGACTGCTCCAAGTTTTTTATTAATTTAGAAAGTATAGGTAGTTGAATTAAGAGTGATCATATTTTGGACAATAAAGTAATGTCTTTTCAAAGCAAAGATTTTCCTGAAGAAGTGTGTAGGTGATTTTCCTGACTGATTTTGACCTGTTTGTAACAAAACTGTTAGCAGTTTCCACAAAAACACCTCCAAGATCGGTAGTTGAAAGGTAATTGGATGTTTTATATTTGTGAACAGGCAGGTGGAGAAGTTGGGTGCTTGGGCTAGAAAAGATACCTGTAACACAGAATAAATTTAAAACCTATCTAAGTCGAAGCTGAAGAAGTTAAACATCCCTGAAGTCTGAACTGAAGTGATGTTAAAGATACAAGAGGAACAACAAGGAGGCACCACACACTATGGATAAGCCCAGACCTATGCATGCTCCTGTATAATAACCGACTGGGCTGAATTAGGTCCCTGCAGGAACCTCAGATGAACATCACCCATAAACATCATAAAGTCCATAAGATTAAGACTACTCTGACATTTAGATGATAATTAGAAATGAGATGGTTTTATAAAAGTTTCCAAACAAGTCTCCAAGAGAATTTTTGACACTAATATTTTTAGAAAATATATACTAAAAGGTCGTTCACTGCAGCTGAAAACCTAGTGCTTGACAGCCCTGTACTTTCAACTTTAAAACTGAAGAGACTGACAGTATGTTTTGATTATTTCAGAACCAGCACAATAAATCAGACTCTGCTTATCTTAGGATATGAACTCTTCAGGACAAAAATGTTTCCTAATATTTGTTTCTGGAGTGAGAGACAGAGACACTGGGTTCTACAAATGAGAGCTCCCACACTTCTCACACCTTTCCTAGCTTGGTCAGACCTTTTCCTTTCTGTTATGGTGTTGATAGTAAAACCATTAAAAGACTGTCAAAATCACAAATGAGCACATGAGAAAATGACTGTAGCACAACTGTAATAATAAGTAAGTACTAGTCTGAATGGTAGCCATTATGTTATGTGGGGTTCCAATAATTAATGTATGCATCAATGCTCTGTTTGGAACATTATCCAAAATTGCAAGCAGGAGGTCTTGACTAGGGACGTGATGTTAAAAGGTCAATATTAAAAACCTAGTGTTTGTCCAAACCTACCACATTGTTTAAAATGGACTACTGCAGCTTTTTCCTGTATTTAGCAGACAAAAGTGTACTTTATTTATCACAGAACAAGTTGGAATTTGTAACTGTCAGCATTATAATTGGTTGCCATGTGGAATATGCCAGCTGCTTCCCACTTGGGTATCTTGTGTCTGCTGAGGGAATGAGGCATGCACAAAAGCTAGGAAAAATAAAAATTAGAAAGCAATAATTAATAGAAAGTCTTGGATCGAGCAAAGTTGTCAAAGAGGGGCAATAAGAATAGCTAAAAGACAGTAGCATTATCCATCCTGTATAAACAATATTAACATAAGAAAATATATTCAGTGAAGAAGTGTCTTCCGATCTTAAAGTTCCAGAAGTTTTTTTCAGGTTGTCACATTACCAAATTTCTTGAACAAGGATTTTCACCAATCTGGTCTTCTCTGGGTAAATTATCTATTATCTATTAGTTGTTCATCTCTGACGCCACATAAAATAGCTGCAAGATCAGACCAGCTAATGTGCAACACGTAAAATCCAAAATTAGCCTGTGTTAGAAATGCAGTAAGAGAGAAAAAAAAAAAAGATCCAAGCAATGTATATGAAGGCTGTCAAGGGCAGCAGTTAAAAAAGTTTTAGAAAGTCCTTGAGCCTTAGTAAATATTTCTTTAATAGAAGTTTGCCTGTTCAGTTTCCATTGGCTCATTTAAGGAGCAGCTAGTATTACATAATTCTTCACTAGAATGAATTTCCAAATCCAATCTCAAGGACATGAGATACAAGGTAAATACCTCCTTGGATCTAATCAGTTTATTCGGGCAGTGGACTCCTTTCTAGACAAAAAAGGATATGTTCCTACAAGTATCCATTTCCTTCTCTTTAAAAAGCTACACTGTGATACAATAGTTTAATGATTTGTCATCGGTCATGCAGTGTCTGGTCAAACTGTCTCTCTCACACAATCTGAAAAGCCCTGACTTCTCTATAATCTCAGTGCTTGTACTATATACAGGCTGAAAAGCCTCACATGGGAGCCTGACACTTCTTCAGGGCCTCTCCATAAGCAACAACTGCCCTCATTCAGGAGGCTCAGGGTGTTCTAAATTATGTTAAAAAAAATTTAGCTGGTTAAGCTTTAAACACATGTATGTTTAAGTTCATTGAAAAAAATTGTTTTTTATTTTGGTTTTAATTTTTTCTCTCCAGTTTAATAAATGTTACTTTCATAAATCCTGCAGATATGTGGATATTTCAGGCAGGTGACTTACAAACAAAAAAAATATTCAGCCTAAAATAGCAGGACTCAAATGAGAAAAAATACTGGACTTTCCTCTCATTTTCAAAGATGGGACACAAGCAAAATTGCCCAATGGTCACGTAAGATTTGTTACTAAATGCAATTCTGTGTAATTATGAGGACCCCATAGCAAGTCTCAGGTGAGGCTTGGGTTGAAAAACGTTTGAGTTACATATACTACTACAACCCAGTCTCCTAACAAAGATTTTTGACAGCTAGAATACATTTGAATGTATCATTAAATAAATCGAAGAAAATACTAATTATCTTTTACTTTATTACTGTTCTTAGTTTCAATTTAGCCAGGTTTTGATTTAGTTTGTTTGTTTTCCTATGTTTTTAAGAACAGTAACAAACAGTCAAATGGAAAGAAAATTTTCCTCCAACACAATGCTTAAGACAAATACTCTACTCATATGCCTCAAGTTACTCTAAAATATCAAGTTTTGCCACAGGAGTGCTGGAATAGCACTTAGGTCTCAGGTCTAACACCATAATCTTTTCTATTTTGTGTAATAGAAAACAAACTATTTTATAGTCTTGCCTACAGGATGTGTGAAACATAAAACAATAGCTCCATTCCAGTAAGCCATAGTTTAGATCTGGAAATGAAGAGGCCTATAACATGATGACTGTGAATGACATTCCAGAACCAGAGTCACAGAATGGCAGGGGTTGGAAGGGACCTCTGGAGATCATCTCATCCAACCCCTCTGCTTGAGCAGGCACACCCAGAGCAGGGGGCACAGGAACGTGTCCAGTCGTGGTTTGAATGTCTCCAGGGAAGGAGACTCCACAGCCTCCCTGGGCAGCCTGTTCCACTGCTCTGGCACCCGCACAGGAAAAGTTTTTTTTTCATGTTAAGGTGGAATTTCCTGTGTTCCAGCTTGTGCCCGTTGCCCCTTGTCCTGTCGTTGGGCACCACTGAAAAGAGTCTGGCCCCATCGTCCTGACACCCACCCTTCAGATATTTATAAGTATTGACAAGAACCCCCTCAGTCTTCTCTTCTGCAGGCTGAACAGACCCAAGTCTTTCAGCCTTTCCTCATATGGGAGATGCTCCCGTCCCCTGATGCATCTCCATAGCTCTCCTCTAGACTCTCTCCAGTAGTTCCCTGTCCTTCTTGAACTGGGCAGGCCCAAAAGTGCACACAGGACTCCAAATGTGGTCTCACTGGGGCAGAGTAGAGGGGAAGGATAACCTCTCTCAACCTGCTGGCCACACTTCTTTTAATGCAGCCCAGGTACCATTGGCCTTCTTGGCCACAAGGGCACACTGCTGGCTCAGGGTCAGCTTGTTGTCCACCAGCACTCCCAGTTCCTTCTCAGCAGAGCTGCTTTCTAACTTTTCAGCCCCCAGCCTGTACTGGTGCATGGGGTTGTTCCTCCCCAGGTGCAGGATCTCACACTTGCTTTTTTTGAACATCATGAGGTTCCCTTTGGCCCAGCTCACCAGCTTGTCCAGGTCTCACTGGATGGCAGCACAACCTTCTGGTGTATCCACCACTCCTCCCCGCTTGGTACCATCATTACATTGTCTTGTTCATGACCAAATTGCAAACATTTACCAATATCATTGATAGTACTAGCACATGCATAAATATATCCCAATGTAACACCTAAGTTTACAAGACTACTCAAAAGCTTGAGTAAACCTGTAATCTCCATGCACTATTTTACAGAGTGAACTTCAGTGTTGTCAAATATCATTTTAGTTGTTGTCCCACACATATTTTTCTAAAAAGACAAAAATATGCCTTTTTTTTCCAGGAATAAAAGATCTTTCTTTTAATATTTCATCCCATTTAAATTAAAACTTTAATCATAAGGATTTTTAGGGGCTATTAATAACAGTGTCTGGATTGCAACTTTCCTTATTTAATGTAATTCCCATTAATTCTATACTGGAAATATGAGACTTTACTTTTTACTTACATTTCATTCTGTTTTGCAAGCAACTGAAATTCTCAGGGAACTCATAAAACAAAGCAAAAAGCCTAATTTTAAAACTGATACAAAAGCTATGATACTGGATTCAAAAACATTTAATCCCTTTTCAGAACATTAGTTGAATTCTACATAATATATTCTAAATATCCTGGAAAAAAAATTGGCCTCACAAGTAATAAATGTACAGATGTAACAGCATAAGTAAAGTTTCATTTTAGAACAAACTACTCCAAAAAAGCAGCTTTTGCTAGTGGTTTTGGGTTTGGGTCTGTTTTTGTTGGTTTTTTTCTTCTTCTTCTTCAACAGTAGATGGCATTCCAAGCATCTCCTGCAGAAAGTGCTTTCCTAGACACTTGTGCTGTCACCAGCTGCTACAGTGAAATATGTAACTCTGGGCTCAGCTGCTAGCAGGTGAACTAAATAAAAATTCATTTAAACTCTGTAATTAATTTGAAATGCATTAATAATTACTTTGGTCTTCATATGTTATTTTGTCTGTTAAATAAAGATTTTACAACATTATTAGCTACACTATATTCACCAGGTGAAAATAGTATACACTAAAGTGCTTAACAGCTACACAGCAGATAGTAAATTAGTATTTCTCAGACTGTGATATTTAATTGCATGAAATGGATTCAGATTTCTTCCAGAGCACAGGCAATCCTAGAGTATTGCTTGCAGAGGAAGTGACAGGAACAGAAAAAAACCCAAATATCATTAATTTCTTCTTCTTGTTCTCAGCCTCTTCAAAATCAGCCTTACAGAGAGCCCCTTTGTAGGACAGACTGATGTCCTGCTTCCACTCATACATGAAGCTCTGGATGACTATCACATAATAAACAGTGGTATTCGCAGTATAAGTACTTCAGCAGTAAGGCCAGCTTACTAAATGGCATGAAAAATACAAGTTCCCTACCAAAAAAGAAACACAACACAGCTTCTGCTCTGAAAACAAGATTAAAATCTAAGGTTTAAACAAGAAATGAAACACCAGGAGAAGAGAAATACAACAGTAATGCAGAGTCTGTTGTTCCCTACAATATTTCAAATACAATATCTTTCAAATAGATTTTTTAATTCAGAAAAGTGTTATTCTTACTGGCACAAACTTTTCTGTGCCATCTTCTTCTTAAAGGCAGAAAATGTAATTACATACATCTTAGATATGGCCATGCTGAATAGCCAGCCAACTTATCAAGAAAGCATTCATTTTTGCTGATTTGCTGTTGCAGTTCACATAAATCTTGAGAGGTGAAAATTATATTATTAAAGACAATTTTAAAATACTTTCTGAGGGAATAATTCCAATATTTTTAAGACCTTCTGTTATGCGAATAAACATAAAATATGGGTTTTTTCTGATAATATAATTAATCAAATAAAAATATAAATGGGAATGATTTTAGCTCAGCACTTTAATTCTCTGTTCACATACTCTACAGAATTTATTAGTTTATATCTGGGAAATCAATGGAAATTACTGTGATGTAATTTCATCTACCCAATGCATGAGATATTTGATAAAATGCCCAGTTTACATGCTACTGAAAGAAAGCACAAGTGGTTTTCTTTAAAAACAGATGCTGTCTGGTGACTCATTTGATGCATAGAAGAGCTAGAATCATAAACAGAATATTTTTATAAACTGTCTGCAGAACTAGTTATAGTAACACAGTTTACAATACTGGAAATGTTCTTTTCCATTGGTTTTATAAACCTGAATCCATGTTCCACTAAGAAATAAAAGATATCAGTCTATTTTTACAGAATGGTTTGCTATTTCTGTCTACCTGTCTCCTTTGGTCAGTACTCTGTGGGGTTTGTTTGCTATTTGCTTCTTTATTCTAAAGTGAATTGAAGTTAGATAATATTTGGGACTCACCAAATTTTTCTAGACTTTTTCTGATTCTTTTTCTGAGTCCCCTTGTCTTCACTATTGCATGAATAACCCTCCTTGTCTGAGGATTTTATTTAGATAGATAATTTTTGTGGAAAACTTTATTTCTTATGTTGTACAGATGCATTTACAACTAGCAAGCAAAGTGAATCTAATGCTTTATCACAGATGACAATTAAACTGGAGTGTTGTAGTCATTCACGATTATTTTTATCTAGTGACTAGGCATTAGGCTCAGGAGATGAACGCAGTCCAGTACTATGAACATAACCAGGTCTGAAATTACTGTCAAATTTGCATACATATACTCCACTCTCTCTACAGTTAGTTTAAATTTCCAAGGTTTAAACCTGATGTTCAAAGAATATTACCTGTCTTAAAAGAGGAACTGCTTTGGTAAAAGCATTCTAAAAAGAAACAAGTCATTTGGTCTAACTCAGTACTTTCTTTAAAAAAAAAAAAAAAAAAAAAAAGAAATAAAAACTTTTCCAGAACACATTGGTGAGATTAATCTTTAACAATTTTGATTTTTTGGCCTGGGACGAAAATTCTTTCAAACAGCCACTATATCACAAATTGCTCACTAAGCAGAAGCTTAAAAGCACCTAAATCATCTTCTACAAAACTTAATTTCCTTCACACTAAGAGGTAAGGGCCTCTCATCAGAATTCCTTAGCCTTGCCAAAATATCTTCTGTTTGCTGAGAATACCAATAGTTTTAATAGCTAAAACGATGTCATTTTAATTAGTTTTCATTAACTCCTGCCACATATGAACCTCTGTGGTGGCCAGTGCCTGAATCTAGCTGATACATTTCCTAGTTGTGGTTTTGTTCAGCATACTAAAATCTTGCTACACCAAAACTTGAGAAGTATGATGTTTTGGGTCCTTTTATTTGATGTTCCAGAGTGCAATGCAGGTTGATAAAACAGGCTGTAGTAAATTTCAAGGCTGTAGTGACATCACATATTTATTTTCTCTTTTGTTGTTAATTTCCTTCAGTGTCTTTTTACAAGTTATTCAGCAAATTGGTTTAATAGCCAGTGAAAAAATGTTTACATTTGCTCTCTCTCTGCATCGTAGAATGAAGAATGAAATGAGAATCTGATCTGTGTAACTATTCCCATTGCTCAATGAAAGCAAAACACCTACTTTCTAAATAGGCTTCATGAAAGAACTCCAGAATCCAACAATGGGAGACCATAACTAAACTATATTTAGCAAATATAGTTTATAGCAATAGTTATTTGCTATAGTTTTATAGCAAATAAAACTACTATTTAGCAAATTCTCTGTTTATTTACACTCCTTTACCTGGGTTTCATAGGACAACTACTCACAGACAAATATAACTATTCTTCTGAGCAAACCATCAAGCCTCTGAGATCTTACATAAATTATAGCCTAAATCAATAGTTGTTGAAGCATTTAATTTCATTCTTCTTCTGGTTCAAAAATACATCACCGTGGTTCCTGAAAGTAGTACAGACATTTCCATAAAAATCAAAAATCTCTCCCAGAAGTGGTGAAAAACTTCAATCATGTGATTAGTTTTAACATATATTTTTTTAAATATATAAATAAACTACAACTGAAACTGTAACAGTCTTACAATTTTCTGTCTGACTTTCCTTTCTTCTATTTTTTCCTAAGATTACCTTTCTTAGTCAGGCTGCAAGAAATCTTCCAACAGTGAGAGGCAAAATCAAGAGTCTAGGTTCGTAGCCTTTAAACCATTTTAATAAATACCAATGAAAACTTTAAGTGTACTGTTAAACATCATAATCTAATTAAATAAAACTATGGTATTCTCTCAACAATTAACATTTCAATGTTGACTCAACACCTAAAGTTCCTGAAAGGATGAAATATCTCTTGCATGGCCTTATAAAGAACAATCTGAAGTTTGACCCCTTTGTCTTCTGTTTCCTTGGAGTAAATTTAGGAACCTATTAAGAAGCAAGAACCCCCTCCCTGACATGCATGTTATCTGGAATGCTCACTACTTCTTTGTTAGAGTTTTGGATTCTAGAAACTTAGGATTGGCAATAATAGGTTAAAATCACTTGTAGAGGGAAGGCAGGGGTAGAAAAAAGCAATTTTCATTCCCTTAGAGCTCACATTCTTTCTCCAGAAAAACTACACCTGTGTTAGAAGCAAAAATGGAATGCTACCTATAAAAATACTTGAGAATTATTCTTCATAAACATATGTTATTCAAACTCTTCTGTGAAGAGAAGTTCTAAATGTTTAATAACGGAATTCTGAATCGCAGCTTTGAATGACCATTTGACTCCTAAGTCTTTATTGTAATGCAGACACTCATTGTTCTCATTTCGAGATAATTACAAGCATTCATTCATGTCTGTTTGCAATTAGGGTGCATTTAAAATGAATAGAACTGCCATTCATGAAGACACTATATATAAATGAAAATTAGTAAACACAAAGTGACATCAAAACCAGCCCAGACAATAGTCCTATGATTTAAAAATGTAGCACATGCTAAACACCCTTGAAAAACTCACTACTAAACATGTTTTGCAGAGCTACAACACTAGTATCCATTTCTAACTGGGAATATAAAACTAAATTTTGTAAATCCAGTATTTTCTTAAATCCACGTTAGTAGCGAAGTAAAGACAATCTACAGAAAACAAGTTTAAAAGTGATTCTCAAGTTCATAAAATAGTGAATCTGTATGCTGCTATTTTGTAGAGAAAATATTAACCCCTTGTTCTGAGGAAGGAGGTGCATGCATTCTTGCTTAAATGGACCGTGAGAGGAAAAAAAAAAAAAAAAAGGCCTTCATACATGAAAAACCTAGCCAAAATCAGCACAAGGAGTAGGGTTTTCAAAACTGTGGAAATTACTGATGGAAGGATGAGTTTAGTCTGTTTCAGTCATGGTTATTCTCATTAGTCATTGTCTATCCCAAGCACAAGCTGAATACTCATAGTCATGTATGAGGGGCAAATGAGAAAACAGTGCATTTATTACAGCTTAATGTGTAATAAAAATTAGACCTACTACCTTGTATCTTGTCTGAATCTCCCAAACTGCAATTTAAGCTCAATACTACTTGTTCCATCATCTATTATGGGCATGAAGAACAGCAGCCTTTCAATTCTTTGAAAATCCTAGTGTTCCCCTCAGTCTTCTGTCCTAAAGCATATCAGATTTGTTCAGCATCTCCTCACAGCATGTTCTCTGGAGATCTCACCTGGACTGCTGTCAACTAACCCACTGCTATTTTGAGCTGCAGTTTTCAAAACTGGACACATTCCAGCTGGGCATCTACTGGTGCTGATTAGAACTCAAGGATTGCCTGACAGTTTTGTACAATAGTAATGTTTATGCAACCTATGATGGCAAATACCCTTTCCATAACATGGACAATTAAAGTTCATGTTCAGCATAAGAGGCAGTTTAGAGCCTAGATATTGCACTGGGGAATTGCTACATAATCAGTTGCTAACTTCAGATTAAACGTATGATTACACCTAAGCATAGTACTTACTGAATAACATCCTTGTTGAATATCATTCAAATAATTTTAGACCATATCTCAAATTTGTCATAATCGTTTTAAACCTCTTTTCTAACATGCTTGTAAGCGCACCCTATTCCATCATTCTGGGCATTAATGAATTGGCTTGACAACTTCAGCAAAGTTTCATTTGGGACATCTTTCCCTTTAGACAGAAAACCATCCATAGATACTAAGTAAAACTTTCTGTTACTCATTGGTACATATTACTATTCTACAGCAGTCTTCTCTGTATCGCCTGCCCTGGCTTGTTTCCTCAAGTCACGATACATTACCTAGTGCCACTTCTCTGTCTATAGAACCTGATACCTGTTGCAGAATTAAACAAGATTTTTTTGGCACAATTTGTTCTTGATAAATCCATGTTGTCTGGTATTCATTTCTTTTTTATCTTCTAGATACAATAACTTTGCTTATTTCTTCCACTGTTTTTCTGGGAATTAAAGTGGTCCGATTTACTTCTAGTACTCTGGTTCTTCTTCCACCCACCCCACTCCCACTTTTTAAAGGGGAACTCTGCATTTCCTCTTTTCTGTTCTTCTCTAAGAGCATAGCCAGAAAAGAGATTCCATCAGATTTCCTCAACTTTTAAAACAGCTTAGAACAAAATCCACCAGACCCAAATAATCAGTATTTTTATTATTCTGTGACTCACAAATACATTTAGACTCACAATTTTATAGACAATCCTAGCATCTTGATTAATTAATATACTACTTTACCCAACAGAAGCAGAAAACTACTTTCTAAAGCCCTGCCTATTCAGACCATTTGGTCTGAATACAAATAGTAGTGGAAAGTCTAATCTTGACGTTCTAGGACCAAAACAAGGTCTAGAATATCTGTTACCACTTTTAAAATTTTTCTTATTCCCATGACTGAAAAAATATGCCATAGTCCTGTGTAGGTACTGAATGCTTTCTCCTATAGTTAAAGCACTTGTATTAACAGAGAAACAAAATTTAAAGATTTTTAATATTTTTGGGCAACAGTGTCTTGGAAAGCACAGTGGTTTCTTACTAATACAAATGATCCCTGTTCACCAAAGACAGAGAAGGTTCATCTATCATAGTCCTGCCAGGCCTGTCCGTGGCACTGCTTGCCTGTATCAAACATTCCAGATTTTTTTTAACTTATCTGGCCTATTCCCTCAAGATCTCAGGATTATTAGTCACAGCTGAATTCTTACTTGAAAAAGTGACCCTGATGGAGAACAGAAAATGCATGGAGAGATGGATGTGCTTGTCACAGCTGCAGAAATAATGCATTTTGAAACTGAGCCTTACTTATAGTGTCAAATTTTTTCATATAGAAAATAGTACTTCCTATTTTTCCCCTCAAAAGGGACACCAACTATAAGGAGAAGGACGTAAGCAGCTACACTGAACCCCAAAATTCATGAACAAGGTATATAATTCAAAAATTTACTTAAACCTTTCTTTCCAAACAATGTACAGCAAAACAGGGGTGAAAAGAGTGACCAGCAAAATTGCAATATTAAAGAGTTCAGAAATGATGGGCAAGAACGGCATGAAGACTGGGGAAATGACAGTGAGTTCAGGATTTTTTAACATTATTGGAAACTTGATTTCAGTCTTATCAATTCCTATATAAACAGGAGACACACACTCTTGAACAGTGTTTTGACTGTGAAGCTGGTTCATTTTCTCTTCCACTTTGGCACTGCAGCTCCTTGATCATCCGAAATGTTCACATTTTGGCCCATTATGGCTGAACAAATGCAGAAAAAACGGCTATGAACAAGAAGATAATAAAGATTGGTCTGCACAGCGAATACAGGTACCGTCTGCCTTGGAAGCCTGGGCTTGTTTCCTAACATATATATAAGGACGGTATTGATTTAGACTGAAAGATCTATTCTCAAGGAATAGAAGTCAGGGGGAAGAAAACATTAGAACAAAAATGCAAACTTTAAAAGTGAAGTTTTTCTAAGTATTGAAACATTTTACTCTCAATAGTAGTGAAACTTCACAGTTTTAAGTCAATATCGGACGTATTTCTAAATATGTTCTATTCCAATCTCACTTTCTTGAGCTTGATGCAATAATTGCTCAAAGAGATTGTATTACATATGTAATGGATGAAGTCAGATCATAATGGTCCCTCCTCTGACTTAAAAATCTACTTAACCCCTCTTTTCTCTCACTATGCACTCAGAAATTTTCCAATGTGTGTGAATCCAAACATGCAGCCTTTTTCAGCTGGTCACCTCTCTCCAAGATAAGCCATCATCTCGTATGTCCTAATTATATATTATGAACAACCATCTAGCTAAAAAGTGAGGTATATCTAAAATGAACATTATGTGAGTATTTTTACAGTTATGTAAACATTTTTTTAAAAAGCACATATAAAAATGCACTGAAAAAATAAAGGTTGCATTCTACGCACAGGGCATATTTTAAGTTAATATAATGCCACCACACAGTTGGAAGTTATTTCAAGTGTATACTATACAGTTGATATTTAAATAACAAATAATAACGTTATCCAACACGATATGGGTTTTTAATGTGTCCATTTTGTTCACGCATTGTCAAACAAACCTCTGTAGTTTGCATAGCTAAAACTATAGAAGTCAGGTTTTTAGTTTGCCTAAAATTATTTTGTTTCAACAACTGTGACAATAGCTGTAATACAAGCAATGCTAAAAATATTGCAATATTATTTCATTGACTGCAGTGACTGAAAAAAGTAGCACTGTGCAAAAAAAAATGCTACACTCAATAAGACTAGATTAAACTATAAAAATATAAAATTACCGAGCTTCAGAAGGAGAAAATAGCAAATTCTTCCAACTCATGTGAAAAAGGATCATCTTACTTTCTGGAGACCTTGTATTCAGTGGCTTATATGGCAGCTTAAAGAAAATATCATACCTGGATGACAAACACTTAGAAAATGGAATTGTGGAAGCAACCTCATTTCTGTACAAAATAAAACCACTCTAGACTGACCTATAAAAAGCACATAAAATTACTACCTCATTAATTACACATAATGTTTTTTACTGCTAATACAATGCAGCAGAATAACACTGATTTGCAAAACGTTCTTAGAACAGAAAACAGTGATGGAAGTACTCTGCCTTCTTCCACAGTTCTCGTAAGGAAATAGCAAGCTCTTTTTATTTCAATAAAATGGCATTCTATAAATAAAATGTATTTATATCCTTGCAAATAAGCACAAGAGTTACACTGATCATGGCTTTAGAAATCTTGCCTAATTTTTCTATGATGCTTCAAAGCCCAGCTTAGCATCTGGATGTGCTGATTTTTATCACTTATAATGATAACAGGGTTTTGCTACTTGAACAAGATCTCTTCAGGAATGAAGAACAGCTGGTGGAAGCTGAACAAGATGAAGTGAATGGGCGAAAGAGACCACTTTGAAATGTTTGTATCCCTATTTTGTTGAACATATATAACCTCAAACTGTCAACTCAGCCAAATATTTAAGAATTCTCTTGGAATTCCTCCGGATAATGGCCTACCATCAGCACCTACAGCTGTTTTCCCCTTTCCTAGCTTTTCAGGAGATTCCATTTCTTCTATATGGGTGCCTGCATTTATCAGCTGCCATTATCATTACCTTTGTCAACCACAGTAATGCAAAATTCCTCAGCAAGAAGTTATCACCCATTATCAAATTCCCATCCACATTTTTTCCACCATAAGGGCTGTCACCTAGTTTTCTACTCTCTGCATTGATTTTTCACAGAAGAGAGCATCAAGTGGAAAGTTTCATTTCTTATATTCAGAATGTTCAGCGTCTTGTAACCCACACGTCCAGGATGAAGATCATGGACAACAATTTCACTCCTCAGGCATAATAATGGGTTTAATATACATGAAAGGAGACAGAGCTTTTCTACAATAATCCTTGCCTCCTAAACCACCCTGTCTTTTGTTTCAGCTGCAAGGTACACTGATCTCACCTCTTCTAATATGAACACAAAGAAATGTACATCTTTTAAAAAAAACCACCATGTAAAAATAAACCCCATTAACTGCACATGAAATTCCCCCCCCAGGGAGAGAATGTGAGAGAACAAACCAAATGTAACAGATGTTAGTCATGTCATTTAATGCATGACTGAAAGACTAAAGATACTATGTTGATGAGGACAACATAAGAACCTCTGCAAAAGAGAATGGGATTAACACTTCAGCATCTATTGTTAAAAATGAGGGAACATTATAAAATAAAACTATAGGCAATTCTCTTTTTCACATTTAATTAAATTGAAAACTATAGAATGCCCAACAAAGACTCTTCAGAACTTCTAATTTGCTATAAACCCTGCCAAAACCCCAGAAGACTATGATTAAAAATTAACATTAAATCAGCCACAGATGACACAGCACTGTGGTTAAACTGGTCGATATTAATAATACTGTATTTGTGACATCTCGTATTGTTCCTGTTTATGATTTCAGGATGTAAATGGAGACACTTCATTATAAACACTACACAAACTAGTTACTAAAACCACAAATGAATCTCAAAATTCCTATAATCATTGTATTATTAATTATAGGTATTATCACAGTAGGAAAAAAATACTGTGGATTCAGACTTTCTTTAAACAAAACAGGATATTTGTTCTGTGCATCACTGACACTAGCTTTGAAAAAGCTATAAATAAAAAATATATGAAAGTGATATCTAAAAAAAAAGTATAACAATTGTATTTATTGGCAGTTACTTAAAAACCTTGGAGTTCAACCCAAACTCCCATAAAAAGAGCACTTAAAATTTAAATGTGTTTAAATATCATTAAAAGTATTT
Organism: Phalacrocorax carbo; assembly: GCF_963921805.1. Classification (NCBI taxonomy): domain Eukaryota; kingdom Metazoa; phylum Chordata; class Aves; order Suliformes; family Phalacrocoracidae; genus Phalacrocorax; species Phalacrocorax carbo. The sequence goes on from NC_087514.1 coordinate 22,748,790, forward strand.
AGAAAATGTTAAACACTTTCCTAAATACCAGCTCAAGTTAAGAGAATTGCTGAAGAAGGTGGTCAACTAATTTTTTTTTTTTAAAAAATGTATGATATGCAGACATATCTGTGGAATGGTCAATATAGTCTTTTCTGTTGTGAAATGTCAAGTAGACAGGAAATATAAGCTATTTCCTATAAAACAGAGCAGAACAGCAGCATCTGTGATGACACAGTTACAATTAACATATTTTATCTTAAATTGTCATCCCCACAATAACTATAGAAAAATACATTCTGACTGGAATGTCAATGGTTACTTAGTAGTTATATGGTTCTTTATAAATCAATTGATTGTGGAAACTGTAAGTCATTTTTAAAAGCAACAAAACAAATTCATTGTCATTCATCCCCTGGGAAAGAAGGACAGCTTCCCTGTAATCATAGGAAAAATTCACACCGGAAGGGTTGTCAGCATTGGCACAGGCTGCCCAGGGAAGTGGTTGGGTCACCATCCCTGGAAGTATTTAGAAAGACATGTAGATGTGGTGCTCAGGGACATGGTTTAATGGTGGACTTGGCAGTGCTAGGTTTATCATTGGACCCGATGATCTTAAAGGTCTTTTCCAACCTAAATGATTCTATGATTCTTGGAAGGAAGTATATCTCAGAATTCCTAGTCTTGTATACAGTTGATAGCATAGAGCTTTTTAGCACTCAGAGACAAAAATCTTACTACAATAGCCTTAGATCTTCTAGGTTTCTCATTTAAAAATAATAGCAATATCTCATCCATGTTGTATGATACCTCATCCTAAATCAGGAACATATACATATGCTGTGACCATAATATAGACATGGCTGTAGCACAAGCAAATACACAGGTCTTAAACAAGGCAAGTCTAAATCAGCCTTCAAAAAACAGAGTAACTGCCCAGTTAGGTTTCTAACAAAAACTGTTATTTGTCTGCATTATGAACACACAGAGGCTCTAGACAGCTCCCTCTCACCACTGTGATGTTAAAGTCCATACATACATCAAGAGAGAGCTGGAGAACTCTGTTTTCAAGTAAGTGGAAGGTCATGCTCAAAGACTGCAAATGTTTATGAACATGCTTAACTTTACACAAGTCTCTGCACAGGCAAGGACTAATGGCAAGATTTAGTGACTGCTGTGCTGCATTCTTACAAGGTCTAAAAAGTAGCCCAAGAAAATTTTTTAAAATGTCTGAATTATGCACTAAGTACAGTTAATGAAGTTAAGTATCCTCAAAACACAGTCCAGTCACTTGAAAAACTGACAAAGAAACTGTATAGATCTAGGCAACAGAAGGAAAAGGAGACCGCTCTTCTGAACTTGTGTCTCTTCCATGAATTTGGGTACCAGACTGAGGCTTCTCTACACATTTTAAATTATGTGCGATAGGACCACAAATTATCTTTTAATAGAATATTCTTAGAGAAGTCAGAACAAAATTGAACCAATTCATTCTTTTTATAAACTTAGTATTGACCTTTTAGATTATAGCTTGTCCAGCCAGAAATGATAGTAACAGAATGGAAATCCAGACCTTTTTACACTCCCAGACAAAGTCTGTACCTGTAGGGCTACAGAGCCAGTCTCTCCAGTTTGCTTTCCTGCCAGCCTCTGAGGTTTTCTGCATTGTCTGCATAATATCATAGGTTCAACAGCTGGGGTAATGAATGTCCTATCAGACTTTTCACCTAATTCTTGTGGGAGGTGTGAGTCTCAAACATCCTGCATAGAAGATTATGGAGCAAATCCTACTGGAAGCCATTTCCAAGCACAGGAAGGACAGGAAGGTCAATGTGAACATGCCTGAATTACCTGATTGCCTTCTGTGATGAGATGACTGGCTGTATGGACAAATGAATGTTAAAGGCTTTTGACCCGGTCTCTCACGGCATTCTTATAGCCAAACTGGGGAGACATGGACTGGACAAGCAGATGAAAAATTGGTTGGACTGCCAGGCTGAAGGCATAGTGATCAGATGTTGAAGTCAAACTGGTAGCCAGGAACTAGTGATGTTCCACCAGGATCAATCCTGAAGCCAACACTGTTTATTATCTTTATTAACAGCATGCATGGATCAGCACATTTGTGGATGATGCCAAACTGGGAAGGAACAAGGGGAAATCTATCAATATACCCATCAAGAACAGGGCTGCTATGCAGAAGTCATCAAAGGTCTGGAAAAATGGCTAACAGGAACATCATAAATTTCAACAAAGTTGAAAGTACAGCATCTTGGGAGCAACTCATGGCCCAACTAGTTAGAAAGCAGCCTTGCTGAAAAAAGACATGGAAGTCCTAGTGGAGAAGCTGAACAGGAGTCCTTAGTGTGCCTTGCAGCAAAGGCCAATGACACCCTGGGCCATGTTAGTCAGAGTTTAGCCAACAGGTTGACAGAAGCAATTACTCTCCTCTACTCAGCACTTGTGCAACCACACCTGGAGTACTGTGTCCAGTTTGGGGCTCACCAGTGCATGAGAAACACTGACATACTGAAGCAAGTGCAGCAGAAAGTCACCAATGCGGTCACAAACCTGGAGCGCATGAGGTACAAGAAGATGCTGAGAGACTAAGTAGTCCTTAAGAAAAGAAGGCAGCCAAGGGGAGGTCTTATTGCCTAATGGGAGTGCAGAAAAGATGGAGCCAGACTCCACTTGGAGGTGAACAGGTATATGTGAAGAGGTAGCAGACTACTTGGAACATGGGAAATTCCAACTACGAATAAAGGAAACTTCTCTTATTTTGAGGGTGGTCACATACCAGAAGAGGTTGCCCAGACAGGCTGTGGAATCTCAATCCTTGGAGATGTTCAAAATTCAACAAGTTCCTAAACAACTTCAATCTTGCTTTGAGCAGGTCCACTAGATGACCTCAAGAGGTCCCTTCCAACCTGCACAATCTTATGATACTATGAAATTATCTTCTATTGTCTGGGCTTGTATTCTGACCAGCTTCTCTCATTCCCTTATAAAAAATATAAGATGTTTTCAATTAAAGATGATGACATTTGCTGTGTTTTACGACAGACTCAAAGCCATAAGTATTCATCAGGTGAGCTCACTGTATCTCTGCTGATGCTTAGGTAGAGTTCAGGTAGGAACTTCTCTGACTAGTTTTTGTATTATGACAAGCTGAATCTCCTGTTTCTTCACCCTAAGACACTCTGTACACATGCTAGTACCCAAACTCAGACATGCAAGGAGCTTTAGAACAAATACCTCATTGCATAGGAGATGGTTAGATGTACGTCAGAAGATAAATTTCTTAGATGTATGAATCTTACGTATGTTCCTAAGACTGTGAGTAACCTTAGCAATTTTAGAGATTATTCACTTCACTAAAGGTAATCATGGCTGTTCAAGGCAAAGTAGCACATTAATTGTTCATTGCTAGTATCAGTGTTGTTTTGATTCTGTTTCAAACAGAAATGGGTCATTCCACAAACAAGTATCAGCTCCACTTTTCATATTACATTTTACTCTGTCATAATTCATTACACCGTCCATTCATTTACAATTCTTAATGCAGTTTACCAAAGCAAACATTTGAATGAGGATTCAAAGAAGCTCCTGTATCAATATGATTTACCATTTTGCTAAAAGATAGATAAGAACTAGTGTAAAAAAGAAGTAAGATTTTCATTTAAGTAAATACTGTCTAAAAAAGACACAAATTATGAATTTAGCTTTGTCATCTGAAGAGCTGATACAGCAAAATCTATGCATGCTGCATTTTTGTAATTTTTGGAACTTATTACAAAAGTACTAGCTGTAAAAACAATTCAATAGGGTAGTAAATATTTATACTGAAATGTGCTGACAGTCACTGTAATTGTTCTTACCTAAAGCAAAACACTTCTAACGAGCAACCATATCAAGCAACATGACAGGTGGTTTCTGACAAATGCCACTGGTCCTTCTTTGTTTAATAAAGAGCAAGCTGTCACTAAGTGACAAAGTGAACATAACATTCCTAACATTTCTTTTTTGAAGGATTTACCACAAGTGGTAACAAGTGGACTGGCTACTTTCATTTTTTAATTATTTTTAATATTTTCAAAGCATACTGTATAAAAGGGGTAAAGTTATCATCTTGATGTTCATGGATATTAAACAGGCACTTCCTCTTCTTCCGTTCGCAGAAGCTCACAGAAGTTATCTAAGATATTTCAATGATTGGTAAAGTGTAAGGTAAAGTGACTGTTCCAACAGTCAACCCCACCATGAAAATTCATTCAAACCTGGGGACTAAAATAAGTAGGTAAATGAAACATGCACAGGAAATGTGCATTTGGACAAAATCTGTGAAAGAATATGTTTCACGACTTTTCCTATTGAGCAAAAATTTGAAAAACTATGTGCATACATTAATACACATTTGGAATACAAGAAATCATGTGATGTGTATTGACAATAGCATGATTACTAGCTATTATCAATATTTCTTTTTAGTCTTACAACAAAAGGAGACAAAGTCTGCTGATCCTCAAACCATAAAGTTTACTATCCAAAAATAAGGGGAAGATATACCAGGCTAGGTATTTCTAGCTCTCATAGCCAAAGTTTTTAACACAGACCGCTAAAAAAATTCTACATTCTGTTACACAGAAGTTAGATCATATGGTCATATTGACTCCTCTTTAGAGGGAGCTCCCCATCGCTTCTAAAGCTATGACTGAACATTTTAACTATGAACTATTAGGATACATGCTGAATTAAGTTTAAGACAGCTTGAAACATTTATGAGTAGAACTGACCAATAACAGCAATTTTGAACTTCTTTCTGAAGAGGAAGCCTAAAATGTCACATAAAAAACTCTTAGCTATGTCAAATAGCGACTATTGCTTCGTTAGCATTATTTTTTTAAATAAGGTTAAAAAAGTTTCTATTCTCTCCTACAATAGCAAGTCATTCTTCATTTTCATGATGACTGAGTGATCACATACAAATATACGGATCTTTCAATATGAGTCTAATACAGAAGACTACTTAGAAATAATGACACGGGTAAGCAGAATATTTAGAAGTTACCATAAATAAATAAATCAGCACAACTATTCCCCTCTAAATGTTTAGTTGAATCAACTTATTTCTATGGAATGTTTTTAGTTCCACTAAAATGTATTTCTTTTTGCTTTGAAAATTTTTATAATACAAAATGGAAATCAGTAAGAAAAATTTAACAACCCCACTTTCAGTAAGCAATTATTACACTACATATGATTCATGCATACATTCTTTCATTCTTCCTTTTCATTTACAAGTACAAAAGTAAAAAGAAGGAATTGTCAAGGTTGAAAATAGTCAGCTTACACCAATGCAATCTTGTGGTTTTATCTGCCTTGAATAGAGGTTAATGGGACATCTTAACTGCCACAATGATAACTGTAGGTAAAAAAAAAAAAAAAAAAAAACCAAAAAAACCAAAACAACACAACCCACCTTTCTAAGTTTAACACTAGTTTTAAAATGAGTCTGTCAAGATGTGGAGACCTGAACTTCGACTTAAAACACCAGCTGGATTACTGTACTGGAAACATGCTTCTTGAAGTCTCCGTTGGTCTGTCACTGTGCTTCATTCTTCATGAACTCAGGATATAAAGATGCTGAACAAGAAGGAATTTTACTTTTGCAGTAAATCAGCAATTTTGCATACTGAATTACTGTAAGGACTCTTAAAATGTCAAATATCATAAAACAATTAATATTGACAGAAAAAGATAGAAGAGCCAGATAAAGCAAATTAGCAACTGAAAAAATTTTTCATTTCAAAAAATACTTCAATCACCAAAGGACAGTGTGTTAATGATGAATGGTAAACTAATCAGAATGTCAGAAAATAGCCTTAAATGATGGAAAAAATACCAGCTGAAGAACTGGCTATGTTGGATTATTTATTTAGTCATCATTTGCCAGAAGGACAATTTGCCATCCCCTCATCTACTGCCCAATATCCAAAACAGTAGTAGCAAGCATTCTTTGGACCGATCCTAAGAAATATTCCAAGCAGACCAAAATTTTTAAAAAGGCATCTCAAGCAGCTACTCGTAAACAGGAAAAAAACTGGAAGGCAAGACTCAAAACCTGTCTCAACAGTTCTTTCTCATCTTTGCCTTTTACTTCTTTCGTTGCCCTCCGATTGCCACCACCAGATCAGAAAGTTCCTTCACAGCCACAGCCTCATGGCTACAGCACCCCCCTGAGCCAACAACGGGTAAGACAGCTAAAAGCAAAGACTTCAGGCTAAAAAGGCTTTGCGCTCTGCCTGTGTGCCTCCAAGCAGTGAGTTGCAAATAACAAATAAAAATTAACACAAAGATACATATTTTCTCTTGCTTTTTTTTTTACTTTCCCTTCACGTGTGTGTCAGTAAAAGGAAGAAGAATCAAACTAACAATGGTAAAGCCCATCTTGTCTCATTCTTTTTCATAATGGGACATCTAAAGGACTGTCAGACGTTGTGAAGGAGAGTTCTTTTTAAACCTCCCTAGCTAGCATGAAAACGTTAAGAGATACTGTTAAGAAAAAAGTGTTATTTAGCATTTTACACTTTAAAATGTTTTAATTGTTCCTTCTTTCCCCATCACTTATGAAAGCTTTAGAGATATTTTTGTGGTCATCTTTCCCATAGGATTAAGCAGGCCCAGGTCTCTCTCCTCAAAACTTTGCATTTCTTTTAGTTGTTCAGCAATATAAAGCTATGCTGTTACACTATTTGCTGAACTCATTCATCCCCTCAAAACTGACACGATATCACTGCTCTATTGCAGCTCAGCTAGTCTATTATTATTAATCTGTACTCTGGCAGCCTCCCGAGTGTTACATGCTGTAAGACATATAAGACATCATGATCTCTCCTACACCAAATCAGAATTTTCAGTCACTGAACAGAAAAAAGACAGGGGAAAGTAATACAATATACAAGTTAGTAATACCATATATATACAGGGTAAGTCACCACCATGAGGTCAGAAGCCCATCTTGCTAACTCAGTTTTTGTAAGATGAAGCAGCAAAATTACTAGTTTCGCAATTCTATTTGAGAAAAATCAATACAGTTTGATGAACAAAGGAGTGAACTGGAATTTATTTTCCTTAACTATCAATTAATTGTGATCTGGCAAAGTTATTGGTTTGCTGCAAAGACAGAAAGGCCCATGAACTGCAGCTATTTAGCCTTCCACTTTCCCAACTGCTAAAATGTTCACATTTTATTCAAATAATCTCTGTTTTCACAGTGACATAAGAGAGTAAATGCCAAATACATAACGTTATTTGACTTTTATATAAATCTTAAGTATACTTTAAAAAGTTAAATCCCAGTTCCCATCTCAGAAAAAAATAACTGAGGTCATCCTTCGATTCAGTGCAAAAACTTTTCAATACAATTTAAGAGTTTATTTAGAACCTTAGAAATAAAATCTACAAATTTATATAGCAGGAAATGCTGTTTCCTTCTGTGCTCTAGGCAGGCTGGGTGCATCACAGCTAAATTACAGCACTGCCCTCATACCCAGGAGCCATCAATGGGAAATGGGAAATGGCCACTTCTGGTCCGCACTCCAATGCGCACATAAGCGCACTCCAGGTAATACAGAGCCTCGATAGTCACAGGCTGGCACAGAGAATGACACTGATACTTTTTATAAAAATGATAAGTCAGCAAGTCAATTATTTTATTCCATGTTTACACCAATCAAGCTAGGTGCTCTCTTAACTTCAAATCAGATTGTATCTGCTTCACCTAGCAAACTTTAAAAAATTAACTCACTACTGTATTTGCCACTTTTTTTCTGCTTTGTACTCCCTGATAACATGAAATAAAATGTTACATAAAGCGTAAACAATTCATGTATCGAATACAGGCAGTTAAGCAAACTATCCTACGTATTCTCAATAAAAACTGATTTCAGGATGTAAAAATACATCGTCAATGCATAGTTAAAAACAAACCAAAATTCTTTTTTGATTAATTTAAGATCAATTCTCCATAATATGGGAGGCATACCACTTTTGTAGTATAAGTACACATACATAGACAGCAATCTTCTGACTCTCATAATATGTGACTCTCACAATATATTTTTAATGAAAAAAAAAAATTCCTTTACACGTGAGAGTTGTTCTAGAGTTCTCCCAGTGCTGTCAGAGACCATAACATAGAGCAATTTTTGTTTACAGTTTAGAAAATAAAAAAAGTTAAAATTGCTGTCTTAATATGCTCTCTTCGTTGTTTTAAGTCACGCTCACTTTAATAAGTATATTTATGAATTTTCACCTCTACTAATGCCTCCAAGATAGCATTGCTCTGACAATGAAACAGATTTTATTTCAGTTTACTGGCTGATTTTTCACTGTGCTATATTTTACGTTACCTTTAATATCTATTCATTTTTAGCAGAATTATTTACCATAATTCCGCTTCCTGATATCTGAATTTGTTTATGATGAAGAACATAAGAGAAAAAAATGCATGAGTTTAATTTAAAATTCTAAGAATTTAAAGTTTAGCAACTATGAAGCACTAAGATTTTGTTTCAGGGGGGTTGTTTTGACTTTTTTCTGCTTTCTGAAAGGTGACAGATTCAATCAAATGAAAGTGGAAATCCATACTGTCATTTTTACTTAGTTATTTTTCAAAGCATAACCACACGATGGGCTGCCTTTAGCCTCTACCATTCTCATATACTGTACCAAAGACATAATATTTCATACAGGGAGCACCAGCCCTTATAACCTAACAAATGTAAAATTAACCTTATTGAGATTTTCGAGTAGATTTCAGATTCTATTTTCAGCAATGTGCATGCCATACTTTCTCAGAAATTATTTTTCTCTGTTAAGAAATGAAAATGAATCAATTAAGATGTTATCATAAAAAAAAAAGATTTTCACAGACATATGAATTCAGGTAGGTATAGTTTAATGAATATTATTCTTTATTGACAAGGATGACCATGCACTTCCCATTATAAAATACTGTTTTCAATTGCATAAAACTTTGACAAAGGACGTGTCATTGGTCATCACATGGAAACCAAACAAAAAAAACTTCAAGAGTAACTTCAGATCACACATACTGAAGAGAATTATTAGATTTTGGAAGCCAAATACTCCAAACATTTCATCTGGAAGGAGAATCTTCTAACCTGAGCTGAACAAAACCATATCTGAAATGACAGCTCTGAGCTTCTATGAGTCATATCAGGTTTTGATCAAGACACTTGAAATGAGAATAGAAAGGCTCCTTCTCCTGAGCTCCCTGTTGGGATCAGGCATCTTACAGGAGATGCATTATAATCCTCTATAAATCCTAATATGTATACACTTATTTCCCACCTCAGCTGAAAACGGAACCTACAACTATCAAGCATTCCCCTGCTAATACTGCTGACAGACACTGGCAGCATATCCCCTCACGCACTTTCTATGCATTCAGGCAGAAACCCATGAACAGTCTCTGCTAATACTTTATTAGCTCCTGTCACAGAGATAAGAGTTGTCATTCTAAAGGTTCCATACTTACGAGGATTAATGCAAGGGAACCTGATGTGCTATCTTCACACATCATCACTTCTGTTTATAAAATCAAGAACTGCAGAGTTAGAAAATATACCAGAAAATTATTGTTTCTGTGATCTCTACTTGGATTCTACACGTGTTGCAGTAATTACATGATCACACATTGTTTTTACCAAAGATCCTATACCTCACAGCATAGTTCAGGTAAGCAGCAGTTATTCAATATTTTGTGTTCCTGTTTCAGATCTCCTCATTTGGCTCATGTTGAATTTAATATGTACTATTCAAAACCTGCTCTCACCACGTAATTCAGTACTTACACTGGACTTTTCAGTTACTCTTGTTGCTATAACCTGAGCCTTTAAAAAAGGAAGGTTATTTATCACTAGTAGGAAATGCTTCAAGATATGTAATCCATAGGCAGGTTCCCACCAAGTGTGAGAATCACATTTGAACACTCAAGATCAAACTTTTTAGCTTGAGAGTTTACATGCACCAAATAACTCTACCATCACCATCAGTGATATCATTTATCAATGTCTGAATGGAAGGGAAAGGTCACCTCCAGGTACAATAGTGAAAAAATTACTCATAATGAGAACAGTTGAGGAACTGAAAGTAGAACAAAGGAATGCCGCTACAGTCTCCCAACCACCTGAGTAGCTATGTGTCACAAGTTAAAGAAAGAGGTTTCTTTGTTCCACGTTAACACCACTAGATTCTGAATTAACCTCCATTCTCATACCTCTGTAGTGGAGCTTCTTAGACAGGAACTCTGCAGGTGTACTGGAGTTTTCTTCATAGCAGTATGTATGGCACTGGGGTCTTTTTGGATTTGTGACTAACGGTGTTGATAACACGCCCATGCTCTGGCTATTGCTGAACCATACTTGCACAGCGCCAAGACTTTTTCCCAGTCTGTCCCTCCACAGACTGGGGAGGGTTGGCAAGAGAAGTAGGCTGGGGTCGGCAAGAAACTGAGAGAACACGAAACTGGGATAGCTGATCCAAACCGATCAAAAGGATATTCCATACCACATGGCATTTTGATGAGCAGTAAAAGCTCAGGGAAAGGACAAGGATGCAGGGATAGTCATGGTTATGGCACTTGAACTGTTCTCTGTGCTGAGGCCAAGCTTACCAGAAATTGGTTAAACACCTGCCTGCCAGTGGGAAGCAGTGAATAAATTCCTTTGCTTTGCTTGCACGTGTAGCTTTTCCTTCACCTATTAAATTGCCTTTATGTTGACACCTGTTAAACTGTCTTTATCTTGATCCACAAATTGTCTCACCTTCCTTTCATTTTTTCCCCATCCTACGGGAGAGGGGAGGGACGAGTAGCTGTGCTTAGCTGCTATCCAGGGTCAACCCACCAATGCAGAAGAGGAAGAGCCTCCTCTAGTGCCTCTGTGCAATGGGAAAGAGCATGATAATAAGGTCAAAATGATCTTTTAAAGACCAGTTCTGCAGACAATACACACTAGGTATTAGACTAATTTTGGAAATTCCTTTCTTGTTCAAGTACAGGTCCAGAGAGAAGCCCATTTGACATTCCAACAAGATTAACCTAAACTGCCAGATTGGAAATATATCTAGTGAAACTCTCAGACAAGTACTTTTGAGACTTTTTTGCTGTTCCTTCCTATTTCTGAGCTCAAATGTCTGGCAATCACTGTAGTTCTTCCAAACATGTCTTCACCCAGACAGACATCTAAGAAGGTAAGAATGGCTGTCTGACAGAAGGATGCTATACTGCATGCCAAGCAAGGCCTGAAGCCAGAGGACTTTTTTAAGAAGCAGCTTTGTGAAGAAAATGAACCAAACTCCAGGAAAAAGTTATAAGAAATTAACTTCCCCACTGAATACAGACAGGGGAAAAAAAAAGTAAATAAAATGTAAGTAAATAAAGCAAATACAGAAACAAATAATATTTTAAAAATTTTTAAAAATATTTTAAAAAAATAGAAGAGGTTCAAAACAAAGAGAAGCTGTTCTAGCTTAAACATATGGCATCCAGGATGTGCCTCATTCATTTGCATTTCTGAGGAAAGTATATGGGGCTGAATGCTGCACAGAGATCACTAAGGATAACGAAGTTCTTGAGACCATTATAAAAATCACTCAGTTAATACAAGGAACTGTACAGTCTTAAACTAAAAGGAAATAATTGTTCCATCAGTCATCAGTATTGTCCTTTACTGCATACCTACAGATATAATGATTAGTCTTGTTTTGAAATCAAGTAACAAGAGTTCTGGCAATCCCTGTAACAGACTACCCCAGAGACTAATAAAGCCTTATTCCCAGAATACTTTTATTAAAATTTCATACCTTCTTTTCCTTGATTTGCTTCTAAAATTGTGCAGACTGCTATAATCTTCCCCTTTCGCTATTGCTAAATCCTGCAATAACATGAAAAAATAAAAGAATTCACATTCTTGGTCCTTTCCCAGGTTCTTCTAAACAGCTTTGTAGTTCCCTGAACAACTTTTAATCCATCAATTTACTTCTGACTGGGGGCCTTAGAAGTGGATGCAATATTCTAGCAAAGGTCATATGGAAGGTAGCAAGAGAGGAATGGTAGCATTTCCAAAAGAATGGCAATTAATTCACACACTATGCCTAAATTAGGAATGTTTTTCATGGCTAGGAATTCTAGTATACAACTAAAAAAAAACTTACTAATTAAAAAAACCCTGTTATAAGATAAAGACTATGCTTGAAGAAAATAGTCCTTTCTATTGAACTTGCCATCCTACTTAAAAAGTTCAAGTGTGTCTCCATTCATGTTTTGCTAGTACAGCAAGTTGTTAATTACATTTTATATCACTATTTATGCTAGCAGAAATCTCACCTAATGTCCCAGTGACACTTAGTCTTCTAAATACTCAGATTACTTTTTTGAAGTTACCTCTCCTGGTTGCCAAAATAACTCCATTATTACCAGGCACTCAGCAGACAGGCCTGCCTCATGTCTGCCTCTACCCTAAGTCTGCTTAGCAGACTACTTAAAGTTAAAAAGTCAAACTAAACCTTTTCCTTCACAAAATGTTAAGTTAAAAAAAAAAATAAAAAAAAATACAACCAAAACCAGGCTTAATTTGTCTAGATTTCAGTAAATTTTTGAGCTAGACCACAGGGAAATTAATTAAACCAGTGAGGGACTGCCCCAAAACGACTTCCCAAAAAGAGGAAGCATTAATCTGAAGAAACATAAACAGAAAAGATCCTCAAGAATCCATTTTGGGAATAATCTTTTTTTTTTTTAATTTGTCATTAATCTTACCTATAGAAGAGCACAACACATACTTTTGCTGACACCACCAAGCTAAGCACGCCACTAGAACTAAGGCAGATCAACACTTTGTGCAATACAAACTAGCTGATCTGAAGTAACACCACAAGGGAAGGGGGATGAGAGCCGGTGTGGTGGCACCACATGGGGCTGGGACTGCTGAAACAGTCTTTCCTCTCCAGTGGTTCCCCTGGGACCAGCCTGGGACCCACAGCCTCACACAGACAGCCCACCAGCATGTGGAGAACCTTCCAGAAGGGTGGGCTGAGCCCCCACAGAGGTAGCCAATCATCCATCACCATGGCACCTTGAGCCAATCAGAATGGGGCATTCCCTCCCCACACCTGTAAGTGATGGGGTCGGGGTCCACTGAGGAGTCCTGGCAGAGGAGCTGAGAGAGGCGGCAGCAGCGGCAGCAGCAGCAGCAGTAATTATGGGAACACCAAGGGCTCCGGGCAGCAGGGGGGCACCCACAGCTCTGCACTCAGGGTGATGTGAGGGCACCCCACAGCTCCGCACCCAGGCAGCCCTGATCAGGGGACTGTGACATCTCTCCTTACAGGGCGCCATGTGAGGAACTGAAACGCTGACCCCCAGCTTTGCTCCCGGCCGTGCCATCCACCCTGCGGAGCAGGGAGGTCGCGTCACTCATTAACGTTAAATGTATATGTGATTAAGTGTGTTGGTGCTTGTATACAAGCTCATCTAGTCTCCACGCTCCCAGTTCCTTCTCAGACTGCTACAGATAGTTGTGCTAAGTACAAGGTCGTGCATTTGAGAAGCCAATATACGGAAGGCATCCATGCTCACAGAGTGCGAACGGCTAATAATTTGCAGAATGAAAGAGGAGAGCAACTGGAGAAAGAGAACCAGTCCAGCCACTGCTGTTAAACGATATAGTATTAATGCCAACACACTGATCTTTGTAAAACTTCACCTTGAACACCACACAGAATCCTGTTTACCCCGTTTCAAGAAAGATTAACTAATACCTGAAGAGGTAGGAGGATGACTTGGGAATAAAGATCTTAATTTAAGAAACAGGATGAGAGGTTTGAATTGTAGTAAAATGAGAAATGTAAAAAAAATGAAGTAAAAGTAGAGACAAATATCAGAGAAAGAAGAAAAATGTGAAAGGACAAACAGGTATAAATCAGCTGGGACATGTTTCAGCAGGAAATTAGAAGATGGTTTCTGGCCTTAAGGAGAATGGTATAGTAGCACACCTTAAAATAAGAAAAGTGAGAACAAAATAGAGTTAAACCAATCAAGCTCTACCTAGAAAATAGTTATGAAATGGACTATGAAGACGTGCTTGTCTGAGAGCTAGAGTTTGGATTTGGTGACCCAAGAATCATTCATTCCTTCAAAGAACTCATCTTCTATCCAGCTACACACAAGAAAACCAGGAGTGAAGAATAATTACCAGTTTTCCTTTTAAAAGCAAAACAATCAATGATTTGTCATTATAACACTTTGTGCTAAATATGTGTATACCAGTAGAAACCCAGCATTTCTCCCCTTTGCCTCAAACTCTTCCCTATTTTTATATGTGCATATGCCCTGCACATAAAAATGGCTATATTTTCAATAGTTGGTTATAAAGGTACCTCGGATATTGAAGCTTACTGGTGAGACTTAGAAAGTAGTCTTCAGTAGGTATTTCTGTGCGTTACGTGGAATCCTCTGCCTTGTAGGAGCCTTGTACTTTTTCCAAGTGCTGCACTCACAGAAGGCAGTGCAAGTGCAGTACAGTAGGTGCTTTAGAAGCTTCCAAAAGCTATCAGGAAACACTGTAATGCCAGATTTTCGAAATGTTACCAAAAGAAAGGGATGGAAATGGCTATTGAAGAGTTAAATAAATTTTTAAAAATCAACACCTGGCAAGAACAGCACTCCATCTGTTCTGTTATCTAAATTATAGTCACATATACCTTTTTAACAAGATTTCCAGCTAAGTAAATAGATCTCGTACTATGACCATATACACATCCATCCATATTCTCTAAATTGTTCCAGTTAGCACTGCTTTACTCCCTTTAAGGCAAACTATAAATTCTTTACAAAAATTCTGAACAAAAAAGATGCCAAGTTTTATTACATAAGGTTAAAATCACATTTAGACCCCATTTTTTATAAATGCTCTTACATTTGCATATATAACTATTACAGTCCAGCAGGTAATAAGAAAACTCTCTCTTGTAGTTCTGAGGTGCAAAAAGATTTAAGGTCAGTAACTGGGACATTAGAAAGCAGTTGAGTAATATAAATATTCAACTCAACTTCTGATATTATCAATTTAATAAAATTATCAAACTACAGGAATTCCTGATCTGTACTGTACTTAGGAAAAACAATTCTGGGAAAATCTTCATATGGGGTATTTAATTTAAAAATATGTGTTTAATCCCATATCTAGTGCATTCTCCTGTTTTACAATGTCGGTTCTCAAAGCTTGGATATTACCATCTAAGCTCATGGCAAATATGAAAAAATAAACCCTGGTAACAAAATTCCCCAGTGGTACAAAGTTACTGGAATTTGAAGCTGATTGAGAAGAATTGTAAGACATCTTAAAAGACTGAATAGCCAGGTAACTAAACGTTAGATAATATTCAGTGTGGATACATGCGAAGTAATGCACATGGGAAAATAACCCTAGCTATGGATACAAAGCTCACTAATAAATTTAGCTATTATGGTTCAGGAAAAAAGAACTTATACTGGTGGTCAAAAAAGGCAAAAGCAATAGCTTTGGGGGTTTATTATGAAAGAATATATTACTATATCATTTGATAAAGATGTGATATGCTCATTTATTTAACATGTCAATTCTAGTTACCAGCCCTCAGAAAGCATACAAGTTATTCAAAAAACTAGCAAGAGGGACAATAGGAGTGATCAAAAGCAAAGAATGATTTCCCTATTGGAAAACCTATACATGATGCTTTTAAGGACCCAAGATCAAACTGAGATAGACTGAGATTGTCTAAATTGTAAAAAGAAGCAGTTGAGGGGGGATATTACAAAAGTCCATCCAAACACAATGGATGTGGTCAAGGTGGCTTCACTACTTTCCTCAGTGTAGTAGAGCTATGTGGTACCTACTAGAGTTATCAAGTGGCAAATTTAAAATCAAACAAAACTGAAGGGTTTTCTTCCACAGTGCATTCATTCATTCAGTTGGGAACAAGTTAGAGGGTATGTTGTTGGAACCAAACGTATGAATGGACTCAAAAATGATCAAGAGAAACTCATGCACAACAGATCATTGGTGCCTCTCATGCCCAGAGGTGTGAGTACAATACCTGGCTCAGCGAGTCCTAGATTCTGGCAAAAACTATTCCAAACAAGGACAGCTATGAAAACAGCCGTTGAGATTTTATTTCCTAAACATTCATGCCTGGTCACTGTCAAAGATACCAGCCTAGATGTGGGTCCAGGGGGACCAGTTTGGTAGTTTGTACATTGTAATCTAGTCTGACATTCACAAAAAAAAAAATTATTTTGTCTGCCTTTTGTAATACTTAGAAGGTGAGACAAAATAAGGTATATATTAAATAAATTCAGAGATTTACAATGCACAGGTAATCCAGACCATTCCCCACTCTACACTGAAGTGTAAAACCAGTGTAGTTCCACCTCCTCCTCAACTGTCAAGACAGAATAAATGAGACTTTGTTCCAACTCTTACAGAAAACCTAGAAAAATGCAGAAAAAAATACTTTTATTCCCATTTTTCAGGGGAGGAATGAAAAGACATATCTCTAGTATTTAAAGATTTGTTCCCGAATTCCACTGTATGTTTTTACTAAATCAGGGTACTACAAATCAGGGAAACAATAGTTCCCTTTACTGTTTCAGTTCCTGATGTCTCCAGTTTTTGCAGTATGTACATCAAGTTATACATCAGAAGCCTCTTAGAAAGACACAATGCACTGTTTCTTCCCCAGCACATTTATCAATGAACCATCAATTATATCTTAGTACAGAATTTCAAATACTTATCAACATACTAAACCCCATGTCTGTCTTAGCCTCATCTTACTATTGCTTTCCAGAATTTTCTCAAGAGAATGACAAACTTAGTACTACATATTCCTGTGGAAGTTGAAAAATATTGCTTATTCCTTCCCCACTATTTGTGGTGAAAATATTACAAGTATAAGGATGCACTCACATGATATCCCTGATGTTGAGGGCTGTTAATCTCCTTGGTACACATGACTGCATCATTTACTGAATTAGTGAAAGCCCCCCATGGCCCCAAATTAAAACAAAGTCCTATGTGCTTCTTCTGCAAAGCCTCAATTTGTCTGATACATCTGCTATGTTCTATGCATTTCTTTTGAATAAAAGATCATTCCATAGCAAATAATATTCCCGATACTATGTGTTTTAAAAATAATAAAACAAATCAATATCTATATCCCCAGCTTCATGCAACAGGTTTCACATTATATTTAATTCTATTCCTCAACCAACCAGTGGAACGATGGGGCTGGTGTTACACACCTGATACCAAACTTCACTGGAAGCTGCAGGATTCATTCCCAGTAAGTCTAGAATTAGCATACTTTTTCTCAGTATGCATTTACATATCTGTGACTATTTTGCCTCATGAATTAATTCTTTGTGTCCCATCCACACTAGCTGTTTATATGGCCTTTACCATAACATATCCTGCAAAGTCTGAGAGCTGTCATAACATTTCCTTGTGTGTCATGTTCTGTAAAGAAGCCCTCTAGCTTACCCCTTAGATTTTTCAGTCTCTGACTCTGCTATATTCTTCTTCATATATTTTCTTCAACACTTCAAAAATCACTGTCCCAGCAACATTAAACCAAATTCCTAGCTGTGACAGTTGTCTCAGGCATGCATGTTAGTAAATGTGATTGCTTTCTGTATCATCTTATACACATAGATTGGGAAATGATTACTCATAAAAATCATTGTAAAATAAGAGTATCTAATGCAATATGACTCTCCATTTAACACAAACTGGAATTCCAGTTTGTATTAAATTATCACAGGTATTGCAAGCCTATTAAAGCAATCTCAAATCACGCATTTTGCATTTGCTGTAAAGACAGAATGGCTTTTCTGGGTCCTTTAATCTGAGAGAGGTCCAACAGTGCACCCAATCTGTAAATGTTGGAATATACAAACAGAGCTAGGTCCCTATGGATCCCAGAGGTGAAAAAATAGCATTTTGGAAAGACTCACAGAGTCATTCAAACACAACTGGAAATTATCTGCCAGGGCTTGGGTAGTGTTGACCTTTGGTTCAGTAATGTAAGGAAGATAGAAAGAGGTTGAGAGAGGTATAGTAAATTAAAAAAGCGTGATAAAACATGCTTCGTGATTTCACATGGCCGTATTACCAACAGACTGTCTGATCTGTGCCACCTTAAGAAAAAAAAACAAACCACACAAAAAAACCCAAATTACCTAAAAAACTACCACCTCTCTAATCTCCCTAAAACTCTCTCGGAAAGTGCTGAGAAGTCCTTAAAACATACATACATAATACGGTTCAAAATATTCCTAGTACATGATCATATAACCATTTGGGCTGCCCCTCTCCTAAATGTTCTGTAGACCAAATAGAAGACACCAGAAGAACACGAAATTAAATAGGAACCCTGATTTCAATACACATTCTCAAAAAGTAAGCCTCTAAAAATCCCATTATGCTAACATTTGACAAAGATCTGATATCCACTGTTCCTTCATTCTCCAGCTGGAACAAATGGGCAGTGACTAGACTAAGACTGCAAAGTGTTTTGATCGAAACTCAGAGATTTCTCACTGGTCTGCTGTGATCTACTTCGTACTTGAAGGAAAAGAGCCTGCTTTTCAAAACGAGGACACAAGGAAATTTCAAATTTTCTCTTTATTCAGAATCCTCCAAATTTCTGTTTATTCAGCTTAATCTTCTGTCAACTAGTCCTTCAGACTCTTCGGAACGCCTGTCATTTTAACAGAAACAAAACAAAAAAAAAATGATCATTTAAATACCCAAAATTTCTGAAGGACAGAAAGAACATGCTTTCAGTTACATCCCTGTATTCTACTCCAGAAAAAGGTCCTGAAAATCTTTTTGACAGACTTCTCATCTTTGAGGACAATGAGCTTTTGATGGTCAAGCACCATCCAGGCACATAACACTCCCCAGAAAGTCCAACTCTTATTTAGAATGAGCAAGGAGTTCAAGACGGGAATAAAGAATCCAGCTAAGATGTGAAAAGGCCAGTTTGATCCAAATGTCTTTATACATTTTCAGTCTTCCATGGACATCAGGTGCAGAAACTGAAGCCAAAAACTTTCAGAACATGAAAACTGATCACCACACCACAAATGATTTCTAAGCTAATAAAAAATTCCTCCTCAGTTTCAAGGATCTTCAGAAAAAACAACCAACTTTTTCAAGATAATGACTGTCCACTTGTAAGAAACAGTCTTGGGAACTTTGTTTTAATTTGCTATTTTATCAACAGCAACAGCACCATAGTGCTCCATGCTGTCACACAGATTTGCACGTGTAGCTTTAAACACAGAATAAACACAATTCTGGAAAACCGTGCCACAAAATCATTCAGGCCTGAAGAAGGATGGTGAAAAAGAGAGGGAAGTAGTTATATTCTCCCAAGTGCAAATGAGCAATCTGCTTCACCCACAAGTCAAGCTTCAAGTTTTTTCATTTGGAATGCTAAAGAAACACAGGACAAAATATGAAAATAGAATCTGTCAGTTTTTCTGGAAGGTGAAAGACCACATCCGCAGCTAGTATAAATCAGCATCTTCCAAAACGCTTTTCTGACTAGGACACTCACTCTTTATCATTTGGAGTAAAGTCCAAAGACAGTACAGGAGAAATGCCATTTTTCTCCAAGCTGTTTATCTGCGAATAGCTCAGACAGATCTGCCTTCTTATTCTCTTGCCTCTCCTTGTGCAGCTACCCCTTCTTTTTTCAGAGATTGACCCCTGACTAAGGGCAGCTGTCTGAGCCTGTAGAAGTGCAGCAGTAAAGTAGTTCTGGGAGAAGTGCCTGACATGAAATTCAGATGGTGGAGGAAGCTATAAACCAGGAAACAGAAGGAACGTATTCTCAGGCCTGAACCAATTTTAGAAAAGTGTTCCAAAATTTTTCAAATTCTAACAGTTACAGTGACAAAAAAAAAACAAACCACAACTAAAAAAATGGGTGAAAGTGTGAAATACTGCTTACTTTTTGTCTTAACCTCTTTGAATAATATCTGGTAATAAACAGAAAAATAAAAAAAAAATATATCCAGCATGTCCCTGACTTTGTAATTAGGTCCAATTATATTTAAAGAAACTGATTAACAAAGATGCAGCCTTCAAAGAAATTTAAGGTAGAAATTAGTGTTAGTTCTAACTGTTATTTACTATTCTCCTATTTAATTTACAAATGTTTACTGTTGCCTCTTCGTGTGTTCTCAGCATGAACTCTCTTCTGGGTTGCCCAAAAATTAATGAAAACAAACAGGCATATTTAAGAGCAGTTCCTTTGGGGAATGTCAATCACAGCTACATTTAAAAGAAACTTGTAGAAAAGCAAATAGTTACCACAAATTTTAGCATAATCCAGAGTAGACAAGCACTTATAAAACAATAAAAACTCCTGTGAGCTGCCCCCAAATGCTCTCAATATAAATTAGATAAGGAAGAATAGGGAAAAATAGGCAATTAAATTTGTTCTCTATTATTCTCTAAGCATGGGACTAATTTGGTTTTCTGAGGGGCTAAACAAGTTTCTTCTTCTAAATGAGAAAACAGAAGGCTATTTGTTAAGTGATAACAATAATTAGAAGTACATTTTGTTTGTTGGCTGTGTTGAATACACAGGAAATAATATTCAAACACTATAGAGTATAGATAATATTGGAGTTTTTATAGTAGAGGTTTAGCCCACTATGCTGTCAGATTCATATAATGATGAAGTGTTGGTTCAGCAGGTGATTTTAATTGAATAGATAAATAGAACAAAAACAATTTAACATCATATGCCCATTCTGGGTGAAAACTTTGTTGATTTATGTAGTTTCAGTAGTTAGTTGTGAGACTCCAGTCCCCAGTAAAGAGAGAGGTAGTCAGAGTTAATAACAGTCTCTCACTGTACAGATTAGCTGGGCTGGATTGTTTTTCTTACCAAAGAAACATGTCAGATCACACATTTTTAACAAATCAATATTTTCATTTGTATTTGTGAGAGCACTCGTAAGGCATGAACATTGTTCTGTAACAATTTTCTGTAACTGACTGAAGAGAAAGGAGTTACATTCGAGATACCAAAAAAAAAATCCAGACAGAAGAACATTCAAAATCCACATAAGAAGAGGAAGATACAGTGTTCCAACCTAGCAGTGATTCCGCTTTATGGAAGAATGAACACTAAAAATTCAGAAATATTCCACGAAGTGGAATCACTTTTTTTGACCCAGTTTAATTGGGAGTCCGGGTTTTGCAACAAGCCACCTGACATGCTGCCCAGAACTGTGGGGCCTGGAAGCCCCAGCTGTCTCTGTTACTGGAGAACCAGGGGCTGAACAACTCAAAGGATGCGGAATACGGCTTCCCACCAGCCTGCCAATGAGGCTGCCAAGGAGTTGGGGAGAGGAGCTGGCAGAAATTCTGGTTTCTTCCAGCAAAATCCAGATATCAAAACTTGTCTGGCTTCTACAAGCACATGAAAAAATCTGTCAAAAAAATCCTGACAAAAATTGAAAATATTTTTTTCATTACCTTGGTGAACATGCAAACCCCAACAAAAACTTGAGAAGGTCTAATGAAGCCTTGAGTACATCTGGACCTTACAGAGGATGTGAAAACATCCCAAGGACCCCGCACGAGGATACACAGTTGCAGTACTTCTGCACAACACATTGCAGTAGAAAATTCTATTGGTAGTTTGAAAATAAATAAAAAACAAAACCTTGAAAACTCTACGCAGAAAAAAGGTGCTTTCTCCTCTCAAGAACTTCCTAATGTCGCTTTCCACCTGGATCTGCCTTTCAGCAGTTACAGTGAATAAAACCCAGACACTCTTTCTTCTGCCTGCCTTCTCCTCACATCTTCTCAATGCCGTATCTGATACCTCATGCTGTTCCTACAATGAAAAAAGTCATTGTAGGAACAGAAAACAGTTGCACTTGACAAAACTGACTGTATCATAGAAAAGTCTTACAAGGAATAAACACTGCAGGAAAAAAAAGGGAGGGAGTGAAAGGAAATCTGAAAGAGAGGCAGTGAATGGAGAAAGAAAACAGGTGCTACCCAGTTCTTGCAAAGTCAAAATAGACATACTTTTTCCTTAAATATTACACATCAGATGAAATCTTGCCCTTAGCCCATTTGAAAATATACAAGGAATTTTTGTTTCCCTTTTAAAGAGACAGCCCTAGAAAGAGAACCTATATTGAAATGCAGTGTTAGACTGTAAAAGAAATTGAAAAATACAGTGAAGATTCTGAGGCTCGCTGACAAGATCACGCATGAGTAATACTTGGTCACAGATCACTTCTTTGATCACTTCAAATGAAACCAGAGGAACTACTAGCAGGCAGATCTAGTGCTGTGGTTTCTCCTTTCCTTGCCCTTTTTTTCTTTATTTTTTTCCTTTTGGGTTTTTTTTTCCCCCAATGTTATATTACCTTTATTTCTGACCCAGAGAAATTTATGGCAGTGAGCTAAATTCATCCATCATAAATGTCCTAACAACAGATAGACTAACTTATAAAAAGATTTTTTTCTACTGTGTACAAGGCCTGAAAGGACAGGTCAAATAAACCCCACCTCATACTATTCAACAGTAAAACTGTTAAAATCAGAATAAAGGCCATTATTCACTATTAGACTACAGCTAGGGGCACAACAAGCTAATTGCTTCATTACAATGGACGGATTAGATTATTAAGAGTGAAATGATTATCAAGTGCACAGTCATGGGGTCATCCTGGATTCTTCATTTCTCCTGGAGGCACAGTTGTACTGACAGCAAAGAGTGTTTTTAAAACCTTAAGTATCCAGGAGACTGCACTTTTTCTTTTCAAACGAGGACACTGTCGCTCTGATTCATGCTTTAATCATTTCCTGATCAGACTATTTCAATTTTTTCTAACAAGGATGAGAAAATATAACTTGTATAAAATTCAGCAACCTCCCTGTCAAACGAGAGCAACTGGGGAGAACACATCTTATCACACACTCTATGGTTAAACATCTCAGTGTAGGGCAAACTACAGATTTTGCTGCTATAGATACCACTGTACTAAGTAGATAGTAGACACTACAGTGCAGCGCACACTGCAGGTAACAGAATTCAGGAGAGGGCTTAGGAAGAATCTAAACAAGTCTTTCATTGTGCATCAGGACCCAGATTTCCTCACCTCTGAATCATCCAAACCAGCTATTCTTTATGATATGCCATGACTCCCACCTGATGCACACAGAGATGCTTCCTTTTTGTGGAAACCAGGGTACACAGGAACTGGAGAGAATTGGTACACACTTTAATTTTGTCCTATTAAGGAGTAAAACCTCGAAGTTGAGTTGCATAGCTGGATCCAGACAACTGGAACATGCACCAAGCTGCAGATATTGGGAAATGCATTCCAAGAAAATCTTGGATTCTCAGTATTGAGAATTGCATTCTCAGTTTGGAACACAAGTTTTGCAACTATTTCTTTTCAACTACTAGACTGAGCTCAAATTCATACGCCCCTTAAAATGAATGGCCCATCTTCCCATTGAAAACTTTTTGCAATAATGACAACCTTCCTTAAGGACAGAAAATAACAGAAGCAGAGAGAGACAAAGATGAAAACCCTAAGAGATGAGTCTCGTGGAGGATGCACGTTTGCTCTATTTTTACTAAAAGCCCAGAGAAAGGAACAAAACCTGCTTGTGCTGCTCCAGGGGCAACATTTGTTCAAGGCTGTGAAAATGTATTTTGAGAGAGCAAAGGGATAATCTAAGTCAGATTTGTTCTTGTTTCTAATCACTTCCTTCTTTGTGAGAGTGCATACAATCCCAAAACTTGCTAACAAATGTTAAGGTCAGCTCCCTCTCCACCTCTGCCCAGGAAACACCCCCATAGCTGCTGGAGACGCACAGTAGCAGGCCTCCTTCCTGGCCCTGAAAAGAGCTTTGTATCCCTCTTCAGCACAGTCAGAAACAGGGTTGAGTGATTTCACTGTACGTTCAGTATTTTGGTGTCATCCTTACAGGCACCTTGACACAACCTATCCATCTTCTGAAGAATATAGATCAATCTGCTCTAACTAAAACTGTATAACAGCTTATTAAAATAAGAAAACATGGGAAAACAGCACTAGTGTAGAAGTGTAGACCACAACTTCCTTTAAGTGTGCCTGACAGATTGGGGGAGCACAAGTAGGTTGTAGCAAAGCAAGAAAGTGAATAAGCAAATGAACAGAAACTGATAATATCCAGGCTCTCACATTTTGACTGGCACAGCTGTCTGTCACAAGCAAATTAAAAACAGCACTTCAGTTTGAAATGGTGCAGCTGACAGTGCAAAAAAAAAGCTTCAGCTATCAAACGCCAACTGTTAGAAATAACATTAATTAAATATGCCCTTTTCAAATTTCTGTACTTTGATTCTTACTTGGCTAAACTGGATAAATTTAACTACAGACAGGAGTTAATTTTGTTAGCACCCATGAAGATGTATTCCTTTAGCAACAGACATACAGGGATTTGCCACCAAAAAGAGCCAAAAGAAAGATACAGGGACAAAGATAAGTCAAGACAATAAGACACCTGTTTTTACTTATTATCTACTACAGATAAAATAGCACTAAAGTGTTTTATAGTGTAGCACAGACAGTAAAAAACTTTCAATCAGAAAGATTTGCTTAATGAGACCCCAAAAGATATTGACTTGTTATTGCTTATTTTTCAAAAATAATTGTCATTTTTCATAAAAATTATACATATACATGCACAGAGGACATTTTATATTTGTAATATTAGACAAATGCATGCATAATTTCTACTTTACACTTTATTAATTAGTTTTGTTTTAGCTTTAAATCAGAATTTTTCTTCAAATATTTTTAGGTTCCAGAAAAATTTGTATAAAAACTGATTCACGTAACTCAAATAGTGAGCATGCTCTTAAGGCTAGTTAACTGGCTGTAAAAAAGAGAGAACGAGAAGCACTGAAAGCCCTATTGTCCTCCCTTTATCTACTGCAAACAAATAAAAACCTAAAGCTGTATCTGTATACAGGATGATGTCATAAGCGTAGATATCAAGTTGCAATTTCCTTCAACTCCCATACTTTTTATTATTGTAAGCACAATACTTGCTACACATGTGATTATTCTTGAACTTTAACCCCAAAGCTTTATCATGTTTGTGGAATGTACACTAGTTGCACTGTTTATTAAAATGTTAACCTTATACTGTGCATATTCCACAAACTGATGTTACACAAAAATATCTGGAGGTAGCAGTATAACCAAAGATGTGTGACATTAAAGAAGTATTTAAGATTAAAAAAAAAATAAAAAGAAAAAACCTCTAGAAGCAACATCCAACACGAGAAGTGCTGACACTATGAGGTTTGCTAACTTCTTCACTACTTGGTAAGTTCATTTTTAACAGGTACAGTGAATAGCTTAATTAATTTCAATAGTTATAACGGATAACCGTCATTTTACTCTCTTGCTAGGGCATTCTGGGCAAGTTGTCTGACTTTTCTGTATTTATTTTACAGATTTTATCCACTCACCCACATCTAGTGGAACAGTAGACATTATAATGTTTAGCCATTTCTAAGAAGGGAAAACATTATCAATCTTTGAAGAAATTACCAGAAATACCTTTCTGTATAAGAGCAATAAAGACATCAGCAAAATATTAGCAGCCAACCTACCATCCATGCTTTCAATACCTACACCTCCAGCTCGAGTAGTATTAACAGTAAATGTAAGAAAATGTGGAAGCCAGTAGAGTGATTGATTACAACAACATGGTAAGGGTCCTCTCTATCAGGTGAGAACGGAAAAAGTCTTACAAGACCAAGGAATACAATTCCAATGTGACAGAGTGGGTTTTTATTTGTTTCAAGATTTCCCCAGGATGAGCACTGCACCTCGCTTCATATTGCTGTTCTCTCCGCTCTTCCACAGGCAGCAACGCCAGTTCAGGAACTGCAAATTCATTGCTTAAATTCTGCAGGACAGGAGCGAGACTGTCTGCAGTCTCTCACTCCTGCGTGGCCATTATAGGTTTTGACATAAATGATGAGGAATAATGGGCCTAATTTTTTTTCTTTGACAATAAGATTAAATCAGAAGTGATCTAATGACATCAGTAGACTTATAACAGAATAAAAGAATGCAAGTTAAACCAAAATCAGGCTCAATCATTTTATTATGGAAACAAAATTTTCAGGAAAGCATCACAAAAAAGCTATAAAGTGTTTTATTTGCCAGTGGTATAGTCTAACACAAATATTTTCTTACAAGCTCCATCTATAAAAAATGAATTGGGGAAAGTGTATAATTTAAAATTAATCTGTATTAAAACCTGTAGGACTGACAGACTTAAATGGTCATCTCCCAGAACACTTTTATATATAAAATGGATATAAAATTACCAAAATTGGAAAATCCTATCTTGTACAACCTAAATATAAGTAAAATTAAAAATATTAAACTAGCACTTTTATAATTTAAAACATATTTGGAGCACTGGAAGAAATATATCACTTCTTGGATGGAAAAAAAGTCTTATTTAAGATGAACATGCCCTCCATAATATCTTCCTTTTTAGAGAATAATTCCATTATCATCTTAGATAGATCTCTATTGAAGTTCCATCCTCATTTTCTACAAACATCTAGTATAAGTGCATCTTCTTTACAGACAGCATTAGGAGGAAAGACCTTTTAGTATTTCATTTTACAGTAACATAGGCATTCAAGCCAGCAGTACAAACCAGTAATGGAGTCTCAGTGATCCAGTCAGACACTGGACATTTGTTGAACCAGCCACTGAGACAGCCTGAACATTAACCTGTGAAAAAGTACCCTCCTGAAATTTGGGCCTGATATTTATAGAAAAAAATATTCAAACGGAAGTTAGTTTTAATAAAATTTCTGGCTTCTGAGTGAATATGACATTTTTTAAATGCATAATTCATTCATATTTGGGGCAGCAAATCATTCCAGAAGAGTGGGCTTTGATTCTGAAAGTAGGACCATCACGTTCATTTAGGGGTATAGCACTTAACATGTTAAAATATTGCTTCTGTAGTAATTTTTACCAGCATTCTAGGGGGAGGCATAAGAAAGGGGACAGCTGTTTTATTTTTCAGTAAAATGCAGATCAAAGATGACTCTTATAGCAAACCAAGAGAGAAAAAGAACCAAAACCATTTCTAACCAGTAGTAGAATGTAGCTCCTAATGAATACTGGGCTAATATTAGCAACCAAGTAGTACAAAATATGTGAATATTTAATAGTCCTACATAATAGTCCTAGTCCTAATAGATTTATTTCTCTTCTGAAAGAATGAAATGTCCCTCTAAATATAGCATTACTTAAAAATAAGAAGGCCAGGTAGGCATTCAGAAAACTGCTACTAGAATGGTAATATTTTCAATTGCTATATTTCTCAGTCATTTTTAAAAAAAATTCGGTTAAGTCAATGAGGCTACATATCAGATGCACAAGTAAGACTGCAAGTCTGTAACTTAGAAGAATCAATTACTTTTATTACAATTAGAAAAAATTTAAATGCTTTGATGCAAGATTTATCTTTTTCTTATGTGTTGGCATAGACAGTAGCAATGGTAAGTTCACACTTTGTGTTTCTCTGTGTAAGCTTACAAACCTCTTGTAGTTCATGAGTTTATGACCTTAGTATATTGAAATTCAATCATAATTATTGTCATCTACAGGATTCACTATTTCAAATGATGTTTTAATAACAGATTAAATTACAACAAAATTATAGATCCTCTTTTTTAAAATATCCATGTAGCCTATATTTCAAGTAAGTTGCAAACAAACTTAGAGCCAAAGCCATCACATTATTTGAACAATCAAAAAACCTTACCTCCATATAAAAACTGAAATACTAGGGGCAAAGCAGCCCTCCCATTATATTACCCACAAAAAAGAGTGTCCAGTCACCTGTGAAAATATAAGAGCTTGTGTGTGCAGCAATTACAACTAGGACGTTTGCTACACATCTTGCATTATTTATGTCCCAGATTGCATTGGAAAATGCAACAACACAGCATTCACTCGGCCAGCTTCATCTAAGGTATGTCCTCTTTCCTTCCTTTCCATATTCTATGAGCTGAACAAATTTATTCCATTATGTCAGAAAATCAGAGTTTTAAAAGTGTCTGAAAAAAACCCTGCATACCCTGTTTAATATGAAGGCACAAAACCTAGCTCTTTCTGAACTAACATTGGCAATGGTCTTCCAACTCCAGTTATTAAGCAGCAAAATTTTTGAGCATTTTCTTTGTTTTCATCATGAGAAAGGCTCCAAATGCTGGTTTTGGCTTCATTGACTCGTAGACCTCAAACGGCACCTTCAAAACCAGAAATTATTTCCTAAGTATTGACTGCTGCTTTTCTCAGTGACTGCAACATGACCAGTCACTGCAGACTGTGGAAACAACGGTGGAATAAGTCCATTGCTCCCAGAAACTCTAAAAGCACTGTCTAATCTCTCCCAGCCCCTCAGTTATGCTAGCTCAGCAGCCTGCGGGACTGTACAGTAAACCAGATCTGTTCCTTTTTGTAGCTTAAAAAAATGCTCTGCCAAAATGGTGAAGGGGAAAATATTTTTCATTAGCTCAACTTCCCTGAAGCAGTTTCACTAGACGGTTCAGCAGACACTTGTACCAGGGCCATGATGGTGTCATGGAGGCAGGAAGGAGAAGCTGGGCTGGCGATGAAGCTGCCTGTGCTGCACTGACAGCAGAGAACTGCCCAGGGCTCCGGAGCTGAATTTAGCCCCTCAGAGCTGCCTTCTGGAGAAACCTCTCTTTCTCTTGCTGTGTTGATTCTGCAGGGAACCCAGGAAGAGTGGTGTCACTAGGCTCAAGTCAGCCTTTGTAAATATATTTGCAAAATACTGTGGTGGGTTGACCTTGGCTTACTGCCAGACACCCACCAAGCTGCTCTCTCATTCCTCAGCACGGCAGGGCAGAAAATAAGATGGATAGGTTCGTGGGTGGAGGACAAGGAGATCGCTCACCGGTTACCATCGTGAGCAAAACAGACTCCACTTTGGGAAGATTAATTTAAATTATGGCTGATTAATAACAAAGCAGGACAGTGGACATAAAAACAAATGTAAAAACACCTTCCTCCACCCCTTCCTTCTTCCCAGGCTCAGTGTCACTCCTGAATCTTCTACCTCCACTCCCCAAGCAGTGCAGCTGGATGGAGAATGGGTGCTGTGGTCAGTCAGTAAGACTTTGTCTCTGCTGCTCCTTCCTCCTCACACTTTTCCCCTGCTTCAGCATGGGGTCCTTCCCATGGGACACAGTCCTTAATGAACTGCTCCAACATGGGTCCTTCCTATGGACCTCTACAAGAACTGTTCCAGTGTGGGTCTGTTCCATGGGGCGCAGTCCTTCAAGAACGGACCACTCCAGCAGGGATCCCCCCACAGGTCCTGCCAGCAAACCTGCTCCAGTGTGGGCTTCTCTCCATGGGTCACAGGTCCTGCCAGGAGCCTGCTCCAGTGCAGGCTTCCCACAGGGTCACAGCCTCCTTCAGGCACATCCTCCAGCTCCACAGGCTGCAGGTCGATCTCTGCTCCACTGTTAGCCCCCATGGGCTGCCGGGGCACAGCCTGCCTCACCATGGTCCTCTCCACGGGCTGCAGGGGAATCTCTGCTCTGCCTGGATCGCCTCCTCCCCCTCCTTCTCCACTGACCTTGGTGTCTGCAGAGCTGCCTCTCCCACATTTTTCTTGCTCCTCTTTTTCACAGCTGCTGCATAGCATTTTTTTTATCTTCTCTGAAGAATGTTATTGCAGAGACACCACCAGTGCTGCTTTGGCCAGCTACATTTTGGAGCTGTCTGACATGAGGGCAGCTTCCTGGTGGCTTCTCACAGAAGCCACACCTGCAACCCCACCCCACAACACCTGGACACATAAACCCAATACAAATACTTACTCCATACCAGAAAAGTGATACAATTTTTAGTTATCAATCTAGTGAGTTACATGCTTTTGTATAAATTCTTCTGTAAGTTTTATTTATTATGGCAATATGAACCTAATTATGAATTAAAAGGCAAAGAATAATCGGGTTGATGGGTTCAATAAGAACCCTTTCTTCCCTTTGTTTCACACACAGAGAAATTTTCTAAGAAAAACTGTTTATTAAACTGAAACTAAGGCTAGAATATGTTTCAGTAATGTAAATATAAAAACTATTATGCAGATGTTCAAGCCATCCCTAAAAAAAGATACTAATGATGACCAAACGTATTAAGCAATGGAAATGCACAGTAGAGCTCTTGTATAAACCTCCTTCCACATGATGATAATACCATTCAGTAACTTTATAAATACTGAATAAAAGTTATTTATGTCCAAGACAGAAGATATTTAATGGCAATTTCCCTTTTTTAACACAAGCCATCATCTTTCTTGTGGGCAGCTTTACTGAACACCCAGCAGTCCCAACGGGAGGCAGGAGCTGTTTTAAAATAGGTCATCATTATTAAGGAAGCGCTTAATCTTACTTGTGTTAGGAACAGCAGTCCATTTTAAAGACAAATTTTTCATGGATTACTTTAATAAAACACTCCTAAGCCCTTGTCAAAGAAAAATCTTATGGCTAGGAAGAGTGACAAGAAATGTTACCAATTCTAAATGACTCTTTCTTATTTAACCTAAGAATAAAACGAGGACCATATCATTCAGTTATTTCAATAATAACAACAAAAAATACACAAAAGTGCCTTTACTTATTTAATAACCCACTGAACTAATGAATTTTACCGGTAAACTTTCAGCAAATCCTTTCTTATTAAAAGACTAAACACTGTAATTTGTGAAGCATATTGTATATTCTTTATAAGCAAAATGGTTAAAAAAAAAAACAAAAAAAAAAAAACAAAAAAACCCCAAACTGATTATTAACTATTGAGCCATGACTCAACTTCCATAGTGAAACTCCAGTTTCAGTGAATGCTTTCTTTTTTTATTATTATTTTAAAGTGTTATTAGGCAAAATTATGAAGCCTAAACAGAGGCATTATTTTAACCCATATTCCTTTTAACTAATTAATCTCTTGCTTGTAAATAACTGATCCTGCTGAGTTAAGAAATAGTTATTTATGTCTGAGAAGTTAAGTTGAGGCACAAGTTTCAGTGTGATCATGGTTTAATTCTACAATTATCACTCTTTTTTGTGCAGAACAAATAAGACCGTTCACACTAATAGCTAAAAATCTAACTAAATGTTTATTTTGCCTTTCTCCACATAAAACCTTTTTTTTTATATACAGGAGAGTATCTGTGTTATAAAGACTTTTCAAATATATAACTCAGACCAAATTTTAGAGAAGAACACTTGATAAATTCTGTGGAAGACACGTTCATATAAACACTACAAAGTAGCTATGGCTGCTTGGGTTTCCTTTTTACAAGAAGCTAGGATGGCTTATCTTCCAACCATGCCTAAACAAATTCAAAACATATAAATGTATATCAGTGCTCAGCTGTAGCCCATTAAATTTCATTCACCTTTGGCCACCTGCATGTTCAGATATCACACAGATGGAAGAATCCAACACTTTCAACTACCAAGTACTTCCTCTGTACTCTACCCTGAAAATACCTTTTCCTGGCTGAGTGCCTTCACAGCACCCTCTACAGCATTTTTTAAGATAAACCATAAACAGGGCAGGAAAAATATATTTGGATTTTCTGATACATCTTTCTAAGCATGGAAGATACCATTTTTAAAAAGAAATGTGGATACTGGGTAAAAATACAATTTTTTTTCAGTCATATTGGGGTTTTGCTTAACTTTACAGCCTGCTGACTTTTGAATATCTCTGGCATTTTTGGTAAAGTTCAGCAGAATAATTAAAATCGCTGTTTCACTTGAAATGTCTTCTGATGTGATACATACTAGCACGGAAGTAATATCAGTACTTGAGAAATATTTCCCATTCAGTTAAATTTAGCTCCTCAAACCTAC
Source organism: Phalacrocorax carbo (assembly GCF_963921805.1). Lineage (NCBI taxonomy): Eukaryota > Metazoa > Chordata > Aves > Suliformes > Phalacrocoracidae > Phalacrocorax > Phalacrocorax carbo. The sequence continues at coordinate 22,780,869 of NC_087514.1, forward strand.
CACTTACATGTAAATCAGATTATCAGCAAAGCATCTACAGGCATAATTTTACAGCCAATCCAAAAAGCCAATAAGTTATTAAAAAACATAACAAGAAGCTACATTCTATTCATAAATTAAAATTAAATTTTTAAATAGTTCATATTGTTTACTGTGATATTTTGTATCTGTAATGCTACAAGTAGTTTGAAAAAAGTAAGATTTGCCCATAGCATTTTAACTTTAGTACAAAACACGTGTTCAATAAAAGTATAATCCTCAGCCTTCTAAACGTGACAGTGATGCTATTTTTCTAGCTGTTAGATAATACATGGTTCAGCTGTCACTTACTGTGCAGCAGTCGGTTACGCAGAATGAAATGAATCATAATCGCAATGACTAACGAAATTAATGAAAGCATGCTGAATCAAGGTCCATGCTCCCAAACTGTCTTCAGGCCTGATTCAGCAAAAATATATTTCATTTCTATGCCACACAACATCTTCCTCAGATACCTGTTTATCCAGGCTCTTAAAGCAAGGAAGTGCTGAATTCAGAACGCATAGCAATTCAAGAGCACATTTTTAACAGACTACTATCAAAAGTGACCTATCAACTCGTAAATACACAGTAGCTAAATAAATATTGTTAAAGCAATGGGTAACTGGCAGAAAAGAAGAAATTCAAAGCATAGAGGATATTCAAAGCGTATGTTGAAATATCTCTAACTTCCGACATAGCAAGAGAGATAGAGTGTGAGTTACGGAAGTAAACTATCTACTTAAACTGAGTTTACAGAGTTTTATTTGGTCTTAATGATACACTGTTTTAAGTTCACAAGTAGTAGACAAATCTTGCATTTATAACTTCTCATCTAGCAATCAGACTAGCTTCAGCTATGAGATTCTATCTTCTGGCTTAAAATATCCACTAATTGTTCTTATTGCTGAATGGCACTTGAAGATTTTATTTGCAGTGTACTTTTGTTGATAGATATGCTTAATCCCACATTCTGAAAGGATCTTGTAATCCAAGGTCTTCTTTTAGATCTCATTCTTCAAAGGCTTTCTGAATTTAGCATAAAAGATATACCAAATCCTAAAAACACCCTTCGTCTAGAAGGGCAGCACATTCATGTTGCCAGGATGGAGTCTCAAATAGTAAAGATATGGATAAATGAGCATGCCCAATTAATAATTGATTGAAATACAAGCAAAAGATGCAGATTGACAAACAGGTTTCTAAAGAAATCTAGAGAACCGCAAAAGTCAGTGTCAATAGGGAAAGGAGCTATGACATTCTTATAAGACCAAATAGTGAAGAGTTACTCTCAAAGGCAGAACTCTGAGGGTGAAATTCAACTTATCTAGCTCAAGATGTCTACAGGGTAGACCTCTACATCTGACATATTCACTCTATCTTCTTTTTAAGTCCGTTGCCAGAAATAGGCTCTGCAATTCATCCAGCCTATTTGAAACGTCTAATTTAAGATGAGATGGATCACATCCTAAAGGCACCTCTTTTTTTCCATTTGCTTTAAATTGAATCTAAGCAATTTCAGATGTAGATATCTTACACTGTAGATATTAATATCTGGTCAGAAGAATCCCAGAGATTCTCTGGGGTCAATATTTAACCTAAGCTCTAAAATGTAATAACACAGGAATAAAAAAGATATCAAAACTGAGGCAGCCATTTTCATTAACCAAGAAGTTCTGTGAGTGCTGAACCTAAAGAAGTCTGATTTTGTGAAGGCTCACAGCTAATGACTGATTTATTTTGACGTCTATTGTTGGTTCTCCCCTATAAGGACTCCTTGGTATGTAATATGTGTGAGCAGACTTTTCCACAGTCAGGAGCACGGACAATCCCTTTCCACTACCCATCTACTTATTTTCATTAGACCCTTAGTAATTAAGTATCTTTGGGACCTCAACTTTTGTCAAATTTGTTGTAAGTCAGCCAACAGCTTCCACAGACTCAATAAATATAGCAGAGGACGGGCCTGTTTCCCTTACAGTAGTGTAGCAGCTATGTCTTTCCAAGGAGGTACAAGACCTGTGCTGTACACCCATTTCAGCTTGAGGGGATTTAAACACAGCTCTCTCTTCCCTAACAAAAAAGCTATAGGCAAAACTGGAATAAGATTATTCTTTATCCTACCAGTGAAGTTGTGCAACTGTGCAGTCAGGAATGTGGATGTATGGACAAGCAAGAGAAAGTCTAAATAGCTCTGTGATTAGGATACTCTCTTGAGGCAAATCCTCGTTCTTTTTCCATGGGCTGTTTGTGGATTTTGTTTGAGCACTCTAATGCAAATTCATAAGAGGCATCTGATACAGACAGAATAAAATTCAACGGGGAAGAAGACAAACACTATGCATAGCTGAGGTAATCAACTTCAAAATACAAAATGAGGAATGACTGATTCAGCCACAGTTCTGCAGAAAATCATGTTGAAGGTCTAGGAGATCACAAGGTGACCATGAGTCCATAATGCTATATCACAACAAAAAAACCCAACCACACATGACACTGACTGCACAAGGAAAGTGTTCTGTGCAAGACACATGGTGTTATCCTTGTGTTCCACCTATACGCTTTAGTTTGGAATACTGTGTTTAATTTTGACCATTGTGTTTCAGAAAAGATCAGTTAGAAAGTATATTTTATGATCAACGAGGCAGAGTCTGGTTGGAGGCCTGTCACTACTGGTGTTCCGCAGGGGTCTGGACTGGATGCAGTCCTGTTCAACATATTCATCAATGACCTGGATGATGGGATAGAGTGTAACCTCAGCAAGGTCACTGATGGTACCAAGCTGGGAGGAATGGCTGACACACCAGAAGGTTGTGCTGCCATCCAACAAGACCTGGACAGGCTGGAGAGCTGGGCCAAGGGGAACCTCATGACCTTCAACAAGAGCAAGTGCAAGGTCCTGCACCTGGGGAGAAACAACCCCATGCACCAGTACAGGCTGGGGGCTGAAAAGTTAGAAAGCGGCTCTGTTGAGAAGGAACTGGGAGTGCTGGTGGACAACAGGCTGACCCTGAGCCAGCAGTGTGCCCTTGTGGCCAAGAAGGCCAACGGTATCCTGGGCTGCATTAAAAGAAGTGTGGCCAGCAGGTTGAGAGAGGTTATCCTCCCCCTCTACTCTGCCCCAGTGAGACCACATTTGGAGTCCTGTGTCCAGTTTTGGGCCTGCCCAGTTCAAGAAGGACAGAGAACTACTGGAGAGAGTCTAGAGGAGAGCTATGGAGATGGATCAGGGGACTGGAGCACCTCTCTTATGAGGAAAGGCTGAGAGACTTGGGTCTGTTCAGCCTGCAGAAGAGAAGACTGAGGGGGTTCTTGTCAATACTTATAAATATCTGAAGGGTGGGTGTCAGGATGATGGGGCTAGACTCTTTTCAGTGGTGCCCAATGACAGGACAAGGGGCAACGGGCACAAGTTGGAACACAGGAAATTCCACCTCAATATGAGAAAAAAACCCTTTCCTGTGTGGGTGCCAGAGCAGTGGAACAGGCTGCCCAGGGAGGCTGTGGGGTCCCTTCCCTGGAGACATTCAAACCCTGCCTGGCCATGGTCCTGTGCCCCCTGCTCTGGGTGTGCCTGCTCCAGCAGGGGGGTTGGACGAGATGATCTCCAGAGGTCCTTTCTAACCACTACCATTCTGTGATATAAAGAACAGCAACAAGAATGGTCAAAAGTCTAGAAAATATGACCTGTTGAGTCTGTAGAAAGGAGATAAAACCACATTTGTGAAATATATAAAAGGTTGCTGCAAACAGAAAAGTAACAGACAGCTCTGCATTTCCTTTAAGAGGAAGTAGCAAATGGCAGGAAAGAGACCTAGATTTAACAGTAGGGGAAAAACATCTAATGGTAAGGATAATGACTCCGAGTAACTGAGACAAATTACCTAGGGAATTCAAGAAGTCTCCATTCCTGGTTAGGTCAGTAGTTGCATGTGTAGTTCTCATACCTTTCAGTAGTAAACTATCATTTGAAAAAAATGTAAAAGTTTCATACTGGACCCAGGAGCTTTACCCTAACATCAGTTAGGGTAACAGTTAGGGCCTAACCGTTTGGCCTACTCCTCACCTTCTCCTATGTAGGCAGCACAACTCTTGCAGAGCTGATTAGCTCAAATTCTGTGTGTCGTCTGTTATGTGCCCTTGCCTGGGACATGGAGCCTATTCATTTCACTGGCTAGGTGGGCCCTCACAGTTGGGTAACACTAGAGTAGACAAATAAGTGTCAGGAATTGCTATCTGGTCACACCTTGAGGAAAAGATTAATTGGAAGACCTCTGGAGGTCCCAACCAGCCTTGTTTTCTATTATTCTATGTGTTATCTGGGCTTTAAACAGCTTTAAAAGCATTACTTCCCACTCATCCTTTCTGTAAAGAGAAAAATGTATAAATGCACCAAGAGTTAGAGTAACAGTGTATCGAAAAAGATTTCTTGCTGACACACTGGAGTACTCATTTCTGAAAAGTTATACGAAAGATGATTGCAAAACATTTCCCAAAAAAGGCTGACTGCTTCTAACTCACTATTTCTTTAAAGGTCAAAACATTTGATGTCCCTCATATGCTTAAGATAATACACATTCTAAAGAAAGACTGCCCTCACAAATACATAGAACCGAAATGCCACTTTATATCAAACACCTAGTAATGCTATATGACCTGTGAGATATTCTATGTACAAATACGATATAATATTTTCTATAAGAAACAATTCACCTTAAACATAACCATGTTAAATAAAGAAAGAAACAAGATATCATGAAGTACTTAAACAACTTCATGTGAGATTTAAGAAGAAAGAACCAACCCCACAGAGACAGTAAAAAGAAGAGAACTTTTTTGTGTTTTATTTAAAGTTTTTCTTTGTGAATTTTCTAAATAGAAGCACTTGGACTTTTTTGAAGCACGGGTTCAGCCCTGGCTAACTCCTGCTAGAACAAATGAGATACCTCACTATCGTTTTAATAAAAGAATTTAAAGTCTAAATCGAAGAAATTCTTTAGGGTCCCACATCAAAACTTCAAAACTCAAAAAGATATATAGAGTATTATAAACTCTTTCCACATCAAAATGCATTCATTTAATTTCAGTTTATCGAAATGCAATGAAGATCATTTTGCATGCATGTTTAGGCAGAGAAATGTGATGACAGCTGATACTTGAATTCAAGACTATGTTTCACCTTCAGTGAAAACAGCAAAGAACAGTGTAAATTACTTTGAATTCTGACTTTACAAAAATTATATGTATTACCTTCTTAAGTGCACTACTACTCACTTGTACTGTTACATTAACTCTTATAATCTCAGTCCTGAGTGATCCTTTTGCAGCTTCAAGACCATACGTTGGAGAAACAACATGAGGAAACAGTTGAACATAGTAACATGCAGAAGCAGCTTTTCAACACAGCACTGCTTCTGCAGTTTTATTGTATCACCAGAAGTTTAACAAATCATAAGATGCAGTTGCTGGAGTCTACTGAGTTTACAAAAGCACTATTATTAATAAACTATAATATACCCTCAACAGACAGTTATACTTCAAGGATGCAACAATTCCTCCATCTTACACCATGTAGTCCTGCAAAAGAGGCAAAATCTAAATGCAGTAAGAATTGAAAACAATGTGGTTTGATTTGAACTTAAGATTTCTAATGCGAATTAATTTGTCTGAAAGACAACTGGTTTTGAATGCCATTTTTAACCGAACAGTATTTAAAGAGATTTTTCCTGCTTGTGAGTCCAAATTAAGAAGACTCACTGTTGCTCACTTTTAAGGAGATTAGGTTGTCTGTGACAACTTGGAGCTATTAACCATGATATTGCAAGACATGTGATTAAGACAGTCTGTATGATCTAATCTTAACTCAAAAAATCATCCCCACCTCAAAGCTCATTGTTAAGGTGGAATATCTGTTGCAGTCAAACAAGTACAGAACAGATCATAACTCATCATCTCCCGTGCTCTTTTGGGTTGTACCTCCCCAAGTTCCTGTCAAAAAAGCCAACAGAGACGTTCAGAAAAAAAGGAAAGACAGCAACACAAAAAAAGTCCTTCTTGGAAAAGGTAGGCCTAATGAACTGAGAAACTTTTGCAGCCTTCTGACTGACTGTGGATACAACAGTAAAACTTTAAGGAAGCCAGTAAAGCAAAGGGATGAGAGGTGGCATTCAGCTGAAGAAAATTCCCCAGACTGTCAAGTCTACCTTACAGATAAAACCTGAACATTTATATACATAGCTCGTGTCACATTCCACTGGATGAAATTTCAAAGTTCAAACCATTATATTACTTTTTCCTCCTTATTATGGAACCTCAAATATACTGCAAGTATTTTAAAACTTCATTGGCAGGGTAAAAACACATTTTCTATCAGTTCCATAGTAACCTATTACTTCTGTGTATTTTTGCACTTACGATATATACACTAATTAAGCTGTTGTTTCAATGGAAAAATCAATTATTTGACATTCTCAGTTATTTAGATGTTACCCAGATCACAGATTCACGCAGACAAAATCCAGAACAGACCATTCAGCCCGCTAACCTCACTTCCAGAGACCACTGAATTTCACCCAGTCACCACTTTCTAGGATACAATTTCAGCACCTTAAAGTATGATCTACACTCTTGTTGTTAAGATGTAAAATTAGATGCTTTCTTCTTTTTGTTTCACAGAATACAAATGCAGATTTATTTGACTAGATTTCAGAAAGCACATACGGGCTGGCATTAAATAACTATTTTTTGGGTTCTTTGTTAACTAAATCCTGTATCAGCTTTTCTATTTTTTGGCCCCATATGATGTCAGGCCTTTCTACATCCAACCCATCCTGCACGTATTTTTTGCATGCAGAAACATCAGCACTATTGCAGTCTTCTGAAATTTTACCCAACATTAACATTAGCAAACCCAGTAATTAGTGTAACTGCCAGTCTGTATACTCTCCAAATATGTCCTGCTTAGTCACTAAGAGGAAGTACTACTGCTATTATTTGTAGACAGTGCCCAAAAGGCTGCCCCCTGCTTTAGAGAACAACTGTAAACACTGGACCTTCTTGAAGAGCAAATGGTACAAGCTGTAACATCCTGACAAGTATTATCTTCAGTATAAAATGTCTAAGCATGTGCTGAGAGAGAGGAGCAAAGAACAATGACAATTTTGAGAGAGGCCCAAAATGCAGCACAATTTGTTAAAACAAAAGAAAGGGGAGATGATAAAGAATATTAGGAAGGAGCAGAGAATGAGGTAGTAGGAAGGGAAAAGGGCAGGAAAGAGGGCAGGGAAGGGAAGGGGACAACTATCTTCTTCAACTATATATTTTTGTATAACTTCCACTATCACTTATCACTGTGTAAAGTTAATAAAGTCACATTGACCATATTTTATTTTATAATACATAGAAACAAGAGCAAAATGATGAGTAGTGTAGCAATGGACTGTTCTGATCAGCACTCCAGATCCAGACAAAACACAGCGTAAAGTTATGGAACCATAACTTAAAAAACTAACATTGCCCGGAGGCCTAGTTTACTATCTAGCCAAAAGCAAATCTTTTTGCATTATCCTATAAACTTTGGGAATTCCCATATACGTATCTCTATTTTCAAAAAGCAAAACCAATAATTGCCACCTACATCTTTCATCCCTCCAGCCCCGAAATCCAAATCATAAACATACAATGTTTTTAAAGCAGTGTAAATCAGAGTTGATTATTTATAAAGCAGTACAATAGCTTTGTGAGGTGGTATTTACACTGCTGAGACTCACAGACATCAATCTATTGCTTCCTCTCCCCCAGGCCCAGCATCCTGCCCCACATCTCACTCACCCATGTGAGAAAAGTGTATATGCACATCACACAGGCTGAAACATAAGTCTTTACAAACACTGTCAGCACCCTCGCATCTTCTACAAATCTTTTTTACGTGTGCATCCTCTCAAGCCAGTCCTTTGATATAGAAATAATGTACAAATGAGAAGTAAAAAAGCACAAGACTGATCCTATAAATCAATCCATATGGAGGACATGTGCAATCTACAATCTATTAGAAAGCTTATACACACAAAACTAGAATTTATAAGGGGAAGGATGGGGAAAATGTAAAGGAAAAGCCATCATCAAAAGTTCTACACTATATGCATGAAAGTAAAACACCCACAAAGATAAAAGTTGAAAATATGTAAATATTCCTATAACAGCAGAGAAGGACTTACGCCCAGTGTACAGACATAAATTCAGTCTGAGTGTCATGCTCTAGGCATATCAAATATTATGCAAAATGTATGTTCAATAACCTTGTCAAAAAGGCACCTTCCTGGTACATGACATTCAAAAGGCACTCCAAGGGTCTCAAAAATGCCAGAAGAGAGACAGTCGGAGCAGCAGGGTTTGCTGCCCATCCTCCTTTTTAAAGCGGAAGCTCTGCCACGGGAACACAGTGCACAACTGTAGCCAGGCGTATTGCACAGGCCGATCCAGGCCAAAGGAGAGAGCAAATCTGGAAAGCTTCTGCTTTCCATGCCATCATGTTCCAGCAAATCCTGGCAAGAATTCATGCTGACCTGATCACTATTAGTCGCTACAGAGTACAACTCCATACCATCTGCATTTCCTTTCCCCAAAAAGAGTAAAACAAGCATAAGGAAAAGAAGTTATGTATCTATTTTAAATCCACACATATTTACCCCAGGGAGTGAAAGGAAAAGAATAAATAGTCCACATTACAGATGTGAGTCACACTACTTAATGCACTTTTGGAAGATGCTCAAATACCACAGTGATGGGCACAGCGAAAGAATTTGAAAAGCACAAAACAGAAATAGAACAGAGAAAAGAAGTAGAGCCCAGGGACTAGCCATTCATACTGACACTCAATCGCCACAAATTATCAATAATATTAAAGGAAATCCATGCTCGCCCCTCTCTACAACATGCGAACAGTTCTTGTGATAATATCTCTAAATGTCAACTCTTGTTTTCAGCATCTTTTTTTATCCTCCCATATTCTTCCATGGAATGAAATGACACAATTTTATTGCTTAGTCAGACAAAAATACCTTCCACTTCAAAAGGAGCTTGCCTTCGAGGAGAATTACACTTGAACAAAGACTGCAGGAATTAGCTCTATATTTATCTCTGTGCAATAACAGTAATTCGTTCATATAAATGGGGGGGGGGGTGTCTTTCTTCTTCTCTTCTCTTGACAGGAGGAAAACATCTGTCAAGAGAACTAAACTCGGTAATATCTACCTAAAAATGCAGAACAGGCACTGGTATGACTTTGGTGGATGGTTGTGCTTAATAAATCTGTAGATATTTTCAGAATAAACCTGTACCTGATGGCTCAAGGAGACACTTCACTTTAAGAAAAATGGAACTGGTGAGAGATTCATCTGACACCAGATCACTTCCTGATATCCTGTGAAATATTGTGAGCCATCTATCCAAATGCCATTGACAGAAGTATTTTCCTGAGAGACCTGTTTCAGACTGTCCTTTGTCTGTAAACTTTATGCCATACCATTTCCCTCATGGCTTACACAGAACTCAGGAGGAAACCTAAGTGAGACATAATGAGAAACTAAACTCCATATGAGGCTTACAGTTTATCTTTAATCTTTAGATTTGATGAAAACCTTTCTTTTGTCCATTGTCTGCTTCCAAGATCCTGGAGATTACAAATGAAAACAGTTCTGTTCCATTTCTTAAGTTGATTTTACCTTGTCATTACTTGAGAACAGTTTACTCTTCAGTTGTAAGTTTAACAATTCCAGCTGATCCTAGTATCATACCAAAATTGTGCTTTGTATTGGATGGAAAATATTATTGTCTGCAACAGAATTTTCCAGGAGCCTTCTTTAAAACTGTAATGCTATTATTACATATAAAACTGCCACTTGAATAATTTTCCACTTCCTTCTTTGTAAATGATTTTTAAGAGTGCAGATATTGTAAAGAAAAATTTGCATTTATTTGGATACACCACCCAATTTACCAATGTAAAGGAGTCTTAACTGCTTTAAAATAAAGTATCATAATAGCAAGCGAAGACTGAGACGTCACGATAAAACAAAGTATGGCACTTTATTTCCAGTGCTTGCATTACAATGACATTCTTCAGAATGCTCACCCAATAAAAAAATCTTTTTAAACAGACATTGAAATGGTTTTAGGAGATCACCTCACAGTTTAGTGGCTATCACACAAATGATACCTGAAGTTTTCATTAGGACGCTAACAATAATGCAATGAATCTTGGAAACAGACTTCCAAAGTCAGCAACTGAAGCAACTGAAGCTTCCAGGTCCTGAGGGCGAAGGGCCAGCCGCAGCTAACATGCCCAAGACACAATACTAATTTTGGTATTAAAAAATCGCTCAGCGCCTCAGCTTCACCGCACTCATAACAGTCATGTCCTCGACAGTAGTAGCTTCGTTTATTTGTAAGGCGTTAGCAGTCAGCGTGATTACTCCGCAACGGGGGGAGAACAGTTTTCCCGAGTTTAAGCAGCACTCCGAGCCAGCCCGGGGAAAGACAGGACCCGTCCCGCCGCCGGAGCGGGACCCCCGCGCCTCCCGCACGGCCGGGGTCCCCCGCGCGGCTGGGCCACAGCGGGACGGGAAAGGCACGACCCCCGCACCCCGGGGGGCGGCGGCAGGACGAGACCCTGCGCAGGGCTGCAGGGCCGGGCCCCGCTCGGCTTCCCGGGGCTGGGGCCGGGCCGGGACCCCGGACAGCTCCCGGCGCTGAGGCCGGCGGGGCCCCGGACAGCTCCCGGAGCTGAGGCCGGCCGGGCCCCCGGACAGCTCCCGGCGCTGAGGCCGGCGGGGCCCCGGACAGCTCCCGGCGCTGAGGCCGGCGGGGCCCCGGACAGCTCCCGGCGCTGAGGCCGGCGGGACCCCGGACAGCTCCCGGCGCTGAGGCCGGCGGGGCCCCGGACAGCTCCCGGGGCTGGGGCCGGGCCGGGCCCCCGGACAGCTCCCGGCGCTGAGGCCGGCGGGGCCCCGGACAGCTCCCGGCGCTGAGGCCGGCGGGGCCCCGGACAGCTCCCGGGGCTGGGGCCGGCGGGGCCCCGGACAGCTCCCGGCGCTGAGGCCGGCGGGGCCCCGGACAGCTCCCGGGGCTGGGGCCGGCGGGGCCCCGGACAGCTCCCGGCGCTGAGGCCGGCGGGGCCCCGGACAGCTCCCGGCGCTGAGGCCGGCGGGGGCCGCCTCCCATGCCCGCGCCGGGCGGGCGGCAGGGCCGCCCCGCTTCCCCCGGCGCCGGGGCTCACGCTTGGAAAGAGCATCGGGGCGGGGGCGGACGGCAGACACGTTGTCGGGGGAAGATGGCGGCTGTGGCAAACCCACCCAGCGAGGCGGCCGGAGCCTAGGCCCCGGCGGTCCCGCTCCGCCCCGGGCGGCCGCGCCAGCGCCCGGCAGGGCCGCCGCCGCCAGCCCGGAGCCCGCCGCACCCCCGGGACGGGACCCGATGCCGCCGATCCGCCCCCTCCGGCGGTGCCAACCGCCGCCCCGGCCCACCCCGCCTTCCTCCCGATGGCACACGCCGGGTGAGGACGGCACCCGTGCGGCCATGTTGGGCGCCTGCCCCCGCCAGCGCCGGGGCGTGCGGAGCCGGAGCCGCCGCGGAGCGAGGCTGAGGCGAGCGGCGAGCCCGGGCCGCGGCGTCCCGCCGGCCTCCCGGCCCCGTCTCCGCCCGCTCCCGCGGCGGCAGGTGCCGTCCCGTGTCCCCCCCCAGCCCCGCCGCGCCGTGCCCCGCACTCGCCCGGCGCCCGAGCAGCCGCCGGGGCACGGCCGGCGGCGAGAGACACCCCCGCCCGACCCCGGCCGCCCGGCTCCTCTCTCCCGCCCCGGCCGTGCCGCCCCCGAGGCCAGGGAGGAGACCTCCGAGCCCGCCGCCGAGGGCCGGGAGGACGAGGAAGGGATGCGCCCGCCCTTACTTGAGCACGGATTGCTCCTTCTCCTCTTCCTTCTTCTGGCGGTCCATGACGGCCAGAATGATCTTCCGCTCTTCCTCGGTGAGGTGGCTGAGGTCGGGCATCTCGGGCTGAGGAGCCGGAGGAGGCTGAGGGGCGGCGGGGCCGCCCCGGGGCCCGGCGGGAGCCGACATGTTTGGTGGGAGCTCACGGCCGCCGCGGGAAGCGTTGCCCTGGCTCCAGCGGCCGCGGCGGCACCAGCGGGAGCAGCCGCCGCCGGCGCCGGGAGAAGCACATACAAATCAATACCCTGTAATCAACCGGCAGCCTAACGCCGGCCCCGGAGGGGCGGGGTGGCCGGCGGCCCCGACCTCGCACCCACCCGCCCGGCCGGCGGCTCGCCGGGCGGGACGGGGGCGGCGGGGCCCGGGGGTCGAGCAGGGGGAGCGGGCAGGGGAGCGCCGGGAGGAGGCGGGGTGGGCAGCGACAGGGGAAAGGGCAGGATTAGCTGCGGGAGCGGGAGCGCGGAGGTTGGGGTGCGAGCGGGATTATCCTAACGCCGGGCTCACGGCGGGGAGAGCGGTCCCGGGGCCGGGGGAGGCTGCCCGGGGCGGGGGTGCGGGGCGAGGCGGGGGCCGTGCGGGAGCGGAGTCCCGGCGCCCCGGGGCGCGCAGTGGGGACAGCCCCAGCGGGGAGCGCCGGTCCCGGCCGCCGGCCGCGGCTCATAATTCCTCGCCGCGGTCCATGGAGGGGGCGGCGGGGCGCCGCGCCCGCCTCCCGCCGCCGCCGCCTCCCGCCGCCGCTCGTCGGCCCGGCCGCGCCGCCTCCTGCCGCCGCCTCGCTTGGCCGGTGCCCTCTCGGCTGCGGGATGGAGTCCGCCTAACCCATGGCATGGCGGAGAGCCGGAGTCACGGGAGGGGGCTCCGCATCGCCCCACCGCCACCGCCTCCCCCTCCCCGGCGGGGCGCGGGGCCGGCTGCCGCCCCTAGCGGCGCCGTGCGGGCTGGGGGGCGGGGGGCGGCCGCCCTGATTTATTTATTTATCCCGCACAAAAAAAAAAAAAAAAAAAAAAAAGGAAAAAAAAACTGGACGCGATGAAAATCACGCGAGGAACGACAGGGAGGAGCCAAGGAGCCGGCGACGCGCTGGGAGGACCGAGCCCGGCGGCCGCGGCGGGGGGCGGGGAGACGCTGCTCCTGCCGCCGGGGCTGCCCGGGGCGGCCAGGCGGAGGGGGCACCCCCTCGGCGGGGCCGGACCCCAGAGCAGCCCAGGGCCAAAGAGCGGCCGGGCCCCAGGAGGAGGAGGAGGAGGCAGCGGGAAAGGCGCGGGGGAAGCGGCGCGGGAGGGCGGCAGGGCCGCCGCAGCCCCGTCCCCTCGAAGGCCCGACAGGGAGGGCTGCAGCTTCGGCTGGGAAGCGGAGAGCGGCGCCGCGGGGGGCCTCCGGCTCCCCGGGCCGGGAACGGCAGCGCTGTTCGGCCGTGCGTGTCCAGCCGCTGCTCCGCGATCGCCCACATAAGGTCCTGCCAGAGTGTCCTTCTGCCAGCACGAGGTGTGAAATTTGCCCCAGCGTCTGCCTGGAAAGATTCCTCCAACCCAGGAGAGCAGGAATGTGACACAGATGAGAGAAGGCTAGTGAAGGAAGTCCTCCTCCCCCCCGGGAAACCGGGCAGTGGTGGAATAAACCTCTCAAAATGCTTCTGCTACCTCTAAATCCCCCAACCTTAGCAGTCATTTTGATGGGTAGAAATAATTTCTGGAAAAAGAATCCTACAATGCCCAAAATGCCACCCATCCCATATAAACGGGAAATAACGTATTCAGGAATGCTGAAGATCCACCTCATTCCAGACCTGTAGGTTTTCAATCTCTTTACAGACAGTAAAGTTCAACCTGTGTCCTCTCAGATTATGAGACATAACTCCTATTTCACATCAGCATTGGATACCATGCAAGTGTATGTAACAATAATAAAGTGGTTTTGTAAGGTTTAGTTTGGATAGTTTGAAATTCCCACCACAGAACATGCATTCCTGGAGCTGGTGCTACGTCTAATGGACTATGGTGTCAACTTATAACCAGGCACAAGGCAAGGGAAAAAAGTCATCTTCCTGGAAGTTTCATGGTCCTCATCAGCTGTATTTCCACAGAGAATAAATTCTAGGATGTAGCCCCACTAGCTAGAGTTCTGCATGTGACATTGGGCTGAAGACATCATTCCTTTGGGAAAACAAATCCTGGAGGAACAGACCACCAGGACATGAGAGGTTGGCTGTGGTAAAGCAATCCTTAACAGTAATCCATACCTACTATCATGCACATATATTGGTCAAATTTTAATTTTGTGTAAGAAATGTCACTGGCATCCTTGGCTGAAAGGAGCCGGTTCCATTTCTTGATGTAGAATGTATAATAAGCCATTTGTTATTACACATGAACCATTGTATAGAAACTGAGCATACTATATTTAAGCAGATACCCTTGTAAAATAAACTGTATGATTTTTCATGAGCTCCTGAAAGCATTCTGCTCTTCCAGCCCACATCACCTTCACCTTTCAGACTGGATTCCAGCCAGCTGGCTCTTACCCAGTTCCTTGTTTCTTCCAGGCACTAGATAAATCTGGCATCGAAGTCAAAAAGAGGAGGAAATGTAGAACTGTGTGTCATCAGATTACCAAAGATAGTACAGTCCTTATCAATCTATAAATATTGAATGGAAGAATTAACTGGACTGATCCCTTTGGGAAACTACATTGTATCCTGGGGAAGTGAGGGAAGACAGAAATCACTCAATCGCTTCTAAGAATAATTAAAAAGAAAGAGACCACTTGAAAGCAGTCTCTCCACCCTGTCAGGTTACATAGTTGTTTCAAAAATATTTCATGCCAATGTCTCAGCCATAAACACTGACAGTATTCCAGCATTCTGCCCGTGGTTTTGGTTGCAAGACATCACTACAGTTCTTTGTACATTGTTTCATTCATCTGAATTTCTTTCCGACAGATATTTACCTCTGGACCTTCTGGATTTACAGTGCCTGCTTCTGTAATCATTTCAATGCACCTGTGATTTTTCATCCACAAATTACAGATACCTGCTCTCAGCATGATTGTGGAAATTGAAGAGCTCTCTCTTCTCCTCCGTATTTGCCTTGTTCCCACTAAATCCTGTACCATTAACTGGGTAAATAGAAACAAACAAATCCAGGGAGAAGAACTGTAATCGCCATATATTATCTAGCCATTTGCTTTGAAGAGAGAAAGCAGACTCAGAGCAGAAGACTTCCTGTGACTCACTGAAGAAATGGTTCAACTTGACCATTCTATGCTTCTGCCTTCCTTTCTCCCATCAGTTCCACCTATCATTCCTCACATTTTCCTGCCATTAAAACTTTATTTGTTCACGTTCCCGTCAGCCTGTACAGAATTATCTCACGCTGTTACTGTTGTTCACATTACCCAGATGACATACTGACGAGAATATACTCAGAGCACAGACTTCTCTACCTACTCCAGAGTAATGGTGTCAAAAATAATCTGTAATCAACCAACAAGATGAATTTTTATCATGTAGTATGATCATTTATGAAACTTATTCTTAAGGAGCGTTCATTTGTAATTCCCTCAGTAGTGAAGTGTCCATAAATTCTGACCCTCATGTTCACGCATCTCCAGCTACCTGTCCTTCCTGTTCATCTCAGTTCTCCTTCCAAACTCACTACCATGCTCTGAAAAAACAGATTCCCATCCCTGGTTTACATTCCTCTGTTGGAATTGTTCTTCTACTGTATAATCTGCAACTGAAAATTCACTCTAGTCATATATCAGAGTTACGTGATACTTTCTTTTGGTGGCTTCTCTAAGTCATCTAAATGTACTGGCACCAGCAGGGTTATTAATATAAGTTTTCTGGTACCCATTTTTTCTGTTCCTTTCCAGTCCTGTTAGACAAGAGGGGTTCCCAAGGAAACAGTGGTGTTGTAACCTGGTTTTATATATCACCACAAAACGTCTTTCATTAAGGGTCTCATTATACTTACTCCCATTTCCTTCCTCATAGCAACTACAAGACTAAATGAGTTGGTAGATTCATTGTTCAAGCATGCCAAGTATAATTCTTTCCTGAAAAGGTAACACTAACCCCTGCTTTATAATGTTTTGTATAAGGGAGAAATCCAGTGTAACTAATTCTTTCCATTATTTTTGTCCCAAGTTGAAACATTCACTTGGAAAACATCTTTATGTAGCTGACGTGAAAGGAGCTTTAAGTATTCTGTTATGGATCAGTGAATGGAGAAAATTAAAAACATGTTCTTGGTTGAAAAGCTCCAGTACTCACACTCTCGATGGATCAAGTCAGATGTATAACCAGCAAGAAACGTGTCCTGTAGGACTCGTCCTGGAGGAATTTTGCAAGGAACTCCTCAAATTCCCGTTTAGGAAGGACAAAATTTTACAATGCAACAATTTGTGATTCCCAGGTCCTACACTAAGTGCTATCAAACCATCGTGGACTGGTTTACTGGTGCGGTCTTGGATCTTTCTGAGCTTTCCCCCATCTAAATTCAGGAAGGTAATTATATTGTATAGTGTTGCCTACATTTTCATCTGTATTTTTTCAGGAGGATTTTGCTTACTCTGTATGCAATTTTTTTCTGCTCCAAGCAAGTTTCGTTTAGTTGGATACTTCCCCATAATTTATGGGTAAAACTTATCTTTGTTAATCTAAGTTCTCATAGAAGGGGTTATCCACAGTTTACACAGCACTGTCCATACCATTATGTCAACTACACTCAATTAAATAGCCCCTCCCAGTTTTGTTGGTGTAAACATCTGTCTGCAATAGATGGGAAAACTTCAGCCTTTTAGCTAGTGCCTCCACTTCTTCCTCCTCTCCATGCATGTGATCAGTATCTTCACAGACTCAGAAGAAGAGGGAAGTCCTTAAGTTGTGCTGAAGAGTGTAACTTAATCCTACCCACTGCCAAACTCTTTCTCTGCTCAGGAAGTACCATTGGATTAGAAGAGTTGGGGCTTGCCCTGGGCATCATGGGAGCTGCTGGGGGTGTGGAGGAGTTTCAGCCTTATTCCTAAATCAGCTTGGGTGGTGAGAGATTGATTTGCCTCCTCTCGGTGGACTGAGGAGCTGGTATGCAGGTTGTACTTTGAAATGTGATGTGGGAGCGGCCCTGGCACATAGGTGTTCTGTAAGCACGTTGGGCTGAAAACTGAAGAAAGGCCCATATTGGTTATTGTTTTCTGTTTGAAGGCTGAGAGATAGTTGGGGTTGTTCAGCCTGGAGAAGAGAAGGCTCCAGGGAGACCTATCAGCACTCGAAGGGGGCTTATAAGAAAGATAGGGAGGACAGATTTTTTTAGTAGGGCCTGTAGTGACGGGACAAGGGAACTAAAGAAGGGTAGATTCAGATTAAATATAAGGAAGAAATTTTTCATGATGAGGGTGGTGAAACACTGGAACAGTTTACCCAGAGAGGTTGTGGAAGCCCCATCCCTGGAAACAGCCACAGTCAGGTTGGATGGAGCTCTGAGCAACCTGATCTAGTTGCAGATGTTCCTGTTCATTGCAGGGGGGTTGGACTAGACGACCTCATTCCTGGAATTCTGTTTACATGCTCAGTTTGAAAAATTCTGACTAAGTGTGCCATGTAACATGCTGAATTAAAGGTGTAGGCAAAAGTCTTTACAGAATCTTAAGCTTACTCAATATTTTCTGTCTGAGATTGACAATTCAATTTTGATGGTTCTTCAGTTAGTCAGTTGGAACTCAAAGGAGGAATTTTTGAAAGAAGGTAAAAATACCTGTATAATGAGAGTTTTTTGGTTATACATTTCTGTTTGGTTCTTGACCTGCACCACCAATGTTTCTGAGCAACTGGGTAGTAATTTAATTCCTGTACTCTAACAGGCCCTGATAGTAATAAGTCAAGGGTTTTGTTTTCAACAGTGTAGCAATTGTCCAGCTAATTTTAAAGAATCCTACCAAAACCATACAAGAGTCTATTTTTATTGGTCACTCACAGGCCATTCATTGGTATTTAATACCTTCATTGGTATTAAAAATTGTCCCCAACTCAGGCACTTTGGTTTCTTTTTAAATTTTCCGAGACATCAGATACTATACAGGTTTCGAAACCCAAAGTAATGCGTATATAGACATTATTCAACACATAAAGCACAGGTTCACATTGTCGCAGTAGGTGCATAGAATGTTATCATGTGTTCTTGTAAGGTACGGATGCAGCATTGCCTTCGCTGTTTGCTGCTGTCTAATCCTTCTTCCCTGATCCCTCCTACCTTTTGGAAGCAATCTGCTTCAGAAGAAACACCAGTATTCTTAAGTCCCATGTGATTTTTTTTTTTTTTTGTCAGTCAGTCATAAGATTGTCCTTCAGAGCTGGTACAGAGTATCCTGTATCAGATCTCAGGAATATATTCACTCCTATTGTAGTGACAGCTTTAAAGTCTCCTGATTGTATACAAGATAGAAATGACTGTTTGCCCTTTTGTTTTTTTTAATGGAGTCTACTATGTGATTCTGTCTCTTAATTCATTATTCATCATTAAAAGTAGTAATAATATCCTGAATTATTATTATTGTCCTTACAGTGATGCCTAGAAAGCCTAGTCATATATGAAGAGTCCAGTGCCCTAGATACTGATAGAAAAAATAGCATGGACAACAGCCTGTTGCCACAGAGAGCTGAGAGCGCCATAGACAAAACGCAATGGGTGGGTAACTCAGATAAACGCAGCAGGTTGAAATGAGAAGACAGTAATAAGGTAAAGGTAGCACCACTAAATAAGTGGAAGATGACTATTTTGTAATGGACATTATTGTAAGATGGCATTAAATTGATCTTTGAAGAAAAATAAGGAGATGGGTTTGGAGGCGGAGCGGCATTGCTGGGGAAGAACTGTTTAAGCTTTTCCCAAAGTATCACGAGTGGGAAGTTCTCAAGGTACCATCCACCCATGCAAAACCAGCCCATTACTGAGGTCCTTCTTTCACTGCACCCAGTTTTAGTTGTGGCCTCTCTGTTGATGAGAAAAAGAAAAGATTGGTTTGACTGCTCATTTTCCCCCAAATCCAAAGGCAGCTGGGCTTTAGCTGTTTGGATTTTCAACTAAGGTTAATTCTCACAGACCAGGAATATAGCAGTTTTGATAATAAAAACATGCCTGAAAGGGGTGATAATTAAATCTTAGTATATGGTATTTTCTATCTAGAAATCTACCTATCTAGGTTTCACATCTCCCAAATGACCAGAAAATTAATCAAGAAGTTCAATTAATTCAAATAATAGGTAAAGGCAGAAGCAGTAGCACTGCTAAACTGCTTCCAAAAGCATAAGGGTACAGGCAATTTTTTTTTTTTTATTCAACCAGTCTTTCATTACAATTTTAGCTCTGGTACATAAAGAAAGGAACCAGTATTTTGTGAAAGTTCATTTTGTACTCCACAGACAGAAGGCACTAGAATGACAAAAGCTAAAGTCTAATTGGAAAGCAATTTCCTTCTTGTGTATTGAGATCATTAGCACTTATTTGACACTTTCTAGTACTCTTTTCCTGAAAAAGCTCCCTGTGATACTAGTTGACATACCTCAGATAAAATCAAACTGTGCAGCATGAAAAGTTTATGAAGAACAGCATTAATCAACATTAATCAACTTTGGCATTTTACTAGGCTAAGGGGAAAATTGCATTAGGCCAAATGAGAGTCAGCAAACGCATGGTAACACAGCGATGCCTGCTTTGTGTTCTGCTCTCCAGACCAGGATTCTGCCATACTTAAAAGTACAAGTATGATTAAAACAAGATTCATTCACTAGCTACATGAATATCATTACATACATAATGATTTCCTAACAAGTAGGAAATCAAAACATTCTGAGAAGGGATTCATATGCACAAAAGCTTGGCTATTTTTACTAGCAATATTAGTCTAAGAAAATACACAATCTTTGGGTAAAACCATTACCTTCCCTAGGCTACAGTATCTTACAAATTGACATGAAAAGTATATGTTAGGATCGCTGACAGACAGAAAAGATATTTCAAACATTACTGGATGATAACTTTGTATTTTTATTTTTATTTCCAGCTTTTCCTCGTGATAGTGAGGTAGAAGAAGCAGCAGCTTGGATTCGTTACTGGTTTTCACAGTGGACAAAAAAGAAAAGCATTCTCTGTGAAGAATTGTTTTGCAAAGGAAGGGATGGAAGGGAAGAGGTAATAAAATATGAGCTAATATTTGACATCTCATCTTGCATTTCAAAGAGGTATATCAAAAAACGAAAGCATAGTGGATTTATTTCTTTGAATGTGAAGAGAGTTATTTCACTGTCAGTATACAAGGAATCTCTTAGTGACACAATACTTTAGACTATCAGCTGTTAAAGCCTGCCTTGCGTCTTATAATAGGGACTACATCCACTATGAAATTACGATTTCAAAACCAGGGGGGTTATGAGTTGGAAAGGAAAAGAACAGAACCAGTAGCTACCCTAATACCTAGAAGGTACACTACGCAGGACTAAAACTGCTGATTAGTCTATATTTCACTAACCACCATCCTAGAATTCAGATTAGTGCTACAAAGCTGATGTACTACAAAGACCAAACAGGATACACCTGCGTGGAAAGACTTCCCAGCCTCATCACTACTTTTGCAGAGGGAAGATTTCCACAGTAATTTTACGTGCTCTCCTGCAGAGCAAAATGAGCAGGCATTGAAGCTTCCTAGCATCAGCCATACTAGTGGATTTAATTTGTTCTACACGTTAATTTAGGGAGGCCAATAAACCCGTTGCATGTGCAAAAGCAAGAAGGTATCCAGCTGCACTGAGGGTCAGATGTTTATAGTTGCCTCAGTAATGCAGTCCTGTCCTTACAATGCTCGTCTCATTGCTGTTGTACTTCTCTCCATAACAGTGGCTAGATTAATAATCTTTTTTATTTTCCACTAATGTGTTAACAGTAAATATCCAAATAAATTCCTCTAGTTATCTGGGTGCATTCTTTCCTATATTTCTGTCCTGAATAGGAGCTGTTCCAATGAGTAGCCACCTCTCTGCACTCGTGTTCTCCCCTGTGCCTGCTATTTCCAAGGATAGCAAGCAAGAAACCATCAAAAGCAATTGATGACATTTTGTTTGTGATAGTATGGATTTCATAGGTATTCATCCATCATTCACCATCATTTTCAAAAGCATTAATGGCTGTCAGCAGTTCAAAAACCATAAAGAGTAGCCTGTAACACACCCATGTCCAAAACTCAGTCATAAAAGATATAGAAAAATGAGTTACTTATGGAAATAAAGCATTGCTACTTATGTAAAAATTACAGTGCCCTAAGAAGAGCGATGTCAACATTTGACAAATCGACATCAAAAATGGGTTACGTTTCTGGTCATCTAATTTTAATGAAATTGGCGACCCACCTTCTCCAAGGAAATAATTATAGCAGTGACCTAGGGGTTTTCCCTCCTTGCTTCCCCTAACTATACAGACCATGGGATCCAGTCTCCAGGTTGCAAGCTTTAGCAATGATGTCTTTGGTAGAATAAAATAGACTATTTCAGTTGGAAGGGTCCTACAATGATCAT
The DNA here is from genome assembly GCF_963921805.1 of Phalacrocorax carbo. Lineage (NCBI taxonomy): Eukaryota > Metazoa > Chordata > Aves > Suliformes > Phalacrocoracidae > Phalacrocorax > Phalacrocorax carbo. The sequence goes on from NC_087514.1 coordinate 22,802,431, forward strand.
CTAGTCCAACTGCCTGACCATTTTAGGGCTCACCAAAAGTTAAAGCCTGTTATTAAGGGCATTTTCCAAATGCCTCTTAGACACTGACAGGCTTGGGGCACCAACCACCTCTCTCAGAAGCCTGTTCCAGTGTGTGACCACCCTCTTGGTAAAGAAACGCTCCCCGATGTCCAGTCTAAACCTCCCCATCGCTTAGCTTTGAACAATTCCCATGTGTCCTGTCACTGGATCCCAGGGAGAAGAGATCAGCAGCTCCCTCTCCACTTCCCCTCCTCGTGAAGCTGTAGAGAGCAATGAGGCCACCCCTCAGCCTCCTCCAAACTGGACAAACCAAGAGTCCTCAGCCTCTCCTCACAGGACATTCCTTCCAGCCCTTTCACCAGCTTTGTTGCCCTTTATTGACCAACAAATGAGACATTTGATCTGACTTCAAAGACAACCCACTTCAATACAAAAAATGTTACTTAGGCCATTGCCTGCAGCAGAACGCCAGCCTCATTTCAAAATAGGCAGTCAGATTTTGCCAATGTGGCTGTTACTGAAAACACTTCCACTGGTCAACACCTCAACCTTTCTGTGACAGAAGAAAAAGTGAAATTCTTTCTATACTTCAGCAGATGCAGCCTAGGATTTAAAATTGGAAGAGCTGCATCTAACCCGTAGTAGCAGATGACTGCAGGCCAGCTAGCAACGACACTGCTGACTCACATCCTGAAAGCAATGAGGACATGTCGGACACATACGTGGCTGCTTGCTTCTCTCACAAGGAACTGTTTCTCATTTCTAGTCAGGAAGTTGCCTCTTGTGACTTTGTCCACCTGATGTAGCATCTTAGGCTTTCATATATTCATCTGCTATTGCCCTGAAGTCTACACTATTACTGTCCATGATTTCATATCCAGCAACTATTTAACTGCATTGTTTTATGTCACCTTTTTTTCTGTATCAGAACGTAGGATGAGAAGCATATGCAAAGATGTCTCAGCTTTGCTCTACTCTTTCACAGAATAGCTTAAAGAGGAAAAGGTAAACCTGTTCACTAACTGACTAAGCCCTTTCGTAGGCAGGAATATACTGTCTCTCTGTTTGATGATGCACACATGTGCTTATCAATGATGTTTTGCTGCATTCATCCTCAGAAGCAAGATGAAGGTAGTATGAAGGAAGTAGCATAAGGTATTCTGTTTGTGTTTATATTAACTTTTTTCCTATTTGGTTCTACATCATGTAGATACTGATTGACTCTTGTACCTCTCCAATTTTGGTACAATGAATTCTACATTACTTTTGAAAAAGAAGGAAAAACTACACAATTTTTTTTCCTCAAAATGGTGACATTACATCAGATAAAATATACATGACAACAGAGTAGAGTGCAACAGGGCTAATCATTGGAGAAAGCAAGATCTGGGGTGATAGGAGGCAACATTTGCATGACTCAAGAAGGAATAGAAATTTCTACAGGGCATAGATTCATGAGTCAGAACCACATATAGAAAATAAGCAACAGACAAATTTTGATTTATAGAGATGTAATTCTATTGAGAGTTTCTGTTAACTGGACCATGAACTATCTGAACTTCACCCCTGTGGTTTATATCATCACTGAAACCTCTTATTATAGTCCATTATGCATCTTTATTTTCCCTCATTTCTCTCACATACACACAAATGTAGAAGTCTGCACAACCTGAAGGATTATTTAAGTATGGAAGGGACCTAATTTATCGTATTTCTCGTCACATGCCATTTAGAAGCATTTTACTTCAAGGCATTATGTGAAGAAAAAAGCATTTCAAAAAACCAATAACAAAGTAGTCCACCAGATAACGTATAACAGTTGTAGTGTTTTCTATGTAAATTAAATTAGCTGATGGTTGAGAATAGGATTTTCAAAATCCTCTGAGCACCAGCTACAAATAGAGGAAAAGCTAAATTAACCTGCTTAATTCTGAGCATACTAGAATACAAATTGCCAGAATTATGCAGAGTACACACAACACCCCCCACAGAGGCAAACCCACATTTTCCCCATTTCTGAAGCTGGTACCTTGCTGCGCTGGGTTGCTTAGGAGGCTCTGATCCAAAGAGTTATGTCAGCAGGATTATGTAAGCTCCCGACAGGTCCACCAAGGCTGGGTAATCAAAGAGAGAGGCCAGACAGAAATTTCTCTCTCGATTCTTCAAGCGTGGGAGCTGGATGCAAGGCTGACCACCTTCCTCTTTAAAAATATTACTGCCTAGGTCTTCACTTTGTCTCCATGACAATTTCCATCTCAGTGCCTTGGATTAGTGGCTAGTCCCAAACAAATCTATGCAACAAGCGTCAGTCCAATCCTGCCTCACAGCAAGGAGCTTGAGCCTCAAAGTAGCTGCTGCTCCGGAGTCACTCCATGTTATGTGTAAGATTCTGGCATGTACATACAATGCTGCAAGCTGGAAAAATCAGCTCAAGTTATAAGGGAGATGGAAAATTACAGTATTGATATTCTCAGCATGAGTGGGTACAGATGGTCAGGAACAGATTGTATCAAATTGAAGAACAATAATAAAATCATGAACTACTCAGGTTCCCCAGCTGGAGGGAAAGAGAGAGTTGCACTGATTGTGAGTGACACCATGTAAAAAGCCCTGCGAGACAGACGAGGAACCAATTAATGGCGAAGGAGCAGGTACACGGTTCAAGGTAGTAGGTGACGATGAAAACCCTCCAAGTGCTACCACGATACAAAACCACTTTCTAAAACATCATTAGCAGCAGCACACCCTCGTTGACACAGCTGGGCAAGAACGGGTGAGTAGGGACCACTGATTATGGATTGAACATGACTTGGGTACCTAGAATTTGTTCTCACAGAAGCACTGATGAAGAGCTCATCCAACTTTGATAACTAAATCATCCATTGATGGCAAGAACATGCTTTTCTACCCACAAAATCACATCAGACTGTAACAAAAACACAGGCATACCAGGTTTCATCCTGCAGAAATTTTTGTTTGTTCCTCTGAATGTTTGGGCGTGTAAGTTGTACGTGCCGACAGCGAGTACGACATATGTGCTGCCATCGTGGAAATAAATTTAAAGCAAATACTTGCAGAAGCAGCAAATAAGAAAATCACCGCTCAAATGTATGGAATTCAAATGTCAGTTCTTAAAAAACAAGTTTTCCACAGACAGATGTAACTTTCAGCTTTCACATAAATGAATTTTGAGGATCTTTAGTAAAATATATTAATAGAACTAAGGATTTTCTGGTATTTTTCAATGGTTAGAAAAAGGAGGGGTGGGTCACTGCAATGCTAAGGAATGGCATCATCAGAGAGGAACCGGCAAGGTAGAACCTCCCAAATGCTCAGGCCAAAATGGCATTAAAAATGGAAAAAGGGAATAAATGCTTATGAAGAAAAGACAATCACACTGGCAGGTAGCAAAAAGGGGGCTCCTGAGGATTGTCTTCCAACCACAAAGAGCTTGCAGGTGATTTTAATCATAGCTAGAATTAATTAATAAGAAACAAATGAGGAAATATTATTGCCATCCAAAAAACCAAAATAAAGAGGAGAGAAGGCCTTCACTGCACACTGAAACTGTCCTGTCACCTGAAAAAAAAAATCAGTTTGGATAATTCAAATAAGACAGTAACTATGAGAAAATCATCTTGTATTAAGCTGAAAGTACCTTAAAAATAAAGAACTGGAAGGCAAAATGTAGGGTAAAAGAGATCAGATCTGCTCAAAGGTGGCAGCAAAAAGGAACACAAAATCATACTCTAAATCTTGAACTGAGCACACCGAGTCCACTGTAGAAGAAAAAAATTTCAAAAAACTACCTGAAAGACACTTTTAGCAACTGTAAAACTGGCATAGCATCATAGTCCTCTCCAGAAAATTCTTCTACATGCTTACGCTGCACTGGATTTGCAACAGCACTGCCTCTTCGGGTACTTTAAGAACAACAGATCGCTTCTGGCAGCCTGATCTTATGCTGACCGTATTTTCAGGCTACGCACCCACCAAACAACCAATGTGCGCCAGCAACACACAGCACGTACCAAATGTACCTAGATCGTGTTGGCTTTCAGAAAGATTTTAAGAGGATCTCTGAAATTTTTCAGTGACTCTCTACAATACCCAGAAAAATTTGCCATTCTCATTAAGACACGGGCCAAGATCTCTAACCAGTTAGTTTGGAGTTAATACTGAATTTATCATATTTTGGAGGTAACAGATCGTTAGGACAGTGGAATTCTGTGGCCAGGTCATGCATGTGTAGGTCTGGACATTGCAGATGTCGCTGCCTCCTGGAGACACTGATAAAAAACATGCCACTAGAGAACCGTCAGAACTGAATAAAACATCCTGCAGTCAGAAAGTTAAAAAATAAAGGTGGTGAAAACCAGCGTGACTTCAGATGATTGTATTGCTTCATAAGAGCGAGGTCTTGAGAAGTGTTATTAGCTCACTTACTAAAACAGCAACTTTTGCATGATTGCATCTGTAAGTAAATGACTCGTGAAAAGCCTTGCTTTGCCGTGGCTGGCCTCCAGCAGGGAAATCTAACGCCCTCCATGACAAGCTAGGAGTCTTTTGTAGCTATGCATTAAACATATACCTGCGGGTCAGGAAGGAGCGGATGGAAACCTGCTTTCAGCATTGGTATTCCCCTTGGTTAGTCACAGAGACGTACCTGCACAGGAAAAAGCTCTCAGACGGGGCACGCTTTTACATCATGGCCCAAGACACACGAATTTTGGCATCCCCAAAGCCATGCAAACCAGAGGGACATTTTCAGCAAAGTATTCACTGAAGCAGCAGTTTTGCAAGAAAATCTGGAAAACTGCAGAGGCACTGGCTTCTGGTAGTACAGCTTAAAGGCAGGTGAACTCTTACCCTTCTGATCATATGAAAAGTGGGTTGAATTAAGACAGACGGATAAATGAGAACCTGAGTGATTTGCAGTTTCTTCCTTCAGCTATCTCTCGCTGAAAGACTTAACTGGTTAGTTTAGCATCCCGCTGCGCACTATTTCAGCTCTTCCCATCTTGCGAATAGTCTTTGGTTACTAAACGTTTTGACAAAACTTTAACAGATTTTTTTCTTCTGAGCATTTAGTTCTAATCTGTTCTGCCACCATAAGCTCATCCCTTAGCCTGACTTCCCAATTGAATTTTGACTCGGTCCAAAATTCACTATGACATTTCTTCAATGTACAGAGCTCAGTCAAAATCTCTGTCTAGGGCAGTTCACATAAAAGACTCGCCACAGAATAAGGCACAAAACCCATAACAGTATTTGTCTTTTGAAGCAAATTACTACACATTGTCCATAATTTAAAGAATTGTCACTGAGCCAGATTCCTGGTTTTATTCTTTTTATTCCTGGGGGAAAAAATCCCTCTTCTGATTAAACCTTAGTTTCAGATCACATTTAGACACCCAATTACTGTATTAAGTTTATTCCACAGTTTGACATCAATATCGTAATCCAGTTACCCACTCCGTGCTGCTTTAACTTGCGATAGTGAACATTTTCTCCTCAAGATATTGTACTGCAGCCACTGGACAGCCGTAACTGACAGGATTATGTAAAAACAGTGGCTTATCATGAATGTCCTAACATTTTCTGATGTTAAATACTCACTTGAGAATGATGCAACTGCAAATATTGCCAGTGGTTTTGTTTGCCAAGGTTATATTTTGCCTTAAGTGATGCAAAAGAACACAGGCTCCGTTCCTGAAATAGCTGGTCTATAAATACGATACCTTTAGATATCCAGCTGAGCCAATGAATCTTTTGCCTTCAGACTTAAACGCTGGATTATCCCATTTGTGGGGGAAAAAAGTAGACTTTTAGATATTTTGCCTTACATTCTTATAGCATAGGAGAGATTGATTTTTCTCCCTATCATCTTTACTCAAACTGAGTGAGAAAACTGCTGACACGCTCCTTCCTTTTCCATCTGTGCCTCGCAGCTCCCCTGACTCCTGCCATGCCAAACCCCACCCCTTTGGCCACTTTGCAAAACCTTGTTATATTCTGGTAATAATCCTTCCCCTTTGGCTCTCCTCTCTTCTCATCCTCCAAGCATTTTTGAGACTAGATTTCCTTTCCCCTAGTACATCCCAAACGCTGTGCACACCATAGTGTAGATTCGTAGGCATGTGCAAATGATTAGTGACCACAGGTCTTCCAGAGCTTCACGATCATTTTCAGAGGGATTTGGGTTAAATGTTTCACCAGATAATATTACGCGGTAGAAATAACCTCAAGTACTTCTGTTATCTGTTTAGCAAAAGCTAAGTGATATGGCCAAGTCAATGATGACCACAGAGAAAGCAAGAATTTCTGAGGCGCTCTTTAGGGAAGGAAGGACGTGAAGAGAAAAAAATGGAAGAGATAGGAAATGGTAATACTGGAAAATCTGTAATCCTCTGATCGAGCCAATTTTACACATACAAAGAAGTGATTTCATCCTCAGGTACTATGAGATCTAGGGTAGACCTTGGAAAGTGCAAGAAAACAGGCAATGGGTTCTTCTTGCAGGACAGAGTTAAAGGGAAACGAGTAACACCCGAATGCTGCTGCCTAGCTACCCAGGGATGTTTGCCCCTGAGAGTAAAAGCAGAAATGCTCAGACCGAGACTCTGCAGCTGTCGATAAGGTTTGGCTCCATCACAGACTAGTGGACTTGTCTGGTGCAGGTGTTCGATGCAATGGCCTCTCTTAGCAGATGTAAGTAACCCCCTGTCCCTTGCTGCCTCCCACCATTCACTTGTACCTTATGCCATGACAGCTTTTATATCCTGCTTTGTAAATTAATGGTAATTTTCAGGTCGCTGAAAAAGAATTGTCTTATTCTACAGTAAAGCTCTTAGAAAAAAAAGTCACATCTTCAAATAATTCCACTCTGCTTGAACATAAGTTAGAGGCTTGGATGTCTTTTAATAAATACATGAATGCAGCATGTCTGCTAAATCTATATTAAATCTGTGGTTTTCTATCATATTGTGGGTTTTAATCACATTTTTACAATGATGGTCAAAATACTATCTCCATCCATTTATCATCTTAATAATCAGCAATGCTCCTTTGTCTGCTGGAGGATCTTTGATTTTGCCCACACAAGCCGTAAAGGTAGAAAACATGATGCAACATGCTATAAACTCCTGATCATATCCATCTACCTGCCGAGAACACGTCGCTTGCATCTGCTGAAGCTGCTCCAGACTTGGACAAAATGAAATCACTATGTACACTAACATTTATTAATGTAAGAAAAAACTTCAAAACCCAAGATCTTCCACTTTATATCCTAAAATCCAGAGATCCCAGATCAAACTTTCAAGACACTGAAAAAAAGCACCTCTGCTTAAAGTCAGTGTAACAGTAATTACTTATCACCTTTGAAAATAAGGACTCAAGTTTGTTTCAAACTGCGTATAAAGAACATGATCTTCAACTCAGAGGAAGTGTGTATTTTTTTCATTTAATATAGTAAGGAATGACACTTTCAGCAGTTTTCAGTTGGTGGTAGTTAAACTACAAGCTTTGATTTTGTCCTAGAATTCTTCAAATACCTTCTAAAGCCCCAGAAGTCGTAGGTGAGCACATCACAGTCTCTTCTTTCTAATTAAAGTCCCTCTCCTTCAAATGCCTTCCCATCTTTCTCTAGGATAACACTGAGCTCTTCAAGTTTCCCACAAACCATTATCCACAGAAATTTCTTTGTCCTCTGTTACAGAATCTCATTCATGTCCCTTCAAACGTTTTTAGACTTTTGCAATGCTGAATAGGAGACAAGAACTTCCAGGTGTTCATTTGTCACAGGCTTTGCTCATCTTAAACCTAACAGCCTCTGTGTGCGATTCTGTCCAAACCTGGACAGACATTCACAAGTTAACTAGCCGCCTTTCGTATCACAATGTTAATTATTAAATAAAACAAAGTTTTAAATAATAATATAAATGTCTGAAGTTAGGAGAAGTGTCCCCTAAAATAACTATTTATCTCCACCGATAATAGAGCAGGATCAGGTACACAAAGCTGTTCATTGTCCTGTACTGTAGACATCTCAGGTTAACCAAGAATTCTACTCCAGCCACCGCATTCTTGATGCAGTAGCTAGGATCAGAAGGCACTGCAGAGATATTTTCATATAACAGAGCGTGTTAGGTTATCTGACTAAAGGCTAAACAAATTAAACACAAAGCCATGGCAAGGATCGGAAGAACAATTAGTGAAAACCGAGCACACTGACTCACTAGTCCTAAAACTATCAAAGAATGATTCAGATCACCGTTCTTGGCGCAAAGCCCACTAAAACAAGCGTAGGAAACGCCCAAGAAAGCTGTGCAAACTGAGGCATCACCTAAAGGTGTATAAAACTTCTTATAGGGGGATGAGAATTTAGGGACAGAACAGAGAGAATTTGGGGACTATGTAAAATTTATTATGGGATTTTTAAGGTAACTGCAGCTATGTGTAAAACTTACTATGGGATGCTTAAGGGAAGCACCAAAGGTGTGTAAAGGGAGGGACTAAGGTAGACTGGAGAGAAACAAGCATGGAAAAAACAAGGACAAAATGGATAAAGGGGGCCAGTCCCATGCTGACAGCTTACCAATTACACATCAATGCATGAGCTTTGCACTTCATCGCCGCAGTCCATCTGATATTCTTATTATGCCCCATTTCTAACTGCTCTTGTGTGCATGTATATGTCAATGGTAGCAAACTTCAAGTGGGACTAGCCCGTGAGTGGGACAACAGGAATAAATAAGAGCCACTGGGGCAGGACCACATGTCTGAGGGACTTGATGGTCTAGGGGCCAGCAACTGGGAGAGATGGGCCGGTCGCCAGTCACTGCCTGGGCTGTCTCACAGCAGCACAGATCCATACTGCAGGTGCATGCACACCCCACAGGTGACTCCAGTGCTGGCCCACCGGAGAGAAGGAAGAAGGTGGAACTGTAATACCTGAGCTCAGCCTGTGTTTACACAGGTGCCAGTAAAGGCACCACGCTCTCCCCACGTTGATTTGTGGCTGGCCATGTGTTTATTGTTTGTACTGTGTGTAGGTGCACACTGGGTATTGTTTTGTATTGTGATGGGCTTGTGGATATAGAATCACAGCAGCCCTGGATCCTTTGGATTGGGAGGGGGAAAATCCCCCTGGTCCCAAAGGCCCCTCCGCTACCACATGGATTCTGCTACCACAAACAAAGTGAGAATACCCACATGGACACTGGCAAAAGACTCCAGTGGAAATTTTTTAGTTAGTCTAAAAGTTTTATCCCTTTCCATATACACCTCAGAAACCTGAGTGGCAGTTATTTAGGCACTGCTTTTGGCTTAGAAAATAGTCCACCATCTCCCTTTTTTTCCCCTCCCCTCAATCAGCCACACCAAAACTCTGAAGACAATCATTAACAGTTTCCTTATATTTTCAGTATCTTATGTGATGCTAAGGATTTTAATCTACATACACTCGGGTATACATACATCATGCAGATGCATATTTCCATATTCTTTTTTGCCAATAATTATTTCAATAAATATAGGTAATTCCCTTAAGGTGATTAAGATGGGGCCTGATTACACCTCTCAAATCACTGAGGGAAAAAAATAAAAGAAACCACTAAATTAAAAAAAAAAAAAAATTAAGATCTCCAGCTCCTTTAATGTAATTTCTAAGCCATTTCAGTGACGGCCTGTGACAGCCCTGTATGAGCACTTCCTGCAAGCAGAGCAACTACTGTATTTAAATTAATAAGTTTTAAAACCCTACTCTGAGTACTGCGGCTTACATATTTTTGGTGGATGGCCACCAGAAGTGTTCAAGACCAACTGTAAGTGTTTCCAAAAGGGACAAATCAACAGCAGCTAGCCCAACAGCGTACAAATCCATGGCCAGGGATCCTCTGAACAGTCAGACTGCAAATGCCACCTGCAAAAATCTGAACAACTGACTTCTAACCAGAAATCCCCAGCCCACACCTAACTGGTTTTACAACTAACATGTTTCTAGAAGTCATAGGAAGACTTGATTTTGGAAAACAGACTTTCTCCTGGAATGCTAAGAGGGTGCCCAACTTGATGACAAGACTAAGATCTTGGTACAAAACTAGATCCATTGAATTTGGAAAAGGAATTCATATCCAAATACACAGCCTCCAAGTACCCTCCTAAGTATAAAAGGCCTTTTTTCAGCATGCTGTTACAATCTCTCTAGCAGGAGTTTTAGCCAACCCTTATCCTTTGAGTTGCTCCACTTGGGGGACTGTCTGAAAGGTCTTCAAACAGAGAGGGATCCTCTGGACGTGGCTCATGCAGTAGAGCTCCACACCAATACCACAGTGTAACCAAACTAACTTCAGAACTGAAAAGCTCTCTGGTTACATTCAGAGTTCTGCACCAAAGCTAATAAATTCTGAGCAGCAGGGCTTGTTCACACCAGAGGTTATCATGACTCAACAAATCAACAACCAACTACATCAACTCAAGCTGAACTGACAAGGCTGAAAATTTTTAATCACATTCCAGAAGACTAGTCTGGTTTTGCAAACCATGCAAGACTTGACTACAGCTGTGTCACAAGCCATACTTTGGACCACACATTCTCCCTCAATTTTCTCAGTGTTTCAGGAAGGAAATAAACTGTATTTGGCACAGAGTGCGCTGTATTAGTACAACAGGCACACAGCCAGCATCAGTCTACTCCCTGATCTGTTCCACTGCTTCTCATCATCCTACTTATAGCTCTTCAGATCTGCTTCTCTTCCTGCATCGCCCCATAAGGTAAGTGATCCAGACAGTAAAAGATACATTATGGCCTCTTATCACCAAACAGCTATAATTTTGCCATGATGATCCAGGAATCTTGCCCAACCGGTGCTGGAAGAGACAAGTGAAAGATTAAGAACTAGAAGTGCATATGGATCTTAGTGTTGGTAGATATATTAGAAAGGATACTACATGAAGTGCTCAAAATGCTCGATTTCCAGATTAAAATAATTAAAAAGTTAAACTATGAATTTTATTCTAATAGAGTTAATAAATTTTTTGTGTGCATAAACTCGGGGAGGTGGGGCAGGGTAGTTACAGACCGCATAGTAGTGCAAAGGCTTTAAAAAAATCCTTTAGTACAGAAAATGTTAAGCAACACTTACGATTATGAAATATCTCATATTTCTGCAAGAGAAGCCTTCAGCCTAGAAGACCTAGATGAATTCCAGAATAGTTTTGTGATCACTTTAGTATCCTCAGTAAAAAGCTAAATCTATCTCACTGGAAGAGAAGCAGAGCGTTTCCCAGACAAACAGTAAAAGAACTTCAGACTACAGGTACCTTGTGAAATGTGAAGCTTTTATTTTTTTTTTTTTTAATATAAACTTAAAATAGAAGGCTTATAATAAATCTCACCTAAAGAAGTTTCTGGGTTTTATAGAATTTGTGTCATCTTTCACCCAGGTTTTAGAAGCTTTAAATAAGCTAAAGAGGAAAGATATTTATTCAGCTATGTCATTAGTATAGCAAGTTCAACAGTCTGAAGTTTTGTTAAGTCATATAACAACAGTTAAGACAGAACAAAACTACAAATATGTTTACAGATGTCTGATGTTCCTGTTGAATTCCTTTTGGATAAAAGAAAAACAATATCTCGCACTGTAGTAAGTATAATGCCATCTACTTGTCAGTTGGAATCATCAAGATCTAGTCCATTTGCTTAAGGTCACTTGTTTACTTTATTAGATTTGTTTAAAAAATAAAAAACAAACCGAAAAAACCCCACACAGCGTAAGGACAACTGAATTTATAACTCTATATGGAACAAAGTTTTTTTTGCCTCTGACAAATCTGAATCGATTTCATCCTTCTTTTGTAGTAACGGTACCAAGGAATAGGAATGGAGCTACAGATATCCTCCAATGGCTACCAAGTTACCTGCTTATATCAAAAGGGTCGAACTCCACTGCAACGCACAGCGTTGGGCCGGTAGCATCAGAGAGGCAAGTGGCAATAAGAGATTAGACGGCCAATTCTTATGACTACCCAAAGCAGACAATGACTTGAGAAATCAGAGCATGTGTATACTTGGAAGAAAAGCCACACTTCTGGAGCCATACACTGTCTTACCAATGTCCATCAGATTTTGTACAGTGGATATAGTCAATAGTCATATTTTCTTTCATTGTGACACTTTGCACTTGTGAAAACAATTATTTCACTACTGCAACAATATGTTTCTTCCTCTCTGACACAAGTGGCATAGATCCTGGTTTGCTGTGCTTACGACGATTCAGTTCCCTAGGAACAAAAAGACAGAAAAATGATGTTCAGTAGTCAGCACAAAGATTTAAAAAATACTAGCTTCCACCTTAAGCTACTAATGGAGATATCCTACAATCACAACCCCCCCCCCCCACGTAATTCCTCAATTGAAAAGGACAGTCCCTTTGAAAAAGAACTTTAAAGTTGGTTATTTAGAAAAGTTTCTAATGGAGCCTTTTCTCGGGAGCTCAGCTTACTTGGGTTTCATGTCTAGCAGCAAATCCTATTAAGTTTGTAGTCTTTCAACTGAGGAAGAGGACTAAAACCCACCATTTCTTGGTTTTACTCTTAATGTAATGGCTACAACAAAGTATGCCACCTTCTGCTCCTAGGAATTCAAATATGGCAATGGTCCAGGTGATGGAAAACACTCATTCTGGAGTCTGGTATTAACCAAAAAAAAAAAACCAAACCCAAAACCCAAAAAACAAAACCCACACCAAAAAACAACACAAACCCACACAAACAAAAAACCCACCACAAAAAAACTAAACCCACCACCCAAAAAGCCTCCACATCCCCAGAACAGCCCACTGTGTTTCCATTCCAATGTTGCATCATGCCATGCCTCACAGAGCACTGCGGCTCCTCCCAACATCGTATTTGTTCCCATTTCTTCAGTGAACTTTTGGGAAGCAGCCAGTCCTCATGGATACTGGCATTTGTCTGCATTTTCCTTATATGAAAAGGTTAATTAATCCAGTAGTTCACGATCACTTCTTCAGATGTTTAAAGTAGTTCATACTTGTTCTTCCCACATACTGTAGCTCTAACACTCCCATAGAGTGCTGCTACAGCACTGCAGTGATGCATTTTATTAAGATCAAGAGAAAACAAAGCTGGAAGAGGAAGACATACTTTCGCCGACGAGCTTCTCTCATGATACGTTGCTCCTTGATTTGGCAATATATACTTTTGGGCAAGTGACGGTGTTGAGCGATGCGCCTGATCTTTGGGTGATACTGGAACTTCTCCTTCAGCTTCTGATTGTAATTCATAGCTGCCTTCTCTCGTGGTGCAAGCTATTGGGAAAATAACAGACAAACATGTTATAAAAGAACAGGGATTTAACTGTCATGATTTTCTCCACAAAACAAAATTTTAACTTTTAATTCAAATGGCTTCCCTCTAGCCACTTCAGCATTAGGGTAAGTAAGTATTAAAACCCTACAATTTCAACAACACCCCAATGCTCAAACACAAAACATTATCACAGGTTTCAAAGTTCAATGAAGTAACTGAATTCAGTCCCTGAAAATCACATTTTAGTGTGCTGTAGAGAAAGGAGAACAGAAATAGCTGACAGTAAAACCTCTTTGATCAGAGTCTGACTGCTTTCCTAACCTCTGATGATGATCAACTTTCGCTGAGAAACAAAAAGGTTTGCAGGCATTTTCATCAGCAGCCAGTGTAAGTACAAATGCTATAAATGAATTGCCTTCATGAACAGCTTTACAGACAGCTCTTTAACTGGCCTAAATCTTACCCAGCACCTTGATCAATGGAGTGCAGTGTACCTAACAGATTTCAAGTATTAGATTGACTATATGGCAGACAGGGAGTTCCAACTTTCATCATGCTGCTAAAAATATCTCAGTACCACAAACACAGGCAATACAGGTGAGCTAGTATTACCACAAAAGACTAACTTTAGCCATGTTTAAAATTATGTCTGAGCCACCATTAACATTGAAAGTGAGAAACACCTTTTCCTGACAGCTAACCTGCAGAGGATATATTTTTTTTCAGGCATGTTTCCTTTGGTCCTAATGCTTATTTATCAAAAGAAAAAAAAACTGTGTGCTGTGTTTTTGTTTAAAGCATGCACTGCTTCACGAGGGGTATCAGTTTCTATGTATTTTGGATTTGCTTGGATCTCTGGGAATTTCAGCTGCATTTCAGTCTAGTGAGCTTTTGGACTTTGACCAAAGAAGCAAGTGAATCTTTATAGAAAAATATTCTTTACTCCCAAGCCACTTAGTGTTTTTTAACGTGAACAGAAACTCTTTCCATATTAATAGAGGATAATCCTATCCTCATCTTCCTACCCTCCCTCCCAAAATGCACGCTGTAATTCTGGTATTTCAGACACCTAAAAACCTTTCATATTCTAAAATAAGTAGTGACACAAGTCTTTTGCCCTCCCACATTCATTTCATCCACTACTACTTGTACCTAAAGTATTAAAAGCAAAACTTCCTCAAGAAAAAACAGAACCTGAATTTCAGACACTAACACAAAAAAAAAAAAGCAATAACAAAACCAACAACTTTATTACACACAAATTTGAAAATTCCACCTACATTATTATGAAACATCCTTTGTTCCCCCTTTGAAATCAGCAATTGGCTATTTCTCCTCCACCCTGGATGTCACATTCAGAAGTGACTTCTGTCAGAATATTTGTAAATTCTAACAAAATAAACATTATACTCAGATAATTTTGGTTAAAAATATAATTAATGGTCTGAAAACAAGTATTAATAAAACATATGGCAAAGGAGTTTCTCTTTTGGGACAATAAGACATCTTAACCCACTAAAACTACACACACACACCCTGCCGCCCTTTACTGAAATTCCTTCTAGTGAGCCAGCCTAAATAGCTGGTTCATTCTCAATAAATCCCAGGTGTTCCCACTCTGCAGAAAACTGCCAACATAATCCAAATTAGAGAGCTTTTGTTTTAATTAAATGCAATGATTTTCCTTTAATTTAAGAAGAACAAACTGCTGCTGATTTAGTATAACCTTGCTGATTCTACAGACAAGAGGTGAATCTGTAAATTAAAGATACATCATCCAGGATATCTTATTTAAAAATTAATATAGATTAAGCGGTGGTTATGTTTGAGTCTGATTCCATTTTTATGTGTAATGTGGTTTATAGAAAGGCACACAGCTGGTGACTTTTGGTCTAACTACTGAATGCCAACACTCCATACACCAGGCTGTGCTAAGTGCACCCTATCTACATGACGGAAAAAGAAAATTCTGCAGTAATAACCAGTTTCTGTCTATTTATGAGACAGCAGATAGCTAAGAAAGCAGACTGCAATAATGCACTGAATTCCAATCTTTCTCTTGGAAGTCATTTTACAAAGGTCAGTGTAAACAGCTGAAGAGAACAGCATTACTTCCCATTCTGCTTTGAGCTGGAGAAGATGCTGTTAATGCAGCACAATTTAGCAGGATTAGAGATTTTGTTTATAGGGACTAGAACACACTACGATGTAATACATTAGGATTTATATGACATCATGAGTGGAAGACACGCTTAAAGATGATGTATGACCCTTTTTTCCACACATTCCAAAGGTGAATGTGCAACTTCCTTATTATATGAGGAAAACAGAAATTATGTGGCAGAAAGACAGCTGGTTTGTGCCATTAGTGCAGCGGTACTTCACAGGAAGTATCTAGAGTGAAAAAGTAGGGAAAAGGGACTCTAAAATGCAACAAAGTTGTCAGCATAGGAAAATGCATCTTCAAGTAAACTGCCTATGCCTCCTTCCTCCCTCCGGATGATAGAGGCTGGTTGTTTTTCCCATCTAAGCAGAAGGAAGGTAAGCATTTTTCCACAGACGTGACTGAAGAGCTAAAACCACCTTTAACAAAAAAATTATTCTTCCAAAGAGGGCTGTATTTGTACTGTGCAGTATTTAAAACTTCACACTATTAGACTCCTAGAATTCAGCATGAGAATACGAAATGGCTGTTTATCTATCCTGTCCACGTTTCCCTTCTAGGTTGGGCAGACAGAGCATAGGTACAACATATTTTTAAAATGCAAAGGTATCCTAGCAATTTTCTACACTAGAGCTTGTCTTTATTTAATTTTTTCCATTGTCCTGCTGAAAACAGCTTTCCAGTTTCATCGCCATAAAGTTTATTACTCATTGTTTCCTTGGACCAAAAACTTAACAGCTTCTTTACATCTACATGGATGACAAAGAAAAGAAAGGTAATGTAGATGTTAAGAGCACAAGATCATATCTAAAGGGATGAAGTTACATGTGCACAAACCCAAAATCACTATGAAAAGAATGCCATGCCACACAGTATCTGGTACTGATTATCAGTGTATCTCACAAAATGGAACTGTATACTAGAAGCAGACTGAAAGAATGTACAATTACTTAAACAGTTCTGATGCGCTCCCACTAATGCACTTTGCTAGATCAAAACCAAGACTTGTAACTGCATTTTCTCCTGTCTTTTTTGGTCCTTACTCAAAAGCTGTTGTTTCTGCATCTTGTAAGAAAGCAGCAAACCTCTGCTCCACTACTGTTACACTATTTTCACACTTACTGAAATACAAATCATTCCTAAGCAAAGTTTTCTTCTTCAGTTGTCCAGTGGTCTGTTTTAATTCTTACCTACTTTGGAAATGTAACAGCCAAATTTTGCAGCTGTTACTCACAGAAGTAACATTACCAAGCATTTACACTCTAAGAACTGCAGGTGTAGGTTTATTAATGTTTCCATAGATTGAAGAACAACACAACTTTCTGAAGTTTCATTGATGATTCATTGCTTTCACTACAATTCAAAAAACCCAACCTATCCCTTTCTTTGTATTACTTCCATTAATTTTACTCTATTAACTGAAATCTACTCTGTTAGTGCAGCTTTTCCAGACTTTTCACCCAGGCGAGGCTCCATTTTCCTCTTTTCCTCAACAGCCAGTCATTTACCTTTTCAGAAATCCCAGACCTCTCCAAGAGCACAGGTACAAGAGCCTCAAACATACTTAACATGTCATATTTTATGTACAGCATTTGAACAGCCTGGAGTATCTCAAAAGTCTTGTTTAATTGAGTCTTTTCCTTCTGACATGCAGAGCTAGATGTTTACTGCTTTAAAAGTTACATCTGTTAAGTCCTATTAAATAGTATTTATTATTTAATCAACTTTTAATAAAAAACCTAAACATTGCTCATTATTTTAAAGCAACTTCTGCAGTAGCTCCAACAGAGAGATTGGGCTTTGTTAGCCCTATGTAAAACCCATGCAGACTTAATTATCAGTGGAGTGGAGACAGAGCATGCCTCTGGCTCCTCCAGAGACTTTTTTCTTACTTTAATGTTTCACTGATTTTGAATAGTGAGTGTGATGCCAAATACATCAAAGACCAAAAGAAACATGCATGTCAGAACCAATGACTGCTAGGGTAGCCACGGTTCAGAAAGTACAACTTTCCAACTGGATAAATGTTCATCAGTCACAACATAAGTACTATATATTCACTACAACTTCCTTGGAACCCAGCAACACTAAAACCAAGTTACGACTCAGTACTTGCCAAAGGAAAAAAAGTATGTTTGATTACCACTTTTATTTCTCTTTCAGGATGCTGGTTTCCATCCACCCCAACCCAAATATATCCATCTTAAAATACAATGTATTACAAGATGTTAGCATTATATCAGAACTACAGTGACCTTTGGATGAGTCATTCAGTCAAATCTTCTCAGCGAAGAAAAATAGCAGACCAAGCAAGTAAGCATTTAAGACATATTCTGACACTTCCGACAGAATTACTGAATGTTCAGCTTTGAATATTCAAAATGTTCAAAAAATAGCCACTGACTATGGAAGAACTGGACATTTATAGAATGAACAAGCACATGTCTATGAAGATAAGAACACTAATCCTCTGAAAAAGAGAAAAAGAAAAAGCAGGTACTAAAAAAAACAGTGGAACCTGATAAACAGCCATTAACAGTTGCAATGTAAAGAATCACAGGAACTACCAGACTGGATCGAACAAGGATGGCACAGTTGCCTGAATCCAAGCAACATTTCCAAGGTATATCCAAGAAGTGATGAGCCACAGAGATTCCACTCTTAAGTCCTATTAGCAACAATTATTCTCTCAACATCTGAAAAATGAAGTTTCATAGTGCTTCTAAAAAAATTTTTTTTAACAACTATAGCAGTTTCAGACAGTTAGTAGTTTAATATCCAAATTCTGTGTCTTGCTAAATTCAAGGCTTCAACAGCATCGTGCTTGAGCACATTTCCACACAACACTGGGGATGTGAAACATTATCTCTTCTCATTATAACATAATTCTTTACAAGTTTATTAGCATCATCCATGTGACATAAGAGCAGTTTTTCTACATATTTTGACCCTTGTAAGTTGTTCATGTATTTCTACATGATTTTGCTTTCTTAAGATGTCTTTTGATGCTGCAAGGCGGATTTTTCAGATAAGATGACAAGTTTTGTATTCTAAATGATGGGATGACTTTCATTTCTGATAGTAAAAAAAAAAAACCCACACCAAAACCAACAAACAAACAGAAAGATCAAACAAAACCACCCACATGCCACTTGACCTGTGTGTTACAGATAGGTATTGACTTAGTTCTCTTGGGAGCTGATAGTTAAAGAGCTTTGACAGAAATGCTTACAAACCCTTATACACATGGATGCTACAAAAGCTGCATTTGTATAGGAATATAGGAATGTTGTTGGGGTATGCAAAGATGCGACAAAGCCAAGGCCCACGTGCAACTAATTCTGGCAAAGGAAGTAAAGGAAAAGCAATAGGGCTTCTTCAAATAAGTCAGCAGTAAAAGGAAGACTGGGGACACAGTGGGCCCACTGCTGAACAAGGAAGGGGCCCTGGTGACACAGGATGCAGAGAAGGCAGAGTTACTGAATGCCTTCTTTGCTTCGGTCTTTACTAAGGCTGGCCCTCAGGCATCCCTGCCCCAGAGGTGAGAGAAAATCTGGAGAAAGGGTGACTTCCCCTTGGTTGAGGAGGACTGAGTCAGAGATTGCCTATGCAAAATGAATCCTCTCAAATCTATGGGCCCCAATGGGATGCACCCACGAGTGCTGAAGGAGCTGGCAGGTGCTGTTACTAAACCACTCTCCATCATCTTTGAAAGGTCATGGAGCACAGGAGAGGTGCCCAAGGACTGGAAGGTAGCCAGTGTCACTCCAGTCTTCAAAAAGGGCAAGAAAGATGACCTGGGTAACTAAAGGCCAGTCAGCCTCACCTCCAGCCCTGGAAAGGTGATGGACCAGTTCATCCTGGAGGTCATCTCCAGGCATGTAGAGGACAAGAAGGTTATCAGAAGTAGTCAGCATGGATTCACTAAGGGAAGATCATGCTTGACCAACCTGACAGCCTTCTATGATGGCATGACTGCCTGGGTAGATGAAGGGAGAGCAGTGGATGATGTTTACCTCGACTTCAGTAAGACTTTTGACACTGTCTCCCATAACACCCTCATGGCCAAGCTAAGGAAGTGTGGGTTGGATGAGTGGATAGTGAGGTGGACAGAGAACTGGCTCAACAACAGAACTCAGAGGGTTGTGATCAATGGGACGAAGTCTGGTTGGAGGCCTGTCACTAGCGGTGCTCCCCAGGGGTCTGGACTGGATGCAGTCCTGTTCAACACATTCATCAATGACCTGAACGATGGAATAGAGTGTAACCTCAGCAAGTTCGCTGATGATACCAAGCTGGGAGGAGTGGCTGATACACCAGAAGGCTGGGCTGCCATCCAGCGAGACCTGGACAGGCTGGAGAGCTGGGCCAAGGGGAACCTCATGAAATTCAACAAGAGCAAGTGCAAGGTCCTGCACCTGGGGAGGAACAACCCCATCCACCAAAAGCTGGAAAGCAGCTCTGCTGAGAAGGAACTGGGAGTGCTGGTGGACAACAAATTGGCCATGAGCAGCACTGTGCCCTTGTGGCCAAGAAGGCCAATGGTATCCTGGGCTGCATTAAAAGGAGTGTGGCCAGCAGGTCAAGGAAGGTTATCCTCCCCCTCTGCTCCACCCTCTTGAGGCCACATCTGGAGTACTCTGTCCAGTTCTGGGCTCCCTGGCTTAGGAAGGACAGGGAACTGCTTGAGCAAGTCCAGCGGAGAGCTACCAAGATGATCAAGGGATTGGAGCATCTCCCGTATGAGGAAAGGCTGCAGGGGATCTTATCAACACTTTTAAATATCCAAAGGGTGGGTGTCAGGACGATGGGAATGGACTCTTTTCAGTGGTGCCCAATGACAGCACAAGGGACAATGGGCACAAGTTGGAACACAGGAAGTTCCACCTGAGTATGAGGAAAAACTCCTTTACTGTGAGAGTGCCAGAGCAGTGGAACAGGCTGCCCAGGGAGGCTGTGGAGTCCCTTCCCTGGCGACATTCAAACCCTGCCTGGACACGTTCCTGTGCCCCCTGCTCTGGGTGTGCCTGCTCAAGCAGAGGGGTTGGACAAGATGATCTCCAGAGGTCCCTTCCAATCCCTACCATTCTGTGATTCTGTGATTCTGTATGATCACACAACAGAAGTAGTGAATCATACACGCAGCCCCCAAGAGGCATGTCAAGCAGCAACACTGAACTTACAGACAGGAAAGAAAAGGACAGGCTATTTCATGTAGGATTCACTGTCAGGTCAAGGAACACAAGAATATTAATGTGCAGACCATATCCAATACCCAACAGCTATAATTGGTAGTGCCTTTTTTAGGCCCATCCATGGACAGTTTTTACCAATGCAAATACTACAGTAAACAGAAAAATATAATTTTCTATTCCACATTTTGAATACTTAAACAATAGCTAAGTTGTCCTTATGGTACATAATATTTCTACGATGCAGTAGTCGGGTTTGTCTATTACTTCTCAGAGCCAAGTATCCTTACTCTTTCATAAGAAAAGGAGCCAATGCCATCTAGTAGTCAGAGTGAATTTTCTCTTCCCACCTGAAAATATTAGGAATCATTCTATATGAAAATGGTGTTTTCAACATTCTTTTTACCCACTTGTCCTTCACACAAAGGGCACAGAGTAAAGATGCATGTCAAAAATACCAGACAATTATGTTATAGAACAACATCTTAGAGACACAGCAAGCTCTCTCACTAAGAATATAGTGAATAAAGAGAAAGTTTCAGTTAATACTGTAAAACCAAGTGAAAAGGGTGTTGGCATGAGCATATGGATACAACAACAGGAAAACAGGTAATATTTCTGCCCAACACCATGCTGTCTAAGTAAATTCAACATAAAAGTTAAAGCAAAAAGTAGTCTATAATGAACTTTGCAGAGTCTTTACAATTAGCAAGTATGGGACTGATATCTAAACGTTTGACTGAAGCACTACATGGAAAAATCACAAGAATCAATTCAGAACAGAAAAAAAATTGCATCCTCAACAAAGAAGAAGAGTTATTCTGTTAAAGAAATTCAACTTAAATAGTAGTTTTTAACCACAAATACTGTACAGGCTGCAAAGTTGTGGGTTTTTAAAACCTATATCTCTATAGCAAAGATGAGAAAAAAAAAACAGGACTTCCAAATACCTATGGTGGGCCATGGCTAAAGATATACATGTTGCTTTAGCTGTGCTACTCCATCTCCAGTGCTTCACAGTGCACAATGGTCCACGAACTATCCTATTCAACAGTGTAGCCCTAAGTAAGTACCTAAGTACCACTCCCGTTCTCCTGCCACCTCTCTCCTACGCAGATACTGTAACTTGATGGAGCTTCAGGTAGCCACAAGCAGCCCTAGACATAATAATGCAATAGATTCATCTCGTTAACCACATGATATTCTTCCCTGAATTACAGCTTCCTTTTCTTCCTCCCTCAATCTTTCACATGATCAAATAGAAATTCCCCCAAGCATTATTTGACAGCTACGCTGACAAGCTCAGAAAAAGCAATGTAAGCACCTCCAGAATACTATAACAATATAAAGGTACGTAAAAGGGATTACTCCCAGCAGACCAAGTGTCAAATTCATTCTCCAAAGTCATTCAATACTTTAATACAACTGTGCAGATGAATATATGCAAGTGGTAACTGTAATAAAACATTTGGCTTTGTCTATACATAAACAGTTGAACAAGTGTAACTGAAAAAACGTGCATCTCATTAGACTAATGTCTGTTCCTACTAGGAATGCTTCAACCCAACAGACTTACATGGAATTAAATGGACTTCGGACACCACACTAGTTTGCCCACTTGGTATCCAAGAGTTACACAGGTTAATGACAATCTCAGTTATGCATTGGTGCAAATGGCCTACTTTACAACACATGTGATTACCATGGTATGAACTGCTCATCAACTAGTCGCATGCCAGTCCAAGTTTTTAAAAGTAGTAACCCTAAGCTTCAGTAGAATGACTTAGGTACAGCAAACCAGAATTTATTGCTTTTTCCCTAGTGCAAAGAGATTAATTCTCCCCTGTAGCACCCAGGTAAAAAACTCTAATCTAGTTTAGTTAGAACTGATTATTATTGTTAACATTAAACAAGACCAAAAAAGGTCACTTTGTGTAGCAACAACAAGGCATGTAATTTTATTATTATAAGCTGTAGTAAAATCAATGAGCCATACTGCGCATGTCAGTTTTAAAATTAAATACAAAAGTCAAACTACAATTTTGCATTTTCCCTTTAGAAACAAGATTTTAGAAGTTGAATAGGCTAACCAGTTGTAATAACAAACCCCAGACATCTTGTCTTAATAAAAAGCATAAGTGAACTCTTACCACTCCCAGTTTTTCAGAAGCATTAGCTTTCCACAGACGAATATTCATCTCATCTGAGCCACATAGAATGTATTTGTTATCTGAAGTCCATTTTACAGTGATGACGTGCTGCATTCGTTTTGTATGATACACCTCCCTGAAGCAAAGAGAAATATTTTTAAATTATGTATCCTCAGTTTTCCCACCAGCATCACCTTCCAAAGAGCAGAAAGCATTCTGTTCAGGGCAAAAATTATTTTTTGTATTTTGTTGCTGTTTTTAAAAATCTTACTTTTTTTTAAACAGTGTGCTGATCTTACATCTATATATAGATATTCAAATAAAGTGTGATGGTTAGACTGATAAAGGACCACCTAGGATAAGATGCTTGTGAAATTAATTTTTATGAAAGCAGTTCAGTAAACAGCTAAAGAATAATTCTTTTTGCAAAACAGGCCGTGGGTATACAATATGATATGCATACTGTTCCCAAAATAATTTTAATTAATATGCTGTTACATGAATCAAGCATTACAGAATGGGACTGCAGAGGAATAGGTGCCAAAGAATCTGACACCACCATTATGAACAAGAAAGAGAACAGTAAATAAACACCTCCAGCTGTCTACTTACGACGTGGCAATGGATTAGCTACTCTTCATTGCTATTTCCCTCTTTTCCCCACAAATGGATTTCCTTATAATGGTCTAAAAGACTCTTAAGGAAAATTTTAAACCCCTAAAAACTCAGTCCCCAGTACTGCAAACAAGAACTCAACAAGAAATATCAGCTAGCAAAAAAGGATTCAGAACAGTTGTGTGACTATTAACACACAAACTACATTTAATTTCTGCTGATCAGACTCCTGCTCAACAACCTGCTGAAAAATGTTTCTACGTTACATTTAAACCAATACTTAAGTGAAACTCTTACCTAATTTTCATTGTACTAAACAAGCAGAACAATATTATAGTTATTCTTTTATTTCTGCTACAAAAATACACGACTAAGTACACTTTTCTGATAATTTTGATTATTTATTAGCATTCTAAAGGTGAAGAATAAGTAAGGCCTATTTATTGTCCACTAATACCCACTTCTTTGGTATATCAGTCACGCACTGCAGCTTATAGACCATCCTCTTTCTTCTACCTAGGTATTTCTACAAGTAAAATCCAAGTAGTAATGGAAAGGAAATATGGAAGCACCACCTGTTCAAGAGCCATGGAAAAACTAGACTGGATTGAGCTGGAGGGGTTGTGATAAAAATGAAAGTAATCAATATATCACCTCAAATAAGCTTTAATAAGCTTAACCACCTCTTGTAATTTACACTCAAGTGGCACCCTACAAGAACAACCACATGGAAGACCGAGCATGAGTAGCTTCAGAAAACATTAATACTCACATCAGATTTTTACAGATGTTGATGTATAATAGCGTGTGTGCACATACACATTTGCATAAGCATTTCTCTGTTTACTTTCATTTTTTCTATTTGGATCAATAACAAAGCTCTTCTGCACCAACCTTTGGGGAACTAAGCACCTTTCTTTTCCTTACTCTGAATCTTCAGCCTTTGCCTCTCCTGCTACTGTCATCACAAGTTATTAAATATCATTATCTGGGAAAGGAAAAACACAAACCATGGCCAAATTACCTGGATCTGTCATTTAAAAAATTTGCACAGACATCCAGTTCTGTTTACCAAGAATTTACTAAATTTAATCAATTTCATAATAAATCTTATTTGTTAGATTTAATCAATTTCATAATTTAAATTCTCATTTTAAAATAAAATGGAAAGCAATGGAAGTTAGGAGTTTTTCAGATTGGCTGGAGATCAGAAGTCAAAAGTGGAATACCATCAGGATCCTTGTTTGCAATAGCAGTTTTCCAAGTGGGATCATATATTCCATGTGGAGACTCTCCTCCATTCCATGGAATTAACATCAGCTGTACAATTTTGAAAAAGCCCAGCTTCTGAAGAATTTTAAGTGTCCCAGAATGCCCTACTCAGTTTATATGAGACTAATTTCTTCATTTGTCAGGTTTTTCCTCACTAGATATATGGCTATCACCACACAGAAGAGGAAAAAAGGAGGGAAAAAGCAGAAAATTCCTTCCATGGGCCTTGGCAACAACCTGCTGTAAAGTGGAATAAAGCTTTTCACGGTTGCATTACAGGGTCTGCAAACTTCCCCTCAATGATGTGCTTTAACTTTGCATATGACCACTTCTGTGAACATTACTATTCCATAGAAAGGAAAATCTGTTGAACACAGGAGCTGCTAACCACATTGTTTAATAATAGAAGAATTAAAAAAAGAAAAACAAGCAGCCCACAAAAGAACTGCAATACCTAATTACATTTAAAATATTATTGCGAGACAAGAAGAAAATGAAAACTACCTGTAGATTAGACATAAAGGAAAATATAAACATCCCCTCTCAATCTTTAATGCAGTGTAGGAATGTACAGTTACTCTGAATAAATGCATGCATAACTGCATCAATCAATAATAAAAATATACTCTTCCCCAATCAATATTTCAACACTTCCACCCCGCAAACCACCTAGAACTTGACCTAGTAGCAACTTTTTGGTAGGCCGAGGTTGGAGAGAAGAAGGCGACTAGAATTAATCTGAAGTTAAGAAAAAAGAAAAAAGAGGAAGAATGACAACAGAGAATAATGAAGGTAAGTTTATGAAGAACAAGTGATACCAGACAAATCTGATAACTTGCTTCATTTTCAAACTGGAAAAAAAAATAAATAATGGAGACACAGTAGATCCAATCTGAACTTCAGCAAGATATTTAATACGCTGCCTTATGAAATCTCACATGAAAAACTAATTCAAAGTCAACTGTATTCAAAGCATTGCCATATGAATCAAAACCTGGTTAACAAAATAAGAACAAAAGGTAATAAGCATACTGAAACAGACCACAAAAGTGTCCCAAACTGATCCTCAGGAATTCATACAACTATGCTTTTCACGTAACGTTTTTAGCCATCATCTGTACAGGATGAAGGCAGCCCATAGAATCATAGAATCATTTAGGTTGGAAGAGACCTCTAGGATCATCAAGTCCAACCATCAACCCAATATCACCAGGTCTCCTAAACCATGCCCTGAAGTGCCATGTCTACACATTTTTTGAACACCTCCAGGGATGGTGACTCCACCACCTCTCTGGGCAGCTTCTTCCAATGCCTGACCACTCTTTATTCAAAGAAATTTCTCCTAATATCCAATCTAAACCTCCCCTGACAGAACTTGAGGCCATTTCTTCTTGTCCTATCACTAGTAACTTGGGAGAAGAGACCAACACCCACCACACTACAACCTCCTTTCAGGTAGTTCTAGAGAGCGATAAGGTCTCCCCTCAGCCTCCTCTTCTCCAGACTAAACAACCCCAGATCCCTCAGCCGCTTGTTCTCCAGACCCTTCACTGCCCTTCTCTGGACATGCTCCAGCAACTCAATGCCCCTCTTGTACTGAGGGGCCCAAAACTGAACACAATATTCAAGGTGCGGCCTCACCAGTGCCAAGTACAGGGGCCTTGACCACTTCCCTGCTCCTGCTGGACACACTATTCCTGATACAAGCCAGGATGCTGTTGGCCACCTTGGCCACCTGGGCACACTGCTGGCTCACGTTCAGCCGGCTGTCAACCAACACCCCCAGGTTCTTCTCCGCCAGGCAGCTCTCCAGCCACTCTTACCAATGCTACAATTGGGAATTGTAAGGCACTGCAAACTTAAGTGGTGACAGATACAGTACAAAGTGACTTAAAAGCATTAAAGATACATATATAGAGAAATAAGATGGGATTCATCTGGGTAAAATACAAATGAGTACATCCAAGAACAATTATCCACTGTAATTTTAATCCAAAACTGCATAAGTACTGCTATCCATTAAGTAGAAGTTCTACTCTAATACATACTCCAGAATCATCTGTCAACTACACGACTTGCCGATCTCAAGGTATATACAGAACAAGATTAACATTCACAGGAAGTGAATGCCCCAGTGAAGATGTTAATGAATGAGTTAAGAATTTTGAGGACTAGGGAGCAAGGTCACTGGAATGAATGACAGCAAGAAATAAAGGTGTAAAATCACTCACCTGCTGTGACCTTTGTCTACAGGAAAAATGCGGACAGACTTATCAAAGCTGGCAGAGACAAATTCTTTCCCAGTGGGTGAATAATCCACATCAAGAACAGCAGACACGTGATCCATATGCACCATCACGGGTGATTCAAGAAAGCGCATATCGAAAGTATATAAGCTTTAAAATAAATATACCAACAGCTTAAGATATTAACTCCTACATAAATAGTACATTTTTGCTGAACAGCTACTTCAATCATACATAAACCCCACTTAAGGACAGATCCATAATGCAGGGGGAACTCTTTAAAATTGCTTATAATACATTAAAAGAAAGAATGATGAACTGTTTAGGGCTTGGAAAAAAGTTTATTAACTAGAGGCTTTAGTTGTTGAATCAGACCTAGGTTTCTTACTCACTGTCAAAGAGCAAAGAACTATTCCCTTCGTCATCTGCTCATGGGTCACTGGCCAAACCTACTTCTCCAACCACTACACTGTCCTTCTCTCTTCAGATAGAAGTATATAACCTGAACTTGGACAAGCATCTCTGAAACTTTACTCTGAAGCCTATCAACTCTGCAAGGTTTCTAGATATTCCCCTATTGGAAACACCTAGTAATTCAGCATCTACTGTGACATTCCCATTCAGTTGGCACCTTTTCCTACTGCCTAATTGTCTTTAGGCCAGACAACGTAGGAGTCCAAGGAAAGCTTGGTCCTTCAATACATGGAGATACTAGTTCAGCAGAGCACACTATCTGTAGAAAAGCATTACATTAAAAATAAACAGCTGCTGGGCCCAGCCTATTTGCTCTTAAGCACTTCAAAGCTCAGGTGATGTCTACCTGTCCTCCCTTTGAATCAACAAGCCCACTCATACAAAGGCAAGGCATAACAACTGAGTAGATCCTTAAATTGCCTAGTGCCAATAAGCAAAGATGCTTTACAGACAAAGCATTTAATGAAACCTACTTAAGATATACTATTGCTTTTCCTTCTAAATCCCCCCCCAAAAAAGTATGCTAGCGTCATATTCAAAACCACTACTCCATATAATCAGCTAACACTGGTGTCTGCATTGTTCATATATGCATTTGCCATTTTGCTTATACTAATTGCTTTAGTTTGCAAGAGGACAGGTGCCTCTGACAGTAACAGCTGCCATTTTTAGTTTAGCAGGCAGGGCAGGTGGAGACATAAACAAACAGATTAGGTAGCCTGGTAGCCTTACCATACGATAATCAAAATAGGTGAAAAGCAGTACATTAGATACAAGACCCACTTTCAAGGTCTGGGCCAGATTCCGTTTCCTTGGAAAAACAGCCTTAAGATAAGTGATAAAATTCCAATGTTCTAGAAGAAAACAGTGATCTATTGTTAGATCACTGACTTCCTGGAAAAAAGGATATGGAGCACATTTTGCAGTGGCCTAGTTTTGAAGAGACAGCTTCTTCAATATCAGATTAGCCGTTCACATGAATAGTATTGTTCAAAACTAAAAAACTGCTCTGAGACATTGAAAGGATAAGTATTGCAGCTTCTGGAGCTGTTTCACAGAAGATTTTTTTTTTTAAGAAATGTTCTCATCAAAATAGCTGATCAGTACAATATATCAAGCTTCACAAGAGCTGGCAAGAGCATAAACACTTATATTGTCTCAGAGTGGACTGACAGAACTTATTTTCCAGGGCCTGTGCAAGTTACATTGCATTGGGTCAGCTGCATTTTTTCTAAGTTACATTGCTTTTTTTCACCCAAGGTACTAAAAGACAGAGGAAGAGGTAGTCTACTATCAACTCATTTCTTTTAAAATCAGTGAGGCTCAAAAGTGATTCAAATTTAGAGTTTAAGTAGTTTTTTTAAAAATTTATTTTAGCACGATGATAAATCAACAATATATAGATTAAAAACGTAACAATCGGGATTCTCAAAAAGCAATGTCACACTTACTTGTAATCTTCATTTGCTGCAGTAAAAATGAAAGCTTCCATGGGGTTCCAACACAGTGTATTTGTCCTCATGTTCAAGATAACCTGAAAGATATTTACACATTGCTACCTTGTTATAGGCAAACACTCGTTATAATTTAAAACTTCCTATACTGCTGGAGACAAGCACTTTCTAGATACAGAACTATTGCAGAGGAATAGTGACATGGCAGAATGTTTCCTCAGCAGTGTTAGAAATGAAACTCAAGAACTTCCTGTCCCTTATCGTATGCTTGCTGCTTTGTGCTACACAGCAATTACATTTTCCTCTAAGTCATTTTAGAAGCAAATTATTCTAAGTGGTCACTTAACATGTAAACATGTTAGTGGTCAACGTGTAAACCTGGAATTTCTGAAAAATTTCACTTATCATTTTTACAGAAACTTTTAGTTAAGTGATCTATAAACAAGCCTAATTAAATGTTTATTTCAAGGAATATAGTCATTAATTAACACCGTGAACCAGCATTTGCAAAGCTATTATAACATTTTGGTGTTCTCCCAGTTACTCCTATCCCTTCGTTATTTTATCTTTGAAATTGCAGTTCATGAATTCGCCACGACAGTTGCCATTTCTTGCTGAAGTGCCAAGCAACGCACGTAGAAGTTACTGTCCTGTAAGCTACTCACCGCTATCGCTGTATTAGCCGTGAATCATTTGCTACGCATACATAAGATTCCCTTGCTGCTAATAAGCAGATGGCTACAGAGGCCAGTTTGCCTTGAAGTGGGAGGAAGGCAGCTGATGACAGCCTAATAAAACCATTCTACTTTGCTAGCAGTGGACTAGACAAGAGGCTTTAAGAAGCTGTATGTCGGCCACCCCAACCTTGGAGGGCAGCTGTGGCAGAAGCAGCTGGGTCTCTGTGGGAGAAGGGGAGGCAGGGAGGAGATCAGCTCACACCCATAAGACACAACAGCTTTGGCTTCTGTGGAGTCTTGGAGGAGCTTTCAACCATTGTATTTGAAAATGAATCCCACACAGTATGCCTGACACAAAGTAGATGTATTATTACAGAGCAACTTATTAAGAAACTGAACAACTCTAAACAGAATTTTCCACAATGCTCCAGGCCAGCCATAATCCTACTAGGAAATTGGGTGTTCAATGCTATGGTACTCCAAACTCATTTTTGTTCTCAGCTTACTATACCAAACGCCATAAATTTAATTACCTGTAACAGAATACAGTTGTACAACTATAACTTTTACAATAATGAACACAATCTCAAAGCAAGGTAATGGTGATGACCTCTACTGAATCCCCCACTTCCCCCCCAAAAAAAGATTGTGATTTTATGAGCGTGGGCATATTCTCACGATTCTTATTCTCCGTAAATCCTCACTTCCTAGGTGACATTATCCTGTTCAATATGAAGTCTGTGCTGCAAAATACCGCTCCTTTTCAGACTGAATGTAATCATCAGATGTCTGAAGTGATCTCTACTTTTAAAAGTGACTTTACTGAAAGGATAGGCCACTGAAAGGCCCTATGTGAACAGTAACGTGACAACTAGAATTTGTTCAGATTTCAATATCGTTCTTCTAGTTAAAACCTTGCACATATCTGGGAAGCTAATAATCAAGGCGGGTTCTTTATTCTTCCCTGTCCAAGTTTTTCAGCCACTGCAAAATGAGTACACAACTAATGTTAACACATTATATGGAAAATAAATACTTGAAATCATGCCACAAAATAACTCTATTATTGCTGAAAAATCCAGCTCTTTTTCAAAAGGGGTCAAATTTCGTCGAAGTCCATGATCTGCATCTTGCTTCACTATTTTTTCACCCAAATTTACAAGCATTCAGTTTATTTCAGCAGTAGCATTCGGAATTAAAATCGTGCCTAAGAAAAGGATTCTTTGTACAGTTCTAGCATTATATTCAGTGACATCTATGTAAGGCAACCTGGGCTGGAAGTGATTTAAGTTGCTATAAATACGTTAAAAAAGGCATTTCAGAATGATCTAAACCTGTAGCAGAGACATCTTCTGCCACTATTTTCTAATCAACTGTAGATACACTTAGTCATTTATAAGAAAAAGCCCTATTAAGACAAGTCAAGGCTGTGAAGTCCCTGAAGACTTGGCTATCTTGGTCCATTTATTTTAACTGTAAGCACTTGCTTACAAAGAGTGTCAGCCCAGAGATTTTGAGAATATTTTAACACAAAACCAGATCACTCAAATAATTAATCTGTCCCCCTTTACTACCTACAAGGTATTTGGCTGAGGTGAACAGCTAAGAATGTTACAAGCAATGGAAAATGCAGATACTTCCATCTGTTTAAATGCTAAAGTCTATCTTTAGAACACCCTAAGCTTTCCTGTGATCCCACAGGTTGCACAAGAATGACTTTTAGTTTCCATATGCACCAACTTCTGTTAAAACATCTGCCTCTTGTCATGCAACAGGAGTGCTTCCCTTCACCTTTTCCCAGCTTTTTTAGACTAGGTCTTATTTTGCACTTAGGCAGCATCTCACCATGTTATCTGCCCCTCTTTGAAACTTAAGACTTTGAAACTCACAGACAGGACAAACAGGCAAGAGAGCTGCTGTTTCATGATGTGGAAAGCTGTACTCCTGTTTCCAATAAGGAAGGGACTCCCACTGAGTTCCAGACTCAGGGCAGCGTGTGAGCTGCTTTGCTGATCAAACACCAGGAACACAGCAGCGCTACAAACCAGTGCCCATACATAGGTAAGGTACCTCTAATAAGCAGCCCCCTTCTCTTGGGAGTTACAGAGCTCTTAGCTCTCAATGCAGAAACAGCCATTCAACCTGCCTCTCCACAGGATAACCATCCCTATCCCAGCAGGAAAATCAGTACTGTATCCACAGTTGCAAGGAAGTATCCATCAGTGTCTTACTCCTGTAGCAGGAAATGCACCTAAGCATGCTGCTTACTACACAAGATAAACATATGTATATATGTGCACACATGTATATATGCACATCATATATGTATACTTTTATATAGTTAGCATATGTTAAATTCTGTTAGATTCAAACTTAGTTCACAAAGGCTCAAACTAACTTGTAATTGAAGATCTACAGCACGGGCTACACTCATTTCAACATTCAGGTCTCCAGCTGGCATCACTGACAATTTTTTATAAGCGCTCAGTGGCCCAAACGAAACTTCATTAAAAATTGTTGCAGCACAGGGAGAGACAGAAATACTGTTAGGCCAACAACATTCCTATTTTATAACTAAGTTAAGTACCACGATAGTGTTCCAGTGTATATCAGACCATGTCATTGCAGACAGTACATAACATACCATAAGAATACTGAGTGTATATTCACAAGCCAGAATATTGTATTTCAAGGAGCAAATTGTTAAGATAGTTCTGGGGCTCAAAACTACTGAACTTGATCGAGGTTAATATGTGTGTATGAATTACTGGCTTCTTGTTTAATATCACTACATACATTCTCTTAAAGATAAATAGCAATCTTCACGTCATTGGTAAATTACAAATATGAATACAATTTTGATTCCACTACAAAGTATTTCTGAATATTTATACTAGGTGCATGGGGAGGGTTTATCTCCATGCAAAAGAAAAACACCTTTTCAAATACAGAGCAAGGCTCCCCAGTGGTGGAAAGGAAATGCATTAGAAGGTACCTTGTTTCCTTCTGGCAAGGAGGAGAAAAAAAAAAAAAAATCACATACACAGACAGAATGCAATATAGGAACATAAAGTTCTTATTGTGAAATTGCTGTCAGGTCAGGCACTTTATCAAGAATTACAACAGAGTGAGCATGACAGCCCGTTTAAGTGCAGAAAAGGGCCCTTCTAACTCTGCATGGTTTAAATCCCAACATCAATTCAAACTCAGTTTAAAGACTCAAAATTAGATTATGAAAACTCAGTGAACTCACAGTTCAGAGCCTCCCCTTCTCTATCATCATCAACAATTACAGACTATTTACATATTTAGTATGATGATTAGTGCCATAAGCTTCTGTTAAAAAGAAAAAGATTACCTACCTTCTTTAATGGAGTCGATTTTCTCATATCATATAACACAATATTTCTGTCAGAAGCACAGCTTCCCAAAAGGTATGTCTAAAAGAAAATAAAAGAAAACCAGTGTGTAAGGTCTTCTAAACACTTTCAGAGTCTGTTTAACAGCTTGTGTTAGATACCTAAGCTATTTTGCAAAGCTGGTAGTCAAATAGTTCCTTTTTCAGTCAAGGAAATACATTCAGCATTCTTTCTGTGCAGCTAATTATTCAGCACAAACATTTTAAATAGCTTCCCCTGTAAGACTCAGAATCCACCAAGTTCTTTCTACTTCAGAAGTAACAAGCAATTCCTCATAAACACTTCATCTACGAACACAGCCCAGCCCAGAGATATATACGAATTGCTATAGAAGATCAAATGCAATTGTTTTGCCATGGCAAAGTGGGAAAGTCTTGGTTACAAGGAGTACAGCGCTGGAACAGAAGAGCACTCCACAGCCCCATAACCACTGCGTTGAGTGACTGAGGTATGGGATATGTATTGCTGTGGGCAGACATGAGACCACCCTCCTTTTGTTCCTCCTCTCCCCCACTAACAGAGACAAAAGATAAAAAGATTAAAATATACTGTACTACATTCCAAAGCAATATAGCCATAAAAATATGTGTACACCCCCCTAAATATTATGTTAAAACACATATTAAGATCTAAATTTAGAAAAAGCCATTAAAGATGGTGTTACAGTTTAGATCTTACACTGATCAAAAACAATATTGATTTCCAATATATAACAGAAACATTACCTCAATGGGATTAAATTTTACACTGCTTATGCTATCAAAACCCCATGTCAGAGAACACATGGGACTTGTTCTTTGCTCATCCCAAATGTCCACTTGATGGCCACAGGTGGCAAAAACAGCTTCCTTCCAGTGGTGATCAATTCCTGTGTACACTGTCTTTAAAGAAAAAACAAAACATGCAAAACCCACAAACAAAAAAATTTACAAAACCAGCTGTATACAGACATGTGCAAGAATGTTCTGTTACCAAAAAGATAAACAAATCACTGCATATCAAGTCTGCCATATTTTTATTCATTTATAGTATTGGAAACCAAGCCACCATTGCTACCAGAAACTAAGTCTTATCAGATGCACCCTTACACAACGGACTAGCTTTCTCTGTACTCAGTGTGCATGCCTGCATACATTTCTTGTTAATTTACAATGGAGTCAGCATTAGAAGCCCATTTACAAAGTCCTGGCTGACTCTAAAGCAAATGGCAATTTTAAGGGTATAACCACAAATTTTCAATGGGGACCTGAACAGATTCCACAGACATACAATAATTAAAGTTTCAAGCTATCTATTTTCAAAAAACATTTAATGTTCTTAAAATAAGCTTATCATAAATTGAAATGCTGAAGTATATATTCTTAGTCTGCTTTTGTCAAAAAGAAGGATGTAAAGTTGAAATTTTGTACTGAATGGCTGTGAGGTATTGACATGAAAAAGTAGTTATTTAATGCAGACTAAGCACTGACAATACACATCTGAAGAGAAAGACTGCAGAAAGATCTGACCAGTTTGCAGGAAAGAGATGATTAGTAGAGACAGATCTAAGCAGGCTCTGATGGCATCTGAGATATTACTTCCTGGTTACATGTAAAATAAATGTAATAAAACCTGGAAGATGCTTCAAAAGTGCCATTATAAAATTTGATGCCATCACATTACAACCCATTACGATAACAGGTGATATCAAACTACCTCTCTCTCCTCCAAAAGCTAGATAAGAATTGGTTTGAATTTAATTAAAAAGAAGAGATGCGGGGAAAATCAAGACTCAGATTTACTACCTTTCCAAGTATTGTATGAATAGGTTCTTCTTCCTCTCCATATTCCGGGCTCTCCATTTTCCACTGCTTCACAGTTTTGTCATCGCCAACCTGGAAATATTGGAAAAAAGCATGTACAGTTTTACGTAAGTGTATTCTATTTATTTTACTAGACGTGCTTTGCAATTAAGTACAGGCAGCCTTTCAAAAGAGAATAATCTATGGCATACACAGAAGTAAAGTGCTCTCTCCTGCCTATTTACTGTTCCCTTTTATACCTCCATGTTGTGTTTTGGATCTGTGGCTAAAATAGTGCTGATAAGGCACCAGTGTCTTGGCTACTGCTGAACAGTGCTTGCACAATGTCAAGGCATTTCTCCCCCCACTCTGTCAGCCATCATCCCTGCCTCCCTCATTGGCAAATAGGCTAGGTGTGGACAATAGACCAGAAGGGACACAGGCACAATGGATGACCTGAATTGGCCACCGGAGTATTCCATATAACATCATGCTCAGCAATAAAAACTGAGGTAGTGGAACACGGGGAGGCAAGGGTTGGCTTCTGAAGTGGCTGCTGCTCAGAGATTCTCTGGGGATCTGTCTGCTTGTAAAAGGAGATGACTGATTTCCTGTTTGTCACTGTTTCCCACTGCCACCACCACCTTTCCTTCACCTATTCAACTATCTTTATCTCGATCCACAAATCGTTTCCAGTTTTTAAAAGAGATACTTCCAGGGTCGAATGGGAAACAGGTGAGCTGGAATGATTACTTTTTTTAGGACACACTTTGTGGTTCTTTATCAAATGGCACCTTAAACTGCAAATTATCTTCTGGAAGTCATTTTGATGAGCATGTACACAGTTAAAAGGCACTTTCCACCTCAGTTGCTCCAGTTGCTGGTTCCTAATTCCATGCTACCTCTTGCTCTATGCCAGCACAACCTTTTGCATGGCTGTGTAGTGACCTGGAGCAGGGAAATCAGCCAAAAAAACATTAGCTATACAAGTTTAACTTTCTCTCCTGACAGCACTACTACTGTTTCTTCTTCCCCTCTCTCAATTTTCAGAAAGAGGGTTTGTACAAGGGGATTCTAATTTGGGGTCACTTAGAATTTTTTGCTATGGTTTCCCCTACATCCTAAATATTGTCCTCATGACCTGGTATGTACTTCAGAAATGCCCAGCTCAGAAGAAGCAAAACCTCAGGACATACTAGTGTTCAAAACCAATTCCTTTTATTGTATCATCTTTGAATTGTTTTAATGCAAACCGACCGAAGACTCACTATTTCCAGACAGTTTACATGCAGCTGAATCCATTGTGGCTGATACAAGGTAATAAAGCTTAATTAACATGGAACCATCTTGACTTAAATAGCTCATCTTCAATCACAGTATATGCAAGTGGTTACTTTTTTAAGGGTTTGTGTATCTTTCAATGAACATAATCTACCTACTACTTTAATGAAAACTAGTTTACTCAAGTTCTAACTACATGACCACCCATTAGCAATTTTCTGGTATTTATCCCTTCCACAGGCTTGAACAACATCCATAGCACAGCATCAAAAAGAAAAAAAATCATCAGAAATAGAACTGCCAGGGTCACAGACACGTTTAATAAACATATCCATACAATATTTAAATATTGTATGACAAAAAGTAAGTTGCCCACTGGAAAACAGATGGTGAACTCTGTACCGCTACACGGTACTAAGGAGACACATTATACTTACAGTAAAGAACGATGTACCACAGAAACGAGCACACATGCCTCGAACAAAGCCTTCATGGGCTTGTATAGTACGAATACACTGTCGTTTGGTCAGGTTCCAAATTTTAACCTGTTTAAAAAACAGAAAAGTATTCTGTTGTTGTTGAAGTTTTCTACAGCCCACAACTGTAGTTCATAATTCAAGTACAAGAGATGACATGTGCTGTAATGAAATGGCATAGCCGGCTTGAACACTGGCCAGATTTTGTAATGTTATAACTACATAATTTTTCCCATCTTGAAAAAAAAAAAAAAAAAATTTAAAAGTGCAGCTCTTTCCTTCTTACCCCTTCCCCAGACCCAACCTGCATATTTACCTTATTTTTCCATTCCCCTATTTTTGAACAAGAATTCCAGCTAAAAGAGAGCAGCAGTGACAACTGTAGCAAAAAAAAAAAAACAAACAAAAAACCAAAACCCCTCTGAAGAGAAAAGCACAGAGAAGTAGCCACCAGAACCAACATAATGTTTTCAGTCCAGCTGCGGTACTACATTTTATATAGATGTTCACTTCTCACCTCACAGAGGTTTCAATTTTAAAGCATTTGGGCCTGTTTAAATAACAAAGAAGCGGAAGTCAGTTTTTATATTTGTATGTATTTATAATACCCAGTACTATACTTGCTTTATCAGTGGATAGGAAATCTGGCCAACATTTCATATAAATTTATTCCCCTCCTCTCTGAAAAGGTTAATCTCCCTTACGCTACTGTATGACATACATACCTTCTATAAAAAGCAGAAAGCAACCAGTTACCCAGAAGACAACTTTAAAATATACAAGTACTATCAAATGAACACTGTAAGGGTGACAGAAGACAGAGAAGACAGGAAAGACAGGCAATTTTTTCCTGCAACTGACTCCCATTAAAGTCCCCTTCCTTGCTATTTGTTATATTTTTGTCAAATACAAAATAATAACCATAACAAATACAATCAAATACAGGGTTGGGATTTTTTAGACAATATGATAAATTATTATTCCAGGAAGTTTTTGGTTGTACGCCCCTTCCCCCTAGCTCATTTGACTTCATGTAATCTTAATTTGCAGCTTCTTCAAGGGGACACTGCTCCATCCTGAGGAACCGGATGTCACACCCTCCCACTCACAGCTGAACAGCTGAAAGCTGCTGCCTTTGTGTGCTGGGAGATTACAACCTGCAGTTTGAGAAACATTGCCCCAAACTGGACAAGCTGCACCCCCTGAGAGAAGACAGGGTATCATGCTGAACAAAGACACAAAAGAAAGGTAAGCAGGGGGCATTAATTAAAAAAAGAAGAAGAGAAATTAAAAAAAAGAAGGAAGAAAGGTACCTTGTTTGTTGTGGTTTGTAACTGCAGCTTACCTCTCCATCACATGCTCCAGATAGCACTGTAGACAAACTCTTTGGATGTTTGGCCATGCAATTAACTCCATCTCTGTGGCCATCAAGTGAGCTAAGAAAGGGTTTTGCAAATACACGTTCTAGCTTTGTTGCATTCAAAGCTCTTGTGTACTCTCGCGGAACCTCAAATGGGTGTAATGCAGGGTCATAGTTTCTTGGAACTGCAATCGGAGTAACACACACATTAGAAACCCACAGTGTGTAGTGTAGTACAAGGTAGGCTGAATTCAGAAGCTCTTCTCTTTGATTTTCCTGACACAGAAGAATTTTCTGCAACACTAAGATTTTTACCATTCCTACTGTTTTGAAATTCCTTTGTGGGATCATTAGTATGCTCACTTAACAAGCTTGAAGTTAATAAAGTCTGAAATAACTGAAATTATTTGATGTCCTTTTCAAGGAAAGATATGAACGTACATAACAAACTGGAAGTTGCAGCTATCTTGCAACTATTATTAAAAACAAAACAAAACAAAACCACGAACCACTACAAAGCAAAAAAAACCAAAAC
Source organism: Phalacrocorax carbo (assembly GCF_963921805.1). Taxonomy (NCBI): domain Eukaryota; kingdom Metazoa; phylum Chordata; class Aves; order Suliformes; family Phalacrocoracidae; genus Phalacrocorax; species Phalacrocorax carbo. The sequence continues at coordinate 22,840,880 of NC_087514.1, forward strand.
AGAAATCCCAAACCACCTCACAATACTAACCTCCTACCACTAAACTCTGACATAGACAGAAAGGACATGGCTACATGGACATGCACAAAGAGCGTCAGCCTAGCTCTCTTCATTTTTAGTCAGCTGCAAGCCAGCCATGGCTCTGAAATGAGACTCACTAGTTTCATTAGCTTGCTCCTCTGCTAACTATCTGGTTTCCCAGACAGAGGTGTTTACATCCAACAAGCTTCAAGCAAGGGTGACTCTGTATCCGCCTGCACAGATGTACCTTACAATAAATCGAGAAAGACAGTGGATATTGACATCATGCTTCTGGTTTTTGTCTCTTTCATTCTATTTCATGCAAAAAGGTTGAAAAGTCAGCGGAGCAACTGAAAACAGATCACTCACTAAGAATTAATACTTAGTTCAGTCCGCTGGTTTCCAAAGACTATTTGATGCATATCAAAACCTCTAAAATCTCTGAGGAAATGGAGTTGGGTATCACTCTGTAATGTGACAGAGAATTTAACAGCTTACACACAAATCCCACTTAGAAAACTAAGATGTATTCAGCTGCTGTCCCAGTGGGTAACTTCAATAATATTTTTCCATGTTATAAGTATAAAAGCACAATTAAATAACTGTAAAATGTTAGTTATGATACTACTTTGTACGACATAACCACCTACCTCTAATCCAATCAAATAATGAAGCATATGCAAATTAAAATAATACAGGTCTGTTGTCCTGCTTGAAATAGTTTGATTTAGAATCATAGAATGGTTTGGGTTGGAAGGGACCTTTAGAGGTCATCTAGTCCAACCCCCTGCACTAAGCAGTGACATCTTCAACTAGATCAGGTTACCTAAAGCCCCATCCAACCTGACCATGAACACTTCCAGGCATGGGGCATCTACCACCTCTCTAGGCAACCTGTTCCAGTGTTTCACCACCCTCATTGTGAAAATTTTTTTTCCTTCTATCATGTCTAAATCTACTCTCCTTTAGTTTAAAACCATTACCCCTTGTCCTGTCACAACAGGCCTTGCTAAAGAGATCGCCCCCCTCCCTCCCATAGTCCATGTACTGAAAGGCCACAATAAGGTCTCCCCAGAGCCTTGTCTACTCGAGGCTGAACACCCCCAACTCTCTCAGCCTGTCCTCGTAGGAGAGGTGCTCCATCCTTCTGATCATTTTTGTGACCCTCCTCTGGACCCGCTCCAACAGGTCCATTAGATGTATTTAGTACATCTCAGATACCCAGAGTTTTATTCCTACACTTTCTGACAAAGGATGGCCATTTTACAAACTTTATTTATGACACTAGTGGAAACTATACCTCATTTCTGTCCTGGTACAGAAGCAAAACTGTGCAACTGTGTAAGATCGGTTCTATGGAGGATGAGCAGAAGAGAGCATGGAAAGTCATAATCTTATCTACCAGGCTACATCTACTGCATCTAAAAGTGTATAAGATCTGCAAATTTCTCCCCGTTTTAATAAGGCATATACAAGAAGGGGGATGAGACGTACCAGGAAAGGCACTGCAGTAATGCTAAGAGTAACCTAGGAGCCCCAGAACGGTGACTAACCCACCCCCGCCCCAACTCCGCACTCCAGCCCTAACGGCGTTCCAGACCCCGCTCCGGCACCTCCCGCACCCAGATGTCGGCAGCCGCCAGGCCCGGCGGCCGGGCACCCAGAGCTCCCCTCCAGCGCAACAGCAGAGGCCGCCCGCGGGTCCTGCCGGCGGGGGAGGCCCGTACCCCGCCGGGCGCCCCAAGGCCCCGCCGCCACCTCACGGCAGGTGACGGCCCCGCCGCGGCAGGAACGGGCTGGGCCGCCCGGGCGCGTGCGCACAGCGACCGTTACCGCCTCCTCCGCCGCCGCCGCCGCCGCCGCCCGCCTAGGCCTGAGCGTTTGCCTTCCCTCCCTCCGCCGCCGCCGCCCCTCAGCCCTCCGGGGCGGGTGGGCCGGGCCTCGGGCGCCGTGCTCACCGCGCTGCAGGTCCAGCTTCGTCTCACGGACGTAGTCGTCGGGGTTCCGGCTCAGCACCTTGACCCGCATCTCGCCGGCCGCCGCCGCCGGGCAACACGCTCGCTCCCTCTACACGTGACCGGATACGCCCGGCACGCAGTTCTCGCGCGGCGCCGGGGCCAACCGTCATCCCACGCCTGTTGGTTGGGCGGGAGCGGCGCCCCACCCCCTGCCCGCGCGCCGCCGCCGGCCATGAGCGTCCCGGGGTCCGCGTGTGCCGTGGGGGAACGGGCGGCGACGCCGCCGCCCGCGCGGTCCCTCCTCCGCCACGTGCAGCTGGAGAACCTGGCGGCGGGGCTCAGCGGCGGCGTCGTCTCCACCCTGGTGCTCCACCCGCTCGACCTCGTCAAGATCCGCTTCGCAGGTGAGTCCGTGCTGGCCGCCCCCTCCCGCGCCGGGCCGGGGCTGCCGAGGCGGCGGGCGGCGGCAGGGAGGGCCCCCGGGCGCGGCTCCCCCCGCAGCCTGCCGCCGGGGGCTGCCAACGCAGGCCGCGCGTTGCGCCCAAGCTCCACGGTAACGTCACGGAGCTCGCCGTTTCCGAGCCGCTGGCGTACCGTGCTGTTTGAGGGAGAGCGCGGCCGGAGGAGCCTGCACGGTTTTGTCCAGGCCTGTGTGCGGGCGGGGCAGCCCCACAGCTTGGAATAAACAGGCTACAGGCCGAAAGGGACGGTTATCCCGTCCTCTTCCCCCTTCTCCCAAAGCTGAACCTTCCTGTCATTCCTAGGGGCTATAAAACGGTCGGCGAGCCCCCGGCTGCCTTCAGGCAGATTTGAGAGCTGACCAGGCTTTCCCCCCTCGCTTTCACGACCACCAGTGCCACAGGGCACTGCAAGACCGGCCGTTATTAACTGACAGATTGTCTCATGCCAAAGTTCGAAGTTCATCTTTATGCTAAAGATTTTCAACTCTCACAGTGTAACAGTAGTTTTACAGTAATCTTGTTGTTAAAATCAGTGCAGCGGTTTTGTAGAAAACTTTTACCTTGTTGGTTTTTCTGCAGGAAAACATGTCAGCTTCTCCGTGTTGATTTTGCTGTTAATATCAGAAACACGTTGCCCTTTTATCATGCTCTCTTTTACAGAAGTTGAAACATTTTTCTGTACCTTTGGATTGTTATCTTAAATGGATATATGGGTGTTTAAGATCTCAAAAACAAATAGCAAACTATCACATAGAAGTTTTACAAAATGTGAAGCATTACGTTTTCAAGCAGACTTTGCAAAGTTGGACAAAAACACTTCCATGAATATTCTTGCGTGAGCTCATCTTGGTCAGTATTATGAATAGCATAGCAAGCAGAAGTGCTCCCTTCTCTCTATTTTGCACTTGTAAGACTATGAAGTACTGTGACTAGTTTGGGGCTCACCAGTACGAGGAAGATGGTGACATGCTGGCATGATTCCAGCAGAGGCCACCAGGCTGGCAAAGGGTCTGGAGCACTGATTTAGAAGGACAGGCTAACAGAACAGGATCAGTTTGGCCTCACAAAGAGAGGGCTGAGGGGAACTATTACAGCAGTCTGTGGCTTTGTGATTGGAGGTCACAAAGAAGGTGAAGCCAGATTTTTCTTGGAGGTGAATGGTTGTAGGGCAAGAGGGAACAGGCACAAGCATGCAAAATTCCAGTTATTTATTAAGAGAAAGGATTTTTACTGTGAGAGCAGTTAAATACTGGAAGAAGTTACCCAAAGAGGCTGTAATCTCTTCAGCCTTGGAAACGTTCAGCAACCAACTAGACATGTCCCTGAGTAACCTGATCTAATTAGATCTGTTCTGAGCAGGGGATTGGGTCAGGTGACCTCCAAGAGGTCACTTACTTTCACATGCTTGTTTAGGTTGAAAATAATGATTCTTACATTTTGTCTTCGACCAGGAAGTAAGAGCTGACACCAGAAGTCACGAAACATTACGAAGATCTTTGGCAGCATCATTGGCATACAGACTTGCATTCATGTCTCTATTTTCCCACATTGTTTAATATGTTTATAAACCTGATCTAATGGCAGCATGGTAAAAAAATTTGGAAAGGTCTTTAGGAAAAGCCTAGCAGTGCTCATCCAGGAGGAAGAAAAGAGGCATTTAATTTGTGTTCTAGTTTTGAGTGATTATTGAGGCCTTGTCACAACATGCTTAGAAAAAGCATTTTGTCTTTAGTCCTGAAGTCTTTGTGTACAGTAGTGTACACAAAGTCCAAAGGAGAATGAATAATAAATATGGCACTGAACAGAAAACACCTGAAATTCATCATTACCAGGGTTAATCTTGATGGGGACACAAAAACTATGGACTGTAAAACACTGAGATTCATTTTCAGTGAAATTGCAGTCTAGCCTTATGTGTCTATATTAAGAATGAAAGCTGCTGCTATGTTGGCATCGTAGGCTAATTTAGGTCAGAAGTGATCTTTGGAGTTCACCCCCTACTCAGATAAGGTCTGCTTAGATCGGATTGCGCAGAGTCTAGTCTGCTAAAGTTTTGAGTAGTTCCAAAGATGCCTCTTCAGGCATCTTGTTCCAGTATTTGACCACTCTGATGGAGAAAAAGTTCTGGTCAGATTCCCATCTGTTCCAACTTGTGTCTGTTAACTCTTCTCATCTCACTATGCGCTGTATCACGCATGTCATCAGTAATCAACTTACTCTTGCTGTTACAGTAGGACCAGCAGTAATTACCAGTGTAAGCTGTGTGAGCGTCTGTGTTGTAAATGAAATCCACCAAACAAAAACCTGCATGTTTTTTATCTTTTGACAGTGATATTTTCTGAATGTTTGCACAACCAGGTTATTTGGTTATTGGGTGGGAGAAGTGCATCCGTTTGGTGTTTTCCTGCAAATCCATTCAATAAGAATAGAAAAACACATGAATTTTTTACAGAACTGAACTTTGAGTGCTCTGGTAAAAACCGTAAGACATGACACGTTGAAAATACTCAGAGCTTTATAGAATATTTTAAAGAGGAAGACTGAATTTAAGAGCTTGTCTAAACTCCTTATAGAAATGTGTTGTCAAAGACCCCTCAAGTATCACTTGAAATACAATGTAAAATTGCTAGGGTGCTAAAAAGAAGAGGAAAAAAACTTCAAAGCTGCTGCTCACCAAAAATGGATTTATTTAGCCTTGTCAGATTGATGGGAACTTTGCTCTTGCAGAGCTTAGAAGTTCTGGTTTGTTTTTTTTTCAAAAAAAAAAAAAAACAAAGAAAAAGGAAAAATAAACAAACAAACAAAAAGTTCTTTAACTCTAGACTTAGGAAGCTGTAAACCCCAACTCTTGCATACTTTTAAAAGAATACTTTAAAAATCCAGCTGCTCAGTTAGTTTTCATGTTCATTTGCAGCTTGGTTTGGAGGTTGTATACTTCTGTGGTGGCTTTTACACAGCTGAACTTCATGCTGCCTGCAGTGTTTTTCATTATAATGTCTTCCCTTTGTAGTAAGCGATGGATTGGAGCTGAGGCCCAAATACAACGGGATTCTCCACTGTATGACCACTGTCTGGAAGCATGAAGGACTCCGAGGCTTATATCAAGGGGTAACTCCAAACATGTTGGGAGCAGGGGCTTCCTGGGGACTTTACTTTTTCTTGTAAGTAGAACTGAAAAATGTATCATATCATGTGCTTTATGCTGCGTCTTCTTTTGGGGGGTGTAATAATGTGCTAAGTGGCTTATAAACTTTTAATTCTTTTGGTAAGTGTGGGTCCGTTACCCTTCATTATGGTTTGCTGTTTTAGAATTTAAGCAATTTGAGTCAAAGACCTGTTACTCTGTCAAGTACAGTGCATTGCCTTGATGCTGTGAAAATACTAAGGAACTTGAGAGATGTTGACTCATTCATGAAGAATCCTCTGAAAGTGCCAACACACTGTGTTTAAAACCTCACAAAAAATAAAAACCTAAATTGATCTGTTAAGAATTATATTACATGATAAAGTTTTCTACTAAAGCTAAATGTTTAACTGATTGCAATAATTTTAGTGACAGTTGGTTCTTTCATTGTTTTTGTGAGTTGATGGGCTTTGCTTATAAAGGCTGGTTTTTAATACTCAGTCTTTTCTACATCATTAGCTGTGTAACTGTGACCTGTTTTACTGCTGATGCCTATTAATTGAAACACTTTACAGAACAGTTAGTTGGTATGCCTATGCAAACTTCGCTTGTCTAGACTGTTATTGTTTTACTTCAGTCCCCAAGCTTTGCTGTCCATTCCTGATGACAGTTCAGCTCCTGTTGACATTTCTCAATCCACAAAGACTGGAAACTGGATCAAGAGAAGATAGTTCAGTGTATGTCTGAGCTAGAAGATAGATAGCTGTCACTGTTGCTCTCAATAAAAAGGAGGCTATCTAATCAGCTTCTTTTAGAAGTTAATTCTTGACATCCAATAGCCATTTTAAGATGCAATCCCACTGACACTGTAATACTTTATGAATTTAAATTTGTATTACCATAATTCACTTTAAAGAGCTAACTTCTCAGAAATCAATTAATCAACTAAACAAAGATAGTTTGCTTGGATATCTGTTTTCCAAGGCTGCATACCACCTAATGTTTTCCATGATCTTAAATGAGGTGTTTTGTTGTTTGGGGTTTTTTTAGTGATGTAGGTTTGTTTTCACCTTTGTCAAAATATATTTTATGTTTTCCAGTTACAATGCCATCAAAGCTTACAAGAAGGAAGGGAAGCTGGAAAGTCTCAGTGCAACCGAACACCTAGTGTCAGCTGCAGAGGCTGGTGAGTTTAAATGCAAAGATTAATGTTTGCTTCTAGCCTTTCCATCGGTTGCTCCCTGCGTTTGTGTCGGTGCTGCTTTTTCTTACAGGTGGCAAGTGTAAGCGTTCGAGTCCAAATGCAGTTGTTTATTGTCTGTAAATAAATTAATGATATCTAAGATGAGTCGATGGATCTCTGTGGTCTTTTCACTCTTTCTCAGAAATAGCAGTTGTCAAAATACCTTTTTACCTTGTTTTCATTCTGTATAAGTGTTTTCCATGTTTAGTACTATATTGAGTCCCAAAATATAACTATATAGATCTGCTACTATCAGCTTATTAGCTCACTAAATGTTGAACACTTAGGCCTGGAAAAGAGGCCTACTGAAGTTAACAGAATAAGTGAACTGGTCACTAATCTTTGAAAATCTTTATCTATGGTCCAAGTTTTCTTGGAAACTGAAGATCTGAAATACAAATACAACTTTTATCAGGAAGACTTTTAATATGTTGTTTCTGATGTATGGTCTTGTACATGCTTCTGTGTTGTGTTTCATCAAGGCAATTGAGAAGACTTTTTATTAGAATGTTGGAGCATTCATTTAATGTTGAAATATAAGGCATATTGTTTGATGTGAAAAACAGTAATGGGTTATTTTACAACTGTATTTTCAATAACCCGTAAAGCTATAACAGGTTGCTTCTATTAACCTGTCCATATGATTAGGCAAATCCCTCATGACTGAGGTGTCCGTTAAAGTTTGAACAATTGTATGCCCAAAGAATAACTCAGATATTCAGGAGTACATAAAAAAATTACTTATGCTTCCTATCTACTACAGATTACACTACTGACTACGGAGAGGTGAGGCAAAAAAGGGTGTACTAGGACTATGCAAAAAACTGTATGCTCGGCAGAAGTACCCCAGCAGGAGTAGGTTGGACTTGATGGTGAGCTTTGAAGGCAGAGAGGGGGAACAATGGTGTGCATAAACTTCACCTGTTTTAAGTAATATGAGTATTCTTGTAGGATAAGTAGGTTCGTTATTGTAGAAGCCTGTGTTACACTGGACTGAAAAAACTGGGACAAGCTTTGGAGTTGGCATAACAATCAGTCTGACTTCTGTCTGTTCTCAGGAGCCATGACTCTCTGCATTACAAACCCAATATGGGTAACGAAGACACGACTTGTGCTACAATATGACGCTGGTGTTGATCCATCAAAGAGGCAATACAGAGGCATGTTTGATGCTCTTATAAAGATATACAAGACGGAGGGCGTACGTGGCTTGTATAAGGTAATAAAATCTAAGAAACTGGCACCACCCAGTAGCATGGTGAGACTTGTAAATACTCGTCTACAAAAAAGTAAACCAAGTAATTTTTTTGTATTAGCTCACTTTTATTCTGTGAGTCGTCTTTTCCACTAAATAACTGCAGCGAAAAGGCTTAATCAGAAGAAAAGCTATTAGACTGTTGAAATGTAGGAAATGGCTGAAGAATAGAGTGTAAGCTTTATGGCTAAGCCGTCTTCTATTGGGTGATAATGCTGAAATGAGAGTAAACTTCAGGTGGCTTTTCAATATTTTGGAGTCTTCCTATAATTAGAATTTGGATAAGGAGTCCAGCAATAGTGTAATCTATCTTGCTGCTAGTGCTTGCTTCCATTTCATCCCTTATCTCTCTCTTTCTGACATCTTACGGAATATAACATATGACTAAAGTAGTTGCTAATTTTTTCTTCCACAATGGATGGTTTCACAACTGCTCATTTGCCCTCTAGTTATTGAGGTCTGTAATCTGTCATGTCTAGATCCATAAAATTTGCAGACTTCTAAATATGGTCTGCTTATGTGTGGGGTTTTTATTCCTTTTAATTTGGGGAGACAGATGGCAGCTGGATTTGGACTTTTTGCCTCCTCCTTCCTTCAGGCCATGACATCAAGATGCATTCATCAGTGCCTGGAAGGTGTGAAGAAACCTATTTTAGTTCAGTCTGGCTCTTCTCCTGCAAGTAATGCTGTAGAACAAGAATGCTATCTCTTAGGAATTGTCCTGATTACTGGACATTAACTTACTTTATTTGCGGTGAAAAAAATAATCCTTCCTATGCTGAAAGACTAGTATGCCACCTACTGATGAATGCCGAATTCTGACACCAGGACAAGGCACCTTACTTATTCCTAAATTTAAATTGTCCAGTTTTCTGATTTGCCTGCCTAGATGTCTGCTGTGTTCCATGTAGCTAAGTTCTAATTTCTTGAATCTCTTAGGATGTAAGATGTCTTTTCATCTTTCCACTTCTTTGTAATGTTAATCTGCAAGTGGGGAACTAAACCAGGTACTTCCTTTGAAAGAGCAAATTACTTACTAAATCTGCAAAGAAGGTGACCTAGATAGGTCCTGAGTGACCTGTCTAACTATGCACACTGAGCAACTTCCATTTGACGTCAGGATTCCCTCAACCTTATCTATACCAAGGAAAAAGGCACCTCTTCAGGTGGCTCTTTGACTTGTCCATACTTTAGCCTTCCTCCATTTTCTGTTTTCAGGGGTGTTTTTATTTTTACTTTCTTTATTTGAAATTTGACAGCTGAAGTTTTGTTGATTGCCCTGAGTTGCAGGGGCTGTGGTGCACACAAATATCTTCTTTCTCCTCATAATCTTAATTTCAGATAGAGTTCCTTATAGCAAATAAGGGTATCTTGGAGAATACGACCACAAGTTGGAAATAAAATCTGGAAGTATCACAGAATTACAGAATGGTGGCTGTTAAAGGACCGTCTGAAGGCCATCGCTTCCATCTCCCCTGCTTGAGCAGGCACACCTAGAGCAGGGGGCACATGAATGTGTACAGGCAGGTTTTGAATATATCCAGGGAAGGAGACTCCACAACCTCTCCAGGCTCTGTCACTGCTCTGTCATCCGCACAGTAAAGGATTTTATTCTCATGTTTAGCTGAACAAACCCAGGTCTTTCAGCCTTTCCTCATATGGGAGATGCTCCAGTCCCCTGATCCATCTCCATAGCTCTCCTCTAGACTCTCTCCAGTAGTTCCCTGTCCTTGAATGAGGGAGCCCAGAACTGAACAGAGTACTCCAGATGTGGTCTCATGAGGGCAGAGTAGAAGGAGAGGATAACCTTCCTTGACCTGCTGGCCACACTCCTTTTAATGCAGCCCAGGATACCGTTGGCCTTCTTGGCCACAAGGGCACACTGCTGGCTCATGGCCAATTTGTTGTCCACCAGCACTCCCAGTTACTTCTCAGCAGAGCTGCTTTCCAGCTTTTCAGCCCCCAGCCTGTACTGGTGCATGGGGTTGTTCCTCCCCAGGTGCAGGACCTTGCACTTGCTCTTGTTGAATTTCGAGGTTCCCCTTGGCCCAGCTCTCCAGCCTGTTCAGGTCTTGTTGGATGGCAGCACAGCCTTCTGGTGTGTCAGCCACTCCTCCTAGTTTGGTATCGTCAGCGAACTTGCTGTGGGTAGTTCTTTTCTGATCGATCTGAGATTAGTCTTCTGAAGAATGGTATTTCTGTCCAAGCAATTCCATATCTTGCTCTCTATTGCACAAGGTGTTATTACTGGTCTGAGCAATTCCTTTCAGTCCTTTGGGGCACAAGACTAGTAATGTCAGGATGCATCAATCTTTGTAGAAGGGATCAAAGCTGTCTTTGTTAGCTCTGTTGCGTATTGTTCATTCATTGAACTATAGTTCATCTGAAGCTAGGTTCCTCAATAACTTGTTCTTCTTGAACTTGGCCTAGTTTTGAAAAGACAGGAGCCTTTCCTTTACTGATTATCCCAGTAACCATCTAGCCAGTGATCTTCTCCGCTCTCTGTCCCTTAGGTTTTGTCCTTTTGCCTCTATCCCCCAGATGAGTGGGGGCACAGCTGCTCTGCCACATGCCAGGCTGAGGAAAAAAAATAACAGTTTGGGGTTATGTAATTTTAACACACCTATAGATTTCTTGGAGATCTGAACTCTAAAAATTTCTTTCCCATGAAGTAGAATGTTATGTGGCCATCTCCGTGTTAAGAGTGCTGTATGGTTCTTTTCAAGTATAAGGCAGGAGGGGCCAAACATTGGAAAATAATCATAAGATTGTAGGAGTTGACATGTTAAGAAAAACATGACATAACTCGGAGTCTTGGGAGACTGTTAGATGTGTAGTCTAGAGTGACTGACTGCTAAAATGTCAGTCAAGAATGAAACATTCTTCCTGGCCTCCATGCTTCTGTATTTGTATTTTCAGTTTCATTCTCCTTCAGCAATGATGTAGAAGCAGCAATTAGAAATAGAGCACAGGAAGCATAGAAAATTTAAGGAGACTAAAGGAAAATACAGAGTCATCAAGACTGAGAATAATAATGCAGTATGCTAACAACAACAAAAAAATCCTAGCAGTAATGTGTGCTCATTACCAAGTGAAATAGATATACTGGACACTTCTGTATTGTCTTTTCACCTCTGGTAGGCAAGATTCTATACTCTGAGGATAACAATTCTTTTCCAGTCCATTAATGTCTAAGGCACTTAGTGCTCTCTATTTTGCTATGCTTTTGCTTATGCTATTTTCCTTCTTGCAAATGGGAAGCTTGTAAGCTAAGTGAATTTCTATGTCTTTGTACTTGTATTTAGCAAAATCCATGGAGATTTGGCTGTCTTGGTTTTAACTTTAGACCCAGGTTCTACAGAGAGACAGAGGCATAAATAACTTTCACATAAAAGATGGTATCATTTTTCACCATGAAGGAATCAAGATCCATTGGGAGATAATGGCATATTTCCAGTGTCTTTCTGCACAAGTTGTCAGAGCAGGGCACTGTGATACTACTGGTCTTTGGTACACTGAGAACCCAAATGAAGACAACACTAAACAGATTACAAGGGGAATCTGCTGTATTCTTTCAAAACATAAAGCAGAAGCTGCACTGGCGTGAGTGCTCTCAAACGCTTCCGGCAGCGATGTGAGTACCACATCAACAGATGAACCTTGTCCCCTACTTTACTAAGAAGCATAGGCTTTCCACTATATACATTTGCTTATGTTCCTTTTCATTGCGATGGGCAACCTTTGAAACACTAATCAACAGGACGTTTTTCTCTTGTTTTGGATTTTTGGCATTTACAGCTGTTTAAGCCAACTTTAAAATACAAATTTTTTCCCACTGCCTACTATTCAGAATTATATGCTTTACCATTTACATTTTTAATTATATATTTAATTCTGTCTATCGTTCTAATCCTGCAAAAGGGAATTCAAACAGGACTTCTTTGAGCAACCGTTGATCCTGTCAAGCCTTCATGGCAAAAATCTCCCAAAGATATGTTTTGAATATTCAAGTAAAAAATAGCAAGAAGTACATGAAGTGAAATGATTTAAAACTTGAACTTCACAGTCATATTATAGATTAAAAATAAATATAAAATCCTATCAAAATTTGTGGCAAGAAAGATTTTTGTGTAAAATTACAAGATTAAGAAAATAGAGTAGGAGTATCTTTCAAAAACTTCCTTGGCCAAGATATTTCATTACCGTAAAGAAATCCGTTTTGCTTTGAAACATTTTTCCATAAGAACACATTGTTTTGTATGATCAGTAGAAGCCTGGATCAGCTCTTACTTTACTGAGGCACACAGGGCAATAGTTGCCTCACTCCCTTCAGTCTTTGGAAGCTTTCCCTATCAGCACAAGACTTAGAGCGTGCTGGTATTCATTTAGCAAGTATCATCAGTAGATGCTTTAGGACTCTTGGGTGCAAGTTATCCAAGTCTGCTGGCATAGATTTAAGAGTTTAGCACTCTTAAATTTTGTTTAACATTCTGCTTTTGTTGGTGGGGAAAATATTACCTCATTCTGCTATGATATAAATACATTATTCTAATTCTTTCCAAGAAGAGAGCAATTATTTCCTCTGTCTTTTAAAGGTTTTACTGTCTAATCATGGGCAAACATTTGTGAAGATTTTCCCTGCTATCACTATACATAAATTTCATACTGTTCCTTGTTCTGCTGACCCAGATAGTTTTTTCTTTGGTATTTTTGATAATTTTGTTTTTCTCTGTTCCATGTCTTCTGTTTTTATATTACTGGTTAATTTTCTTTTCTGATCCAAAGTTGTCCTTTTCCCTCTGTTGTGATCCTTTGACTTTAAACTTCACAAAATTCTATGATTATGCACACAGTTGATGCAATATAGATGTTTGGTTTAGTTCCACTTTTTCTCATTTGGGGAAGTGTTCTTTCTAGGACTTTAGCCCTTAATGCATTTTGTCAGTTCATGGTTATACGTTCATAGAATGGTTTGGGTTGGAAGGGGCCTTTAAAGGTCATCTAGTCCAATGCCCCTGCGGTGGGCAGGGACATCTTCAACTAGATCAGGTTGCCTTAAGCCCCATCCAATCCGACCATGAACACTTCCAGGCGTGGGGGCATCCACAACTTCTCTGGGCAACCTGCTCCAGCTGGACATAGAGCCGTTGACTGTAACACTTTGGATGCAGCCACGCAGCCAGTTCCTCATCCATCCATTGAACTCTCAGACCTCTCTAATTTAAAGACAGGGACATTGTGTGGGACTGTGTCAAAGGCCTTACACAAGTCAAGGTAGGTGACAGCAATTGCTCCTTCCTTATCCACGAAGGGAGTCAGTCACTCTCTTATAGAAGGCCACCAGGTTAGTCAGGCACAATAAGTTCATGACCATTATTTTCTACTGTGAGAAGAAATTCATCCTCATTTATCAAAGAGATATTAACAATCACTTCCTAAATGGCTGTAATATCATAAACTTAAGAAATCTTTAGCATGCAGAGAGCTAATCTCTGTGGTAAACTAATCTTGAAGTGGTAGAAGCTCTATGCAGTTCTTATGCCTGCTGTTCTTTTAGGTTGTGGTGGTTTGTTTTTGTTGTTTTGTTGGGTTTTTTTTTCCAAGTTAGGAGTTTATGAAGTAATTTATCATTTTGTCCTGCTACACTATTCCAGTGGAGTCCTACCAAGATTCCTTCTCTTCTTCTTCTCCAGGCTCTTAGCAGTACATTGATAAATCTTTATTCAACATTCTGGGCTTCTGATTTAGTCTAATGCAGAGTTTTGTGTCTGGACACATCTTTTCATTCTTCTGTCTTACCTGAATGGATCATGGGAATTAAGATAAAACTGTTCGACATTGGTATTTTGGGGAAATTTTGGTTCCTTGAGTCCTTTTACCCGCGTTTTAATCATTTACTCCATTATAATATTCCCTTTGCAACAGTTTTCAGCCAGCCTGTGGCTCCCTTAAGTAATTTCTGGCCAAGATAATTAATTCCCCATTTATTTGTATTTTTCCAGTGTAAGTAACCAACTCTTCAAAAAGAGAATCAGTGTTTCTCACAACCCATGCAGCTGTCAGCTCATGTTCAACTGAGCTAGTCCTGCTCCTGAAGGAACTCCTGCCTTCTCTTCCTTGTAGAGACACTTCAGAAAATACCTGTTTTCCTTCTTCATTTCAACTTTTTTGAAAGAAAATGTTTCTGTATATTTTCATATTTTGCTGTCCATTACTGCTTCATAAAAATGGGGAAGATTTCCCAGACTGCTTTGCTATACCTGTGGTCACTCTGCTGGGCTGCCTTGGGATATGCTCAGAACAGGGAGAAAAATGCACTCAAACTGATCCAAATCCTAGATCTATTTGTATGAGTTAGCTTTCCATCTGTGCCCTTCAGCAAGCGTATGTGTGTCCATGAGAAAGACACTGAGCTGCTGGAGTATGTGCAAAGAAGGGCAGTGAAGTTGGTGAAGTGTCTAGAGCACAAGTCTTAAAAGGAGCAGCTGAGGGAACTGGGGTTGTTTAGCCTGGAGAAGAGGAGGCTGAGGGGAGACCTTATCACTTTCTACAACTACCTGAAAGGAGGTTGTAGCGAGGTGGGTGTTGGTCTCTTCTGCCAAGTAACAAGGGATAGGACAAGAGGAAACAGCCTCAAGTTGTGCCAGGGGAGGTTTAGATTGGATATTTGGAAAAATTTCTTTGACTGAAAGGGTTGTCAAGCACTGGAACAGGCTGCCCAGGAAAGTGGTTGGGTCACCATCCCTGGAAGTATTTAAAAAGACATGTAGCTGTGGTATTCAGGGACATGGTTTATTGGTGGCCTTGGCAGTGCTAGGTTTATAGTTGGACTCAATCATCTCAAAGGTCTTTTCCAACCTAAATGATTCTATGATTCTATATATGTACACGCATTTTTTACATAGAAATATATAAAAGTGCATCTGTGATATATATACATACACACACATATATCTATCTCCAGGACTTGATCACAAGAATTTTTTGGTACCTCTGCTCCTGATGGCCCTCCTCACTGAGATGCCAGCTTCTGTCATTGCCTCACCAGTCTCAGGTGGGAGCTAAACAACTGAGCAGTACATTTGCAAGATTGCAGCTTGATTTGTATTCTTAGAGTCCTGATCCCTGTTACCAGTTTTTTAAGACCTGTGCTTGTGCTCTCTGAGGTGGAGTCCCTAGGCCACTTGTTTCATCTTGCTTACTCAGTAGCTGTCTTTAGCCTGTATGTCATTTGGAGAAAAGCAACGTTTATTCCACTTCTGTGTGATCCCTGCCATCAGGAAAACTGACCCAGAATTGGCTTTGAGTCATGCTGCACAGTGACAGTTGTGCAGTCACAATTGGTCAAGTAATGGAGGACACACATATGTGTGTAAGCTGAGCTCTGTCAAGTTGTATGGTTTTCGTGCATTGCTGTTTAACCTTGGTTTATTCCTTTTTTTTAGGGATTTGTGCCTGGTCTGTTTGGAACTTCACATGGAGCGCTTCAGTTCATGGCATATGAAGATTTGAAACTGAGATACAACAAGTACAGAAACAGAGTATCAGATACAAAATTGGTATGATCTCTGAGAATAAATGTATGTTGTGGCATGTGAATAAGTGGAATTTTATTCCATTTGTCTAGGTCGTAGAAAGTATTGATACATTAATTGGAATGTAGAATATATAGAAGGAAATTATACTTTTTGACTTTTTAGGATCAAGCAACTGGTTAGCACTGTTTTCCTGTAGGGAAACCAAATTCTTATTTTGGCAAGTGATTTGAGAATTTTAGAGGGAGGAATGTTTTTCTGTCTTTGTGGAACCATAGGTGCTGGTCTTAAACACTTACACCTGACCAGTTTTCCATGTAAGCTGGGCAAAGGTAGTTACTTTTGGAAGAAGCGTTTCACTTCATAGGAATAAGAGGGCACAATACACATTTTACAATTAATTACTTGTAGCACTGCATACAGCAAACGTCGCCAATTATCAGGGGGAAAAATCTAGAGCGTTACTTAGTTCAACATTTAAAAATCAAGTAAGATTTTGGGAAATTGGCTAATTTAAACCATACTTAAGAAAAGCCTGGTAATTCTTGTTGCTTTTAGAACACTGTGGAATACATAACAATGGCAGCTGTGTCCAAAATATTTGCTGTGTCTGCAACATATCCCTATCAAGTTGTGCGAGCTCGTCTTCAAGATCAGCATAATACGTATTCTGGTGTGTTTGATGTGATCCGGAGGACATGGAGGTAGGCATGTAGAATTTAAAGCTTACATCTTGGAAAGTGAGTCTTACAGAGTCCAGACTATGTTTACTGTCTTCCATGCTGACTTGCAGAACCAGTGCAGCTCAGAGCAAAGAAAATATTAGCTGTACAAAATCATTTTGTGCAAGATGCCACTAACAGCAATAATCTAAGGACAAAGGAGTAGATAGGAGAGGGTCAATGCTAGACTGCAGGCTTCTGTTGTTTATTTTGTCTCCCTTCTCTCCTCCCCAGCAAATTTCACTTACAGGTTAAAAAATAACATTGAGTTAGCTGTTTTGGGGCTCTTAAACAATGAAGTCTCACTTGAACTGCTTTAGATTAATACATATGACAGGAGTGTTTTGCTGCTGGCAGTTGTGGCTAATCCAGATTCCTAGTGGGAAGAATTGAGCTAGCCAGAGCTGTTTGTACTGATATCCCTGGGTTACCCTGGGGCCTGACTGTATTTGTAGTCTAGTCCCAGCTTCCTGTAGAACCTTTAGAGAATTGCTACCTCACACCTCACCTATACATACCTTCTCACAAACCCTCTTCCCTTAGCTCCACAAGGCACGTGAGAGTTTTCACACAGAACTCTGGCCACCTTTGCAGTATGCAACCAATATTAATCTTGCTTTGGACAATGTTTCTGAGTTGCAGCATACTGCTAGGGGGACGTGGAGTCATCTAACTCCTGGGGTATTAGAAGTGGCATCTGAATGAGTGTATAAGGCTGTGTTGTTGCATGACCACCCCTGGCTCGGAGGCAGTACGACCATTGTGACTGAAGCCAATTCAAAGTGAAAATAGCTCTGATGTCTCAGCACTGCACCCTTCAGTGCTGCAGTCTATGGGAAGGCTTATTGGTTCTGATAAACTGCAAATGTGTACAGCCATTCTGGGGCCACTCCTGTACACATTATGAAACAAATGCAACGTAGAGCCCTGGGGAGGGTAGTGTAAACCGCACCCAAGCACTTGCCAGGATCTTTGTTAACCGTACTCATCGCTCCAGATGTCCTAGGCGTCTATGAAGCTGGAAATTAGGGAGCTGAGACGAAGGGTCTGAAACTTTTTAACAGCCCTAACATCAGTACTCTGATTTCAACCGGGAGAAGTTAGATTCTCATTTATTGGCCAGTGGAATCAAAATTCTGGACAAGGTGCTTTAATTCTCTGAAAATAAATGCTGACTTTTCCTTAGTCACGTTGACTCTCAGCTCACTTGCTGTTACATGACCCAAAACCACCGAACCTTTCAGCCCTGCTGGCTTCAGTGAGATTAAGTATGTAAATGCTTTTTGGAACAGGCTGCAGAAATTTTAAGTTATTTTAATAAGTTCTTGTGGCATGAAGAAAGATACTAAATTGCCTCCTACTTAGACAATACAAAAAAACACCACAAAACCCCACCCAAATCCTAGGCTAAATAACTGACCTACAGAACACTATTGTATATTCAGAAGAGAAAATTATGGGTTAAGTTTTGATATATTATGGCTCTTTAAACACTATAGTAAGAAATTAATCTGGAATTGTTATTCCTAACCTGAAGCATCTCTCTCAGTGAGAGCATGAGAAAAAAATGCTAGGCTTTGTTTTATATTTGATTTCTATTAAAAGACATAAATTTAAACTAAATGTTTTTCTGTGTCTTTAAAGGAAAGAAGGAATACATGGATTTTACAAAGGAATTGTCCCCAACGTGATCAGAGTGACTCCTGCCTGCTGTATTACCTTTGTCGTTTATGAAAAGGTGTCTGGTTTTTTACTTGCTTTTAGAAAAGAAACTAATTAAAGGTATGAGTTTGGGTTCATAAGGAATCTATCGCTTATTTTTATATTTATGATCTAGGAGAGATTTAGTTCAGCAGTCTTTTTTGACACTGTGAATTGATCTAGTATTTTGAGGAAAGAACCTGGAGATAGTAAAACCCTGCCAACATCTCTTCTGCTGAATGTTCCTTCGTTGCTGCCTTCCGCTCTGAATCAGCTGTGTCTGCTTGACACAGATGTCTCAGCAACTGTGAAATAACAGCACTGTGACTGGGTGCGGGCAGCTGTGCAGCAACTCCGTTCATCCCGGTCTGCCTGGAATAATGGACTGATCTGTTTTGACACGTCTCAAGATAACAGTTGGTCAGATTCTACTCCTACAGAAGCGGAAAACTTCATATAAAAGCAACTCTGGGGTCTGCAAAACTTTCTTAAATCTTTATCTGAACCTCATGAAGAAAGTATGTATATAGTTGCTTACAGCAATGTCTTCTGAATCAACCTCTGTGTTATTAGTCAGATTTTAGGATATGGAACGCTCCAAATTCCATTGCTCATCCAACACAAAAATGCTGCCTCAGTGGGGTGCAGTTTGGAAACTCAAATTGTTTTGTAAAACAGCTGTCTATTCTTTGGTTTGAATAATTGCCAATCTGATGAAACCCAGTTCTTGTCTCATACCAGGACAGACTTGCATTGTGGTTTTTGGCTTGCTTTCAGCACCAGACCAAAGTGTATGTTGTATGCATTGCTGGCCACTTACGGATGAACAGATTCATTTTCTCCCTCTTCCCTGCCTGCCCTCTCCCTCTCTCCATCTCTCTCTCTGAGTGAGTTTGTCTCCATTACTGATACATCTGACCAAATATTACTAAGCAAATGCATATTTGAAAGTAGGCTTAGCTAACGTTTCAGAAATGAGGCTTTTTTCCTAGTCTGTGTTTTCCCATAGTGATGCAGTTTACAAACTTAGCGATAAACTAAATTACAGTACATATTAGTGAATTTATATAATAATGATGTTTATTTGTATGCCACTAATTGCTGTCAGAGATACGTACTTTTTGGAAGTCTGGGTTTATTTTTCTAGTTCTTCTTTAACAAAATACATTACTGGCCATAACATCCATCTTCAGCTGTTAGTAAGAAGGTATTAAGAAGTATCTCGGAAGTATCACTTAACAAAGGAAGAAGTAAATTAGGAAAGATAATTCAACAGGTAGGGGGAAATAATCAGTTTTGTGAGGAGAGGAGAATACTATCCAGCTGAATAATGGCTTAGAAAGGTTTCCTGTTTAACAAAAAACTAACCTAAAGCAGAAATAAGGCTTTATATATTTAACAGATTAGGGTATTGGTTTCAATTTTAAACTAAAATCTGGAAGACTACAGAAATTGCTCGATATTTTGAATCTTAATTCAGCAATCCACTTGCTTGTTTCTGTTGATACTATTGCCACATACCACGTTTTGTATATCCTTACCTTTATTAATAATTCACACTTTCTCCTCCATGATCTCATCTCCCCTACTGATACAGTTGATAATCTCATCTGAAAAGGGCATGTGGCCATCATGGCTGGCTTTAGCTTTTATTATGAAAGTTTCCATGTGCATTTAGCCAAAGATCAAATTTACTGGAGCCTTGCCATGCAAATTACTGTATATATCGCTAACAGCTACTACTTCTGTTTTTGGAGGGCGTTTACTTGTTCTTGTGTTTTCTACTATGCAGAATGAACATAATGGAACACTGAGTTCACCCAGGGTCCAAAAAATATTCAGAAGTCATATGAATAAATCATAAGAAAAGAATAAAAGCTGTGCACTTACCGCCCTGGATTAGTGTGCTCTAGGCCCCCGACAACTTACTCATGCTCCAGGATAAATATGAAGACGGGCTACAAGCATGTACACAACCAGTTACTGTATGTTAACTGACATTCTGTGCATTCACACCATAGCTGAGCTCATAGTAACTTGCTTGTGTTCAGATACCTTAAAACCCATCGTCCAAGCCAAGGAAAACAGTACAGTTCTTCAGAGAAAAAATACCAGCTGTATAATTTGCTGGCTTGCAGCAATATCACACATAAGCTTGCAGTTGGGAAAGCCTGAATGCTCTCCTAGCTGCAGTTGTGTTCCTCTAGCATTCTTAACAAAAGCTGCAGACGAGAGCTACTAACTTGAGACATGCCTGGGGAAAATCTTATAACCTGTGCAGAAAAAAAGCTGAGATTTAATCCGAAGTAGCTGAAAATAAATTCTGTATCTCAGATTTAGTGTCTTTTAATTTCTGGGAAGACTACATTTCTGCATGTTGTACATGCTTTTTCTTGTTTTATTTCATTCATGTAAAATTGATGTTGTAATATAAATATTAATATTGTTTCCCTTTAGAATCTGTACAATTTTTAATAATGTTTATCACTTGTTGTATTTGGAAGAAAATACTTGAAATGCTGAAGCTAATGCAGTGCTGGCATGGTCAGTGTTATTCTTATTTCTCTGTCTTCCAAACTATTTAATATGTCTAGCTTTTCATTAACACCAAAGTGACTGTGTATATGTGAAAGGCTAAATCCAGAATTATTTTACTGGAGCAATGAAATTAAGCTTTGTAACTATAAAATTATTTAGCATCTGTGTGCTAATATTGGAGACCAGTAATAGATTTTTATACTGAAATCTAGGCTATTGAGAAGTGAGAGACGGTGAGCTTGGATAGTCTGTTTTTACTTAGCTATTCAGAACGAGGTATTTAACACTTACTACATCGGCTAGGTCACAGTTAAGTTGCCAGGAGTTTGTTGAGAGACCTAAGGCTGTACCAGCAGAGCATCCTATTCTGTAGTCAGGGTCACAGGAGTAGATGTTATGTATGTTTTCTGAAGGCTAAAGCCAAGACCTGAGTTTACTTTCTTTGAACCTTCTATGAAGTCTTCTAAAAAACTTGTGTAACACCATGTAAAGTTCCTTAAACAGTTTGATGATAAAATAAAATAGTCTGGATTTTTTTTTTTTTTGTAAAAGATCATATTTATTTGATACAAAAAGTTACAGTTAATTCTTAAAATGGTGGTGGTACATATTCATACGTCAAACAAGGAATTAAAAAGTTAATGAACTTGGTTTTGATATTTATATTCTAAAATGATTATTACAAAAAGCCTCTGCAATGTGCAAAAAAAGGCTAGACAAACACTACAGATGCAAGAGTTTGGTGCCTTTCAGTCAAATACTTGCATCCAACTCTACAGAAATAAATTCAGAAGAAAATTGTACAAAATTAAAAAAAAAAGGGGGAAGATTATAAAAAGGGAGGGGAAGTTATTTTGGCAGTTCTTCAATGATGATTCGGGAGACTGAATTCCATCCAGTAGAAGCATCTCCCCGTGGATAATCTGAGCAAGTCCCGACCCAGATGGCAATGTCCACCAAGCCGGCATTGATCCCTTCACACAGCCCTTCCACTGGTTAAAGACAAAAGCCAGGTTATCTCGCAGACACAGTCACTTTGCATTTCACAACCGAAGGTAGACACAAGTACTTAAGAACAGCAGTTCATTGCAAGCTCATGCTATTTAGTTAAACCTAAATAATGTTTTTAGAAATAAAAACTATTAGAGATGTGGCAACACGGGTTAGAGTCAGAGGCTGGCTTTATCCGTGCTGCGTCTTAACGTCTGTTGCAGTACCTGGAGCAGATCACAATCCACAGGATGGCTAAATGGGAGGTGTACCTGCTGCAAACGTCCGGTAGCTGGGATACAGCTTCAGTCCTATCCAGCCATCTTTTTAGCGGGGACAGGGACACAGCCATACCCAGCTTCCACAGCTAAGCCCTGCAAAGGTGGCTGCCACCCTGTAATCTTTTCTACTCCTAATTCACTGCTTCTGTATAATGTTCCACTTCTGTTGCCCTTGGTTTTTTCCCCACTAGCACCACCAGTTGGAGGTGGGTTAAAGAAGACAGGTGGGTCCTGCCCCTTGATGAAGAAAAACTATCGTAGCTCTAGACGTTAGAGTTCGTGCCGTCATGGAAGAGTAGAGGGAAGAAAATGGAGAAGGAGTATAGGCTGGACGCCAGTCCCCTTCTCCTAGCGTCACCTCCTTTTCCATTGAATGACTTCACTAATTTGCCTTTTGCTTAGCAATTGAGTAATCATTCCTAGATATTTCACTTTGCAGCGACTTCTGTACCTGAAATTATATTAGAAATTCCAGGAGGCATAAGGCTCATTTTATGCACAGATAATGCACAAATATCAGTATTTTAAGCCAGGATGCCACTGTCTACTTGGCAGTAGGGCAGTTTCTCCATATGAGCACTGAATGTCTCTGTATTCATGTTGTAGCAGAGCTCAGTAGAACTGTCGCATACAAACCTCTTCCATTTCTAAATCACAGGATGTAAGTACTATGGAAAATACCACAGTAATAAAGTACCACTTAATAAATAATGCTAACACCGTTACTATTGATAGTCAACTGTGAGACAGCAGAGGAACAAGTGTTAGCGGGCCACTCTTCTGCCTCTTCGTTCAGTCTTTAGACCTTCTGAGGCAGGCTGTACTCTCTGCATTTGCTAACTAGAGTTGCTACTGGCTCCTACTCCATCTCTGTTCACACAGTCTTGGCATACATACCTGAAGAAGTTCGGTGTATATTAATAGTAGAATTCAGCTCCGGGCTTCCTTGATCTAAATATATTATGGCTTCAATAGGAAGTGGCCCAGCACATTCTGCTCCATTAAAAGTAAAGTACCAGCGCTGACAACAGGCGTTTTTGCATTTTAGCCGAAGGGATCCGCTGAAGAGAACACGGAGAGCGCTGTTCGAGCGCATCTTTGTAAATGTACATTCCTAAAAGAAAACAAAAATGCTTTGGCAGCAACCTCTGGGTTCAAACCTCTTTATTTTCTGTATATTTATATCTAGGAAATGTCTTTATGTTTAGGAATAACTATAGGAATGCGTTTATTTCAGAATGTTTTGGCTATTGTCTTTAGTCCGTTCCCTCTCAAAATGAAGAAAAAAGTAGAGCCTGGCAAATACCATACTGTGCAAAGATGCAAATCAGAAACAGCACCTTGTAGATGGTAACGGAGAAGGGGGATTATGGAAATTCTTAACTTTGTTTAGATAGATAATATCTGCTGTTAAACTGGTAACCTAGTTACTTCCTGGGGTTTGTGTAAAGGGCTATGAGCTGTCTGAAAGCCGCTCTCAAGTCCCTGCATGAGAGGACAGTACAATTTCTGCCGCTGTTACCAGAAGTCCTGGATTTAACAACTATCACAAGATTTGTGAGAAGCTTAAACCATGATAAAACCTCCACAACTGAAAAAGAACCATTCCCAAGTTTTTAAGTTATTCTGTTTTCAAAATGCTGGATATCATGGGCGAGATGGGGGCGGGGCAGCTAGGGACAGTTCTGCAAATACAAGGCACTGAGAAATGTCTCCACAAAAGAAGCTGATTCTTACTCTAGCCACAGCAATGGCATAGTTAAATTACTCCAGCCAATCTGGGCGTTGCTTCATAGCTGGGATTGAGCTGGGATTTCCTCCACTGTTCTAGGTTTGCACCATTGTGCTTAAAAGTTTTATAGCCAGGGCTGGAGTGGAGGACAGACTCGGGTTAGTCTGGGTAACTCCTGGAAATGCTGCTCCTGAGCAACAGCTGAGCCTTTTTGCAGCAGCATCCTGCAACGCAGTTTCAGTGAACAACCACTTTGAAGCAGGAGTTACAAAGACACGTACAATTAACAGATTAAAGTTGTACATCTCTCCTGTTCCTTATGACTGAAATGGTAAAAACCTTGCCCTATTTTGGGCAAGCTGGAGGTACTTTTTTGGTAGTGTGACTTTCAGCCTTACAATTACAGATCTGGTCTTCTAAATATACTCTTACACCAGCCACATCATTCTTTTGAAACACTATTACAGAAATGAAATGGGCACATAGCTGTGAAAAGTAGCTGAGATTAATCCAAAGTGGCTAAACCTTCCAGAAGTTCACTCTTACATGCAGAAAAAGGCTCCAGCAGGAAATCTGCATGATCGGTGCTACCCAGCTCAGGGAGGCAAATCTAGAGCCTGCTGTGGTTGGTGAAGCGCAGCATCCTAGGCAAAACTAACTTACTGCTATCTTCCCAAGATCGATGCCATAATTAAGTGCACTCCACGAACACTGCTTGAAGTTGGGCGTCCAGGACTCCTCGATGCTCTCGCGCATGCACTCGCCCTTCTCCCCCTTCAGCCCGTCCCGTCCTGGGATCCCAGGCGTCCCAGGAATCCCGTTGGCTCCCGGGTTTCCATCCCGTCCAGGAACACCACTGGGGCCTTGCAAGCACATGCCGTTGTACTGAAACACAGAACAGATCTTGCTGCTTCCGTCCATTAACGCTGAGGCTAAACAAGTTAAACAGAAGCAAACAACAACATAACACAAAAACCCCTGCTGTGACCCAAGGTAATGGGCTATTTCTGGGTCACCGAGAAAATGGTTCCATAGAGAAAAAAAAAAGGAAAAATAAAATTTTGAAGACAAGCAGTGCCAGCAGAATTTGCTGTAAATTAAGATGCAAATTATTTTATGAAAAGATGCATAAATCCTAGAATTAAAAATTGGCCTACTGCAAGGATTAAAATCTGTTGGAAAACCTCAGAAGATTCAAAACATTCCAATACAGAAACAAAGAAAGAGTTATATGTTAATAGTTACTTCCTCTTACCCCAGCATTGCTTGTATGACTGCCTCAGCTAATAAGCTTTCATTATTATTTTTAACTTTTTTTAAGTAGAGAAAATTTTGCATTTCATAGAGAGCAGAGGTTAACACAGGTTTTCTTCTGCCGCCGTTCCTGTGGGACAGAACCACGTCGCAATAGCCAAGCGGTGTGAGTGGGACTGCAGAGCGCGCAGCGCGTCGGTGCTGATGTGGGCACGGGAAGCTGCACCCTGCGATCAACCTGAAGTCAGGATCCCCACCCATAGCGGTGGGGAGGCACACGTGGGAGGACGGCACGCTGTCCTCCCTAACATCACAATATTAGGAAAGGTCAATTGTTGCCCTCCCAAACTGCGTGTTGACACACACTGCCTTCATACCTTACAGGATTTGGTTTTGCTGTCCTTGGAGAGTAGGTTTGTGCAGCCCAGAGCTCCCGCCCCCAGCAGCACAGGAGCTGGGTGCCGGGGAGGGGGGGAGCGCATGTGTGTGGAGCCGGCGGAGCAGGCACAGGAACGTTGAGCAGGGGCCGGCGATCACAGGCTTTTCACTTTAAATGCTCTTTCCCATCTGGTGACTGACTGGTTCCTCCAGTCTTCAACCCAAATCCTCACAGAGAACTATATTCTGCTCTTCCCCTTTCTCACACCTATTTATCTTCATCCATTTTTAAAACACCTAATCCCCACTTGTTTCAGAAAGAAAAGGATCATGCAACTATTGCCCCTCCTGCAAGCCATGCCACTATCTGCACCGCAGCAGCTGTCAACTACAGCCCCTGCCCTCTCTCCTTTGTCAGACTGGTGAACTTTCTTCTTCTGGGGTTGTTCCTTTTCCGGTGTTTTGGTGCAAAAAGCAGTGTGGGCAACACAGGCTCGGCTGGAGCCACGCTATAAATAAGATCAGTGACTACATGAGTCCTAGTCAGAGGTAAGATGAGAGTTGGACTAGCGGATGCCGGCATTCCCTTACTACCTTCACCAAGAAAACACTGTTGCCATATGGCAGTGGAAACAGTGGGATGTTATAAACAAGAAGGCCAGTTCGCTGGAGACGAGGCTGCTTGGCAAAGCACACACTGACCTAAGGACCACAAGAATGATGCAAAGATGTTTCTGTTTCACACAGCACAGGCTATCTGCATTTGTGGCTATTTTCCTGTTGGACTGTATTTGTAGCAGTGACTGGCTCTGGTTTTTCATGCAGTTACTCACCACAGAAATCCTGAGGACACGGAAAGAGGCGAGGGCTGGGGCCGCCAAGGCTCAAACCCACGTCTGCCCCATCACCCGGGGCACCAGCGGCAGCACCATGACGTTTCAGGGCTGCCCCAAAAGAGGAGCTGCCACCGCTGCCGCCTGCAGCCACACAGCCTCCTTCCAGAAAGCGCAGCTTGAGCCGCTGCATACCCAAAAAAAATCAATGTGAACAAAAGAATTACCTGGGCTTTGGGCTCCACTCCAACTAAACTCATCTACACTTGCCAAATCAAGTCTTTTTTCATGCTTTCTTAAGCTGGAAATGCATAAAACATCTTTTAAAATGAAAATGTCCACTAAAGGCAGGATCCCCTCTCAGGCATGCCTTCGTTCCACCCTGGAAGGGCTCTGGCTGAAGCAGTCTGTACAACCGGGCTGTGGCTGACTTGGCTGCCATCTATTTACCTGCACTTTGCTGCCCACTCTGCCGCACCCGAAAGCACGAAGCAATGCCAGAGAAATGCCCTGTACCAAGAACCCTAAAATACCACTCCAACAGAAAGCATAAGCTCCTCCACATGTGCAAACTCCTTATCCTCGATGCAATTCAATTTCCACAGTAGAAGTGAAAGAGTTATGAGGTGGCGCGAGAGGGAAGGAGCTCTGCCACCCATGCTACCTCCAGCACGTCACTTTTGGGGATCTCTCTGGAGATGATGGAAGAAACAGCCATGGCACTGATTTTTCTATAGGAGGTGAATGGCAGTCCAGCAGCTCACAGAAATAGCTTCACATCTGCTTCCTGCATTCCAAGGACTGGAAAATCTCCCTCCTCTTCTGTCCCTGAGATGGGATAATCCCAACGCGTTCAGGTTTCTAGTTGCAATGGAACTGCAAATAGAGGCATGCAGTCCCAGGTGCCAAAGAGAATAACGCATTAACGTGACTCCAAGGGAAAGCGGGTTCAGCAAGCGTGCGGATCAGGGTTTTCACAGTATCCGGCGGCTGCTGAAGAGCAGTCCTTTTAGTTCTCTTTTTGTAGTTTGTTATTTCTCCGCTAGCCTTTTAGGAACTCAGCCGCGTTTACTGCTTGTGTTGGGTCGGCCGGACGGCTTCAGCGCAGCCCCTGCAATGGGCAGCGGGCAGGACTCACTCACAGAGCTGCCTTTATTCCCGCTCCACTCGCGATGCCTCCCCTCCGGCCGCGCCTGGCTTGCCCGGGCGGACACGAGTGGGAGCGGAGACGGCGCCGGCGCCCACCGCAAGCCCCACAGGCTCTGACCCTACGTGGAAAACACGAAGACTCGCACCCAGCCCCCCAGAACCAGCGGTTTCTGCCCCAGCCCGGCCAACCCCTCCTCAGCGTTTCCCTGATTCAGCACAACCAGGGCTGACATACCCAAAGCCACCGAGGGAGGACCCGGGGGGGGGGGGGGGGTGGGGGTGGCGGCAGCGCCCGGCCGTGCCCGCCCTCAGCGGCACCCAGGTTTTCCAAAAGCGGTATTTCTTTGGGGTTTGGGTTTCCCCCCGCCCCCCCCCCCCCCCCCCCCCCCCGATCTTTGCAATCAAAAAGCAGCGGCGGGGCTGCTCTCGCACCCCCCTCCCCGCTGCCAGAACCTCCACCCCCCCACCCCGCTCCCGTCCCCGCCGCCCCCGCCCCGGCTGGGACCCCTCCGCGCCTCACCACGTCCACGACCTCCCGCTGCCGAAGGGCTTTTTGCTTCCCCTTGGGGCTCTCGGAGCCGCCGGGCGGCGGGGCGGCCGCCAGCAGCAGCGCCAGCAGCAGCAGCAGCGGGGCGGGGGCGGCGGCCGGGGCGCGGCGCATGGTGCGGGCCGGGGGCGCCGGGGCCGGGGAGCCGGAGGCTGCGGCGCTGCCACCCGTCTGCGCCGCTCTGGGCGGCAGCGCGGGGATAAATGAGCCTTTCAGAGCGCGGAGCCCGAGTCCCTCCCCGGGGAGGCCGGGAATTTCCATCCTGTAACCGAGCGGGAACGTCCAGGCAGAGCCGCCCCCCCCCCCCCCCCCCGCAGCCATTGGCACGGGGGCCGGGGGGCTCCCGCCCCCTCGGGCCGGGCCCCCGCTGCCTTCCCCGGGCCGTGACGGGGCGGGGGGGGGCAGAGGGTCGCGGGGTGGCCCCCTCGGGGCCGCAGCTAGCCCCCTTGCCCGAGCCCTCACGCGTCCGCTCCGCAGGCGGTAACACCCTCTCCCACCGAGGAGCGGTCCCGCCACGGAACCGCGCAACGCCGCGGCGGGAGCCCGATGCGCCGTGAGTGGAAACAGAGAAGTGGGCGTAAATCACTGATTTCATTTTGCAGAACTTACAAGGTAAGGACACAAAATCCCGAACAGCAGCGGAATTCGGACTTTTATTGAAGAACTTGGAGTTGGCCGGCTGAACATTGTCAATAACACAAGGAAAGCCCTCGGCGACCCAGCGTAAACCATTTCATTTTGCCTTCATTTTAAACAACATTTTCCTTTTCATCATGTTAGAAATGAAAGCTTTATAAAATAAAGCATGCTGTATATCCTTAAGCGTTAAAAATAGAAATAACAAATATTTGAAAGTTTACTTCTGTGTGCTGCACTCTTTGTGGGCTTTGTAGAGCTCGTGTTTCCAGAAGGGGGAGATAAGTTTCAACACTTTTGTTTTTTTCTGAAGTTTTTAACAAAAGCACACATTTCTCCTGTAGGGGTGCATGCTACAAGATGTCGAACCAGTTGTGCTGGACCGCGCAGAACCAGGTTTTTGCTTGCACTAAACCTTTGCACATCGCTCAGACTGGCAATTACCTCTGCACTTTAAGTCACTTCTGTCTCTCTCCCCTTTCCACGTCCATACTGGCTGTGAAGTGAAATTTGCACCACAGGTCACGTTACTTCATCAACCCCGTCACACGCTGTCCTGAGAAGGGGGACTGATGTCAGCCACAGCTCTGAGGTGCGGGATTCTGCCTTGCGGAGAGGTGCAGCCAAACACCCAGCCGTCTTCATAAAATGGCTAGTAAATAATAATAATGGTTTCCAAACCCCTTGGGAAAATCTATGGAATTATGTAAATCCTTAATTACAACAATTGCTCCTGTGGCAGCCTCGGTGACCATCCATGAACACACACATGCAGAGGCTTCATTGTGCAATTTTGCGCCATGGACAGCGACCCCCCCACCTCTGGTGTGGGTTGGTGGCAATGCTCTGAAGGTGGTAGCATTTGCCTTTGCTGTAACATGTGTGTTCACCGAAGGCATCGTTACCAAGTCGCTGAGGATCCCCAGCATCCATGCGGGCTCTTGCTAAGGCACGTCCCTTCCCAGACTGCCAAACTTCTATATCGCAGAATTAATTTCTTCAGGCAAGGTGCAATAGCTGAAGCAGACCTTCCTAATACAACTACTCGGTATTTTAGTTAACAAAATTTGCACATAAATCCATATGCATTTCCCCCCCGGGTTTGCTCAGCATTAGAGTTTGGGTCTGGACTACAAGCTTTTAAATCCCAAATGGCCAGCTTAGCCAGGGGAAGAAAACTGAGGAGCACTGTGAAAGAAGGTCTTGGCAAATAATGGTGGGACATCTGCTTTGAGCTCTGGTAAGCACACTGTGCAGTTCCTAGCACTCATTTGACTTGCAATGTACATTACCCTCTGGAAAACAGAAGCATCAACATCCTCCTTTGCCTGCTTCAGTCCAAGCAAGCCTTCCCATCTGCTAGGCTTCTGCTCTGTGGGCTTTTGATATATTTAAGTGTTTCTGAGGGCACGAACCGTTGTTGAATGCTGGTGAGATACTCAAATTGAGTCAAAACCACTGATCTGCTTTGCCTTAAATATTTCCCAGACAAAAGGAGCTGTTGTAATAAACTTCCCTGAGCATCTTCAAACCCAGATCCATATTACATCAACTCGTGATTCCTTCATCTTACCCCTACTGCCATATGATATAGAATTTATCTTTTATATCTGGCTTTACAAACGTATCGCCAAAGATGATGAGGTACATACATCCACCAGTTAAATGTCACTAAAATCTTCCCCACGATCAGTCTGCTCCTGCACAACCCAGGCAGGCTCATGCAAGGTCGCTGTGGCACCATCAGTGCACCTGACATAACTGATGCTCACACCACCAGGCTGGTGCCATGAGTGCAGTCTTTCCACAGCAGCTCGAGCTGTTTCCCCTCCCCCAACAGAGCGTCTCAGCATCCCAAAGACCAGCCGCACAAGACTGAAGAGGAGGATGTGCTCACAGGCACACGTGTTTCCATGCTCCTCAGCTGTAAAATGTTTAAATTCGAGGGGCTGCCCAACAGGTTGCTGGGTCTCTCCGTCTTTCTTGTACACACTCTTCCAGTTTATGAAGGCTGTTTATTAGAGCACTGGTTTGAATTCAACCAGTAAATAATTGTTATTCAGTCCTTGGTGTTCACAAAGTGAAACAACTGCAGTAGGAAAGATTAGGAGCATTTTGTCACGGGAACCCATTGCCCATCATCAGTGCAGAGCCTGGGAATGAAAGACCAGGTCCGTATTCCAAATCTGGTAGAAGAGACGCAGATCTGGTAGAACAGACCAGATCTGACAGAGGAGGCTCCTTACACAGTGAGGAGAAGCTTTAACCACTCAGAAATGGATCCTTCTCAGATGGGAACTGTATTACTTGTGGCTTTTCACAACCATGAAAACCAGGCTTGTGTGTTTAAATATTACAGACGGTTCAAGGCTGAGGATCCTGAGCCAAAAGAGGCCCAGTAAGGTAAGTGCCAAGACCTGGACCTTTCATCTGCTTTTAACTTTCATTGCTTTATACACTTCCTTGCTCTGGCGATGCCTGGCATTTTGATTTTGATTGGCAGTCCTGCCTATGCGTTGCTTTGAGGAACGCGTGCACGCCCCAGGGTAAGCAGCAGAGCGCTCAGCATTAGCGCTGCAGTGCTCAGCATCGCAACACTCAGGGTCTTTGCTGATCTACCCTTGGTGCTTGTAATTGTGGAGGTCATCATTTAGCTCTTTTTCACTTTATTACTGATACTTCAGGGTGACTTGTAAGTCAGTGTAAAAGGCTGCAATCAGAGGAGACTGTTGAATTTCTCGAATGGCTCTTTGCAGTCTGCCCATCTGATCGAGGAAACAAAGAGTCGTCTGTGCTACTGTAGAAGAAAACCAAAGTAAGACCTCTCAGGGAAATTTATTATGGTTTTAAGAAACTGATTTCATTTTCTTCCACAAAAAATATCTTTGGAACTGCATAAAAATCAATGGGATTGTGACTTTGATCCCTCCTAAGACCTTTTAATTTAAATATTTTATTTATATAGCACGCTTCATATTTTAAAATAATCCAGAACTTCTCTCCCTCTATTTTGCTGCTTTACTAGCAAAGATACATCTATTTAACAAATCTTCCAATAGCTTCTACATAAACATGATAAGCATGGCATTGCAGTCACAGTAGTGTTTTGCAGGTACACATATTAACAGCTGAATCTTAAGAACTAGTTTGGGGCAGATTTGTCATGGATTATAACACTCACTGATGTCCTCTTTCCACCTTTGAGAAAAGCTTAAAAGAATAAGTCATATCAATATCGTACTTTCCGAGACTGTGTGCCTCCTCGTGACAGCCAAGTCATGCTAACAGCTCACTGTGCAAGCCGTGAACAAAAAAACATTGATCATCTGAATGACAGCCAGAAAGGACAGGCAGAGGCTAGAGCATAACAACGGAGTTCATCAAAGACAAGAGGGAAGGCATATGCTAGCCCTCCGGAGGCCTGCCTGCAGAAGAAGATTCCCGTCTCCAAACACTGGCAGAAGGCATTTTTTGAGTGTGAGAGAAAAATCCTGCAGTAAAGTGTTAATTCTTTACCTCTGAAGAAGCATGTGGCAGTTCTTAATGTTACTGTAGGAAGCATTGTAGTTTTTGCACAATAGCAAACGCTAGGGAGAGAGGATTAACACTTTTTATTGCTCAGATTAATTAAGTTTTCTATTGAGATAAATATTTGTTATAAAACATTGTTACAAACAAGTCAAGACCAGGACATACGTCAGATACCAGCGAGCTCATCTTGTGGAAACAGCTCCTTTCATGGCCTGCTGGGGCTTCTAGGCAGATCTTTTTCCTCTGTCCAAGTTATCAGTTGATTTATACTTGCATTTCCCTATAGCTGTGGCTTTTACAATAATGATGGAATCACTGAATTTCTTAAACTAAACACCACTCACAAACTGTCAGACAGAGCTAGATAAACTTCATCACACTATTTGGAAGAACTGCCTGCTTCACTCATAAAGGATATCGCAGGATATCCAGACGTTTCCATAGTGTAAACTTCACGATGAAAAGCCCATACTGAGACCTGTTTTCATTGATTGCTGGCTGAAATGCCCGACTCTGTCAGAGCCTGGTCTGTACCTCTGCAAGTCTGTTCCCCAGGTGCAGCCGGTGCAATCCTGGCTGCAGTCATGGAAACGTTTGGGTTGGAAGGGGCATCTGGAGCACATCTGGGCGAAGCAGGTCCAGTTAGATGGGGTTGCTCAAGGGCTTGTGCACATGGTAGAAGAGGAAAATTAATTCAGTCCAGTTTGAAGATAAATTCTTGAAGATGGTCATTATAGAGAGCAGAATAAATGTACAGGGGGGCCTCAATGAATGAGCATGTGCAAGCAGAGAGCTAAGGCTCAGGAGAAACATTTGCTCATTAAAGTGGTTGTGAATTAGTCAATGGTAGAAAAAATTACTTGATTGTCTCATTGACTTCTCAATGAATAGAAAGGCCTTTGCAGAACTGAAAAGCTAACTTTTCCTTGAATCCTGCATTAGTAAATAGCTATTATGACGTGAACTACAATGCTCCATTCAGACAGGAAAGCTTCTTCAATGAAGGGAACAATGGTGGTTTTTTCTACACCATTCATCAAGTGTACTGCCCCAGGTCTGTCCTTCTGGTTTTGGAAGATAGTACCTCGAATTAGTAATAATCCTAAAATTAAAGGAATGGACTTGAACTTTGGAATGTTTATTTTTATTTGTATTCCTCAGGATAGGCAAGGCAGCAATGAGGAGGGGGCTGCAGGCTGAGGAAGGGGTGCCCAGCGCATCAGGGTGGCTTATAGAAACCAGAGGTCTATAGCCACCATAGCTGGCACTCACAAAATACACAGAAACCTGTGCGTGCAAGAGGATTTGGTCTCAGAAGCAAAAGAATTGGCCCAGGACACTCACCAGTTGCACAAAACTGCCTGTCTTGGAGGAGAGACAGAGCAAGAAGGGCAGAGCCACAACAGCAATGACAGATCTGAACACGCATGGTCGCTGCGGCTCTGCCTGTTGAACGCAGCCGTGAAGCTTGGAGCCTGCAGCATTCCTGAGACCCAGCTTCTCACATCCACACTGTCCCCCCAGGTGGCCTGACTGCAGCGAAGAAGCATCATGGCTTGCTGCAAGCAGGGCTGTGGAGTTTCTTGGCAGCACCTACCTCATCTGTTCACTGGTGACCCACTGTCAGCAAAAGGGCGATGGATTTACAGGGGCTGCTGGGTCAGGCACAGTGAGAGAGGTTCACCATGAGCGGTTCAATGGGGTCATCCCATAGCTAGCCCTGAGGATACTTCAACAGATAAACTCTTGCATTAAAATTATTGTATGTGCTAAAATAGAAATCTTATGTGACTTGCATCAACAACTGACTAGTGCAATGGCCCTGGAAAGGATCAAGCTCAACACTGAATCTCTGGCTCATGTGGAGATTAAATTGTGCTTGGCCAGAACAGCGAAAGACCTACCAGGTGCTTGTGAATAAAGCTCTTTTCAACTTCGAGTTATATTTTTACAGCAGATGTTCATCTAACTATGCTTTTGTGAGGCATGACTGTATTTCTAGTGTGGTTTCCTTCTGTCCTTGTAACTTTGCTGTAATTACAGCACCCCTTGGTTGATTAAAAAGCTCATTTATGATTTCATAATTTCCCATTGCCAACTAGAGAAACTTCAATATGTATGCCGTAAAAATATTTAATGCTGTTGAGATTATATTAAATTAAAAGGCAAAGTCCTCCCTTGTTTTCTATCGGCTGTGCTTTCTTGGCTTTTCCTACTGCCTTGGTGACTTCCCATTTCTCTCCGTAGGGAACCTTGTCCCAGCCACCAGCTTCTCTCACAGTGCCCAGCCTCAGGATGATCTTGCTTACTAAAATCACATTTTAAGAAAAAGAGCTCCAATTAATTTCCGTGGTGAGTCCTGACTTCAGCCAGCCCAACGCATTTGCACCTCATCCACTCAGTGGCACATCACACCCATCAGTGACATCTCATGTTTCACGGAATGGTAGGTGTCTGAATTGTTAATCCCTGTAGCGTACCCACTTGTTCTTTCGTTGGAAGTCCGGATCACAGTCCTACCTGTAGGAATCTGGAAGGAGAGCAAGTCCAAGAGAGGACTGTGTCCAGTGGGCAACATCAGGGTCTCAAACCCTGTGCCAAGAAACCTCTTCAGCTGCTTCAGCATCATCAAATCCTGTCTTCAGCTGGGTCATTCAAGACTTGCATGCGCTCTTGGGTAGTAGGTATGATAGTGCTAGAACTGGGTCTGGAGACAATGCAGCTTCCCAGCTAGCTTAAGTGATCAGCTAATTAAATAACCTACTAAGAATTTTCTCTAGGACCTTCTCTGGCAGTGACTTAATTTTTGTCCCCATGTCATTTCTTGTTATCCAGTTTATGTGGTCAAGCAGAGCATCAGGATGATGACTGGAATGCACATTATCTTCATAAAAATATGCTTTGCCCATCCTTCATACACAACAAATGCGGAACATACTTTTTCCTGTCAAGATGCCTTTGGTGGCCGTGTCTAACAATCCCACCATCATCATCTCTAACTTACAAACCTACTTAAGGGAGGTAAAATCTCTTGCCACTTCTCTTCAACTTGTATGTCAAAAGTGAGTCCTAAAATATCAGTGTATGAGAGGAAACAGCTGATGTTCTCTCACGACTATACTGCCATACCTGTGAGTACGCTCTCTCGGCTGGAGATCGGTGTCCCTCCAGTTCACCGACGCCCAGTACCGAGTGCCCATTAAGCACTTCTACAACAACTGCTTTCTTTTGCCCAGCAACTCATGCAGAAAATCTTCTGCTCTCCAGCTCCTGTTTGTGCTGAGAAACCAGCTGTGAGCGATTTAATGAAAATTTAAAGATATCTCGTTTGTCATTACTTTAACTAGCAAGACCTCAAATAAAGCAAACTTTTATTTTAGTTTAGCTTCAGTGAACAAAGTTGAAATGCAGGGAATGAGCATTAATGGAGAGCTCAGATATAAATGTCCTGGCATGTTTTTAATCTTTTAATTATACTTTGCATCTCAAGTACTTTTAAATAGGAAGTAAAATCCAGTTAATATACAGAAGTGGAGAAAGATACTCTGAGCTCTGCTTCTAGGGACACAAAGCAGACAGCTCATAAAGGTGTGGTATAGGTTGCTCAACTCCTTTGTTTTTAATTAAAATCTAATCCATTAAAAAATAGGGAAGTATGATAAGAGACAAAAATAAGAGTGAAATAAGTGCAAAAAAAAAGGTAACGCGCAGGAAATTACATTTATGCTTATGATACTCTAAAATACCTTTGGTGCCAGCCACCTAAATTACTGTGAATACCAGTGGTTAATACTGGCAGAGATCTACCAGTGAACGCAGCCAAACAGAGGGCGGTCAGAGACCTTCAAAGACCGATTCAACAGGCGGCCAGTGTCACCGGAGGGATGTAGCGTTTCTCCTTTGATGTGCAGGGATCTAAAATTGCACACTGAGACTGGGTGGTCAAACTTCAAAGAGAAACATGATTCCTCATCCTGTTCAGCCACTGCATTCTTCGGTGCTTTGTTGAATGTTCAACCTCTATTAAAGTTCAACTCTTCATATTTAAATATTTTTCTCACTTCTGAAATTCAGCTAGATTTGACCATCTTTAAACCAAATATATTCTCCATCCTGTAACGAAAAAGGACCTACAGTTCTCTGTATATCAGCTGAACAATTGGCAAGGAAAAAAGTACAATGCTTCAGCATCTGAACTGGGGTTTTTTGAAGTTTAAAAAACCAATAGGATTTAAAGATATTTTAAACACTGCAGATATTTTTCTTATTACGTGCTAATAGCACTTTTCAAATGTTACAAATAGAAACAAAATACTTTTCCTCCCCCCCCCATATTCTGGGTTCGTTTTGCAAACTTGGACTTTTTTTTCCAAATATGTGCGTAGCTTTGTTTTATACTCTAGATAAACTTTATCCTAATTTTCACAACAAAAAAAATTGAAATAGCAAAATAGGACAGTAAAACAGAGATTACACAAAATGTACCATCAAACTACTGTAGTGGTAATCTCAGATCAAATATAATTTAGCATGTTAAATTTATCTTGTGCTTTGAAAGATTTTCCATGCAACCTCAAAACTCAGCGTAATGCATATTTTGAAGTGATTTGGGACAGAGATCCAGTAAGAAGCAAAAGACCATTTGGGTGCACATATTT
This sequence comes from Phalacrocorax carbo, assembly GCF_963921805.1. NCBI lineage: Eukaryota > Metazoa > Chordata > Aves > Suliformes > Phalacrocoracidae > Phalacrocorax > Phalacrocorax carbo. The sequence continues at coordinate 22,877,427 of NC_087514.1, forward strand.
TAAGGCTTGGAGAAGCTGTCAGTATCCTTTATTCTAGCTTTGTGCAAAGGCAGAAAACAAGACTAAAGAGGCTGTATCAATATTTTAAATTGTTGGATTTATGGTGCATCTTTCAGAAGACTGCCAGTCTCGATTAACTGACTTAAGTTGACGGGGGTGTTCCAGTAAGAAGTTATTCTTACAGTTTAATACGAATTGTCTATTTTCTGTTCTAACTCTGGTCAGATAACAGATGGAAGCAAATAACCCAAACACGTTTTGGTAGAGAAACTGTTTGAGGTTCTTTATAGTCCGCCGCTGCAAGGCAGCCTTCCATACCCTCACTCATCTCTGCACCTCTTTTCTTTCATTTTCTTTCCCCCCATCATTTTTGTGGGCATTCAAACAGCTGGTTAACTTTCCACTTGCTGCTCGGGTATTTCAAGGTCAAACCATCCAGGAATCACAATCTCTTTAGCTATAAAGGTCACCTTGGGAATTCACATTCTGTACAGTTATTTCTGGTACAGCAGCACTGGAACACACAAGCGCTGCGGTCTCATGCTACCACTGATGCATTTCACTTCCAATGAATGTTATGATTACTACTTAGTATTTCACAGTTCTCTGAAAATTTGCTATTGCTGTTAACTTCAAAATTACTTTGTGTTCATCTTTTTTAGAGCAGTTACCACAAAAGCATGACTTTTAGTGAACTACCTAAAAAGGGGGAAAATATTAAATCAATTTAAAATGTGTATCAATATTTTAAGAAGGTTGAGCAAGGGCACAGTGTGGAAATATAGCCTATAATCTAAAGGAGGGAGGGAAGGAGGGAAAACTAGTCCAGCTCATCACTCCTCCATCACTCTCCACGTTCGTGTGAACAATCCCCAGGGTTGTTCCGTCTCAGTTTCTCACTTACACAGGAGGGATAAAAACATTGCAATACTTATTGCCTCACACAGCTCTAAGAAAAAATATATTAAAGCGCCTGAAGTGCAAAAATACTACAGTAATACAGCAACAAACATCCTACATCTAGGTAATAAGAAATATCAACTCGGAAGCTTTTACAATACAACAGTATATTTTATTACTAACAAAAGACAGTAATAACAAAACTACTAAACACGTGTACAGTTACCCGTTTACAAACATGACTACAAGAATGAAGGGTACTTAGTGTGCACTATCACAGGAAACTTCTCAGATCTTTCTCGCCGTCCCTCCCAATGGCAAGAATTCTGTGTATTTTAAATGGGGAAACGATAAAAGAAATAGCATGTCCCATTTAAGGCAATAAATTAATATGTTAAAATGCCGGTGCCATAATATAAAGGTAAATACATTCCATTTTTAATGCATGCTGGATAAAACAAATACATTTGGTTTACAGAACTGTAGTTCCTGTTGACTCAGTATTTACATGACCTTTGTACCACGCAGTTTTGCTTGGTTGTTCAAAGCATCGCCATGAATGCTGCCCAAATTGGAACACAATAATTTCTCCACATAATATTATCAAAATATTGAGAAATATTCTTGTGAGTAACCAAATGCAAGATGCTGAATGGTCTTACAAAACGCATGGATATTTAGGTTTAGAAAACAGCAAAATCCTGGCTCTAAGTTATCTCAAGTAATAAATCACATTGACTTCACTGGAGCCAGGATTTCTTAAGAGCCAAATGATAAAATTCTTATCCACATCAGTAGTACTTGCTCTTGAGAACGCCCCTATCATAAGAAAGGCTACATAAAGGAAGACGTTTTTGATTTAAAGAAAATATATTGCTGTAGCATATAGAAAATTAAGCTTTGTAGAAAAAGTGTCTTGTTTTCAGTAAATATATTGTTAAACAAGCCCGTATTTTAATAACTCAACAGTTTATTTTCTGCAAGAAATTTCCCTATAGAGTTAAAAAAAAATTAAGTTACTTGCATAGAAACAATGTGAAACACACACTTCCACTGCAGCTCAGTGAAAAACAACCCAAAGCGTATACTTCAGCTTCCGCCCCCCACGCCGCCAGCGATCTGAAGTGTTTTCTTCTTTGGCACGATGCACTGGAACACCACACCAGGAGGGGCTCCAAGAAGCATTTTTCTGAAGCAGTGCTGCCTCTAACGCACTATCCCTGTAACAGGATGCACAGATGTCTGACCAGTCTTGCCCCACACGCACACTGTATGGTGCATGTTATACATAGAGAGTTTTTTATATATATATATATATCTGCTTTACTCAGAACTAAACAACATTGTCTGATCACCACAGGACTGTTGACTTTAGTAACGCCCAACAGAAGCACATTAGCTTTACCAAGTTTGTACAATACATACAAAACAGTAGTTCTAAATATTGACCTTACGCAGTCAGCTATTTACAAAATTCATTTTTATGTACAAAATAAATCACTATAATTCCAGATTCCCTTTCATATTCAGTGTACAAGCTACCATAAAACAGTGCTATAATTAATACATCATGACACGTAATTTAGAGTTTTTATAAATCTGTGTATCCCTTAAGTGATACTGCTGTTCAAGACAGTAAAAAAGAGAAAAAAATTTAACAAGTTTTTAAAAATATCAAGGATGCAGATGTAACTTTCACACCTTGAAAAGTAACAGTGCTTTCTAAGCATTATTTTAATGCAATTCATTACAAGTGTTCTTTATGTTGGGAATAATATTTGTTTCTCTCATCTTTTTCTTAAATTACTGCTAGTCAATCCAGCCACGTCCTAGAGAACTTCAATTTCCATTATTCCTGGATAAGATTAAATGTAGTACTTTATTGCTAGCTGTCCCTACAACAAAACTTACATTTTTTAAGTGCAAAGCAAGATACGTGTGTTTTTTAATAAGGCACAGAATATCGGTTATTTCCAGTGTAACACAGTTTTATACATTGCAAATGTTCATATAAAATTTCAATCTTTCAAGGGTTTGAACTGTTTCCTGAATCCAGCTCTCTTCTGGCGTCTGAAGCCGAGTAGACAAGCAGCGATACGGAAGCTGACTGTGAGACACCAGGTATTTGGGAACAGCTGCCTTGTAATGGAGGAGATTCAATAAAATCATTTTTAGGAGTTATTCTGTATGTAATGAAAAATAAAACACAGGGAGTCAATTTTAAGCACCGTGTATTACACTGCAAAACCAAAAAATTTAGCAATGAAAATATAATGCATCTGAAGCTATACTCTTTTCAAGAGAACGCAGTACAGTTCTGGATACTTTTCCAAGCTTAGGGTCACCATTGTTCTTTTTCCAACTTGTCACCTCTCAAAATGATTGCATTGCAGTAACAGGTTTCCTGAGGGTCACTGTTCAACAATACAAAAATATCCTATGAGCTAAGCCCCAGCACTCAATGCTTAAAAGGAAAAGAAGAATCCTACAAAAAATAAAAAAATAGCCTATATGTTGAAGATGCACGGCCATATGAAATAGTTTGTAAGAATTACAGTACCCTTGACAGCTGCTGAGGGTTAATTGTCTACTGAGAGTACACTGATTCTTCAAAGCGAAGAAATAGAAAACTTACAGAAATAACGGTAATACACATAAACAAGCAACAGAGTAAGTTAAGGAATCTTACCTTCCTTCACCTACTCTCTTCACGCTCTCAGCCAAGCTACTCATATCACACGTGCTGTCTGCTTTGTTTCTTTTTTCCACCTGATCCACGGTCAGTTTAGAACTAGGTAACATTTGATCTCCACTGTTTTCACCTTCCTCGACTCTTCGGGCTGATGTTCTGTCTGCCTCTATCTCTTTCTCCGATGTCTCTGGAGAGGTTTTAATTTCTGCAACAGTTTCTTGGCTCAAGTAATCATGATTAGTGATTGCTACCGCAGAAGTTCCATGATTTGTTGTGCCACCCGTACTAGTCCCCATTGACTTCGAAATGACTTTCAGTCTGTGCGAAGTTGATTTGTAGTGCTTCTTTTTGTGTTTAACTTTGGAATTGTGCTTCAAGAAAAATTCGCATGATTCTTGCAGCACTCTTCGACTCTCACTGATTGGACTGAAAGAAAACACAAGCATGTAACTGAACGAAGGAGATAACCTTAGATATAAGGTAATACAGCTTCATACACAAAAACGTGAAAGAATAGCAACCAATGATGCAATCTGAGCTCGGTGTTAACGAACATGAGGAAAACAATTATATGTGAAAAGAGGAGAAAAAAATCTGATCATAATGGCTCCAAAGTAATTATGTCTGTGGAACAATTAAATGAAGCAGATTTCTACATTTCTTACTTCTGCAAGTAGGTCCAATGACTTCAGCGGATTAACCATCTAAGAGAGGAAAGCAGGATTAGCTCATAAGCAGCCGTGTTAGCAAATTAACTTTACATAAAGTAAACCTCATTCAAGTGAAAAAAGGTAAGCGTTATACAATTGACTTCATTATATTTAAATATTATAGCTGAAAGCACTTAACAGCTGAAACACAAGAAAAATTTTACAGGAAATGGAAAAAGAGAGGAGAGGGAAAGGAAGCTATAAGCTCACCATCAAGGAATGCAGATGTAAAATAAAAGGAGCTTAAGGGCTGCTCCCTTGGGAAATCCAAAGAAATAAAAAAAGATCTAAAAATACAGTATAATTTCTGATTAACACACATAATCTAAAATGAAATAATCAAGGAATAAAAAAGTATGGAAAAAATGACAACTACAAGAAATGGAGAGGACATTTACAATCTGTTTAAGTCCACAGATATAAATTTACTAAAATTAAGTAATAAAACTGAATTATTCTGCTTCAGAAAAAAAATAAGGAACAGTAGATTTATACAATAAAAGTGATACTGAGAAGGGTTCAATGAGAATTAATTTTAAAATAAGACAAGCCTGGCAGAAGAGAAAAGCAGAGGATGTTATTACGGCATGATAGTAAACACAGCGAAGTACTGTGCCAAATGAAGTAGCCTGGACACGTGAAAGGTTCTAAGTTGATGGCTGAAATTATCTTCCTTCGTTTGCCTGGAAACCAGAGAGGTATTAGCCAACGCTAAACACCACAATATGTCTTCTGCTCTTTGAAGAGAATAAATCAGCGGTGGAAAATATTTTCTATCTTCTGAGAACGTTGTCAAAAAGCATCGCATATGTAAAACTTCCACAGACTCCACTGGAATTTTGCTGATGCCCATATGCAGCATTTAGACTCCGAAAAAGAAAGGGTCTGAGGACAACATTTTTATTACTTCAGCTATATTTAAGAAACATATCTGAAATCTGACTTACTTTAAAGTAAACGCTTTAAAAAACAGGAATAAAAAAAATGTTCTTACTCTCTTTTGCGGTTTCTGTTGAAGAAATTGGCCCACTCAGAACAGGTCTTTTTACTTCCCACCCAGAAGACTGGAGATATACCAACAATTAATGTCAGCAAATATTTCATCAGAAACAAAAATATTTCTGGTCTTGCTAGTGCCTTTGCCTAGAAGATAACAAAGTCTATTAAATGCGAAGAAGAAAATATATTTGTTGACTTATTTTTTAAACACAGAAAACAAATTATGTAAAAGAGAGACCTTCTCCTTACGGCTGTTGTTCTTTGTTGAGGCTTGTACTGTGGACAAATGTTAGACATGTACAGTCAAGTCAGACCTGGTTAACGTCTCCAGCTGAATACACAGAGAGGAGATTAGTCAGAAGGAAATATTTTTCTTTCAAATTGAAAGGAAAGATAATTTGGGGGGGTAACAGCATTAGTAACCATGTTCCTCAGAGATAGCTTGTATGTATAAGATTATTCCCTTCAACTTAAAAGAAACCCTAAGTGGATGAGTTGGGAGTTAATCAGATTAGACAGCATCTTCAAGGAGCCGCAGGGAACTACATAGTAGTTTTCTGTTTATTGCAAAATTAATCCACCTATTTGCAGAACTGGATCATAGGAGCTGAGACATTTAACTCAGTAAGAGATTATTATCTTCTGCTCCCAAGCTGCAAATTTAATTTACGCTACCTGGCTTATCTGCCAATCCCATCTATGAAAGTCACTATTTTTGATGGCCAGGTAACATTAGCTACTTAAACTGAAGTTTGTTTTTATTTGGTTTTTGAGCTGGCCATGTAATACAAATCTACAAGCTCGCTCAGGTAAGCCAAGGCCGAGCATGCCACTTTAAGCTACTCCTTAGTTAGCACACGCTGTTTATTACAGAGACAGATCCCATTAAGTATGTCTTTGTGTAACATTCCCTGTTGCTATTTACTCCTTCCAACAAGTTAATTAAAGGCTGAGAATACACGCTCTTTCTGCCTTATTATGCCAAGCTCTTATATTTAAGCACTACAAACCAAGGGTTTTTTTAAAAAGCATAAAAGCTTTGTTTTCAACCTTGTATATGGGCCATTTAGGCTCATACAGAGCTCAGTGCAAAACCCGCTGAAGACAAAGTGGACTTGTTAAGAATGGTAATGGAAGCAAAAATAACCAAGAAGTCTGTGAACTGTGCTGCTCTCAGCTTACACTGACTTCAATACAGAGAATACAGAGGATGTTTAAGAATGTAGAAGGATCAAGTCTTATCATTCCATAATGCCGGTGTTTATATTCCTCTTTTTAATGATAGTTTATTGCGGTAAAAACATACATGGCAAGTGCAAAGCAATGAAAGATGACACAAAACACTTGCATTTGTCTTAGTGATGGTGTCTCCTTTTATATTTGTTCTTGAATGGAAACAAACAAACCACAAATTACTTGTGATTGCAGGGAGTTTTGTGTACTTACAAGAGATTTAATCCATAGAGAGTACAGAACATGGGCAGATTTACTTTAAAAGCCTTTCCAAGGAAGTTGTTTTTTTAAAAGTCAAATATGAAACATGAACACCTCTGCAATTTGAAGTGCTGTTGAGTTGTTTGGTTTTTTCTTTTTTGTTTGTTGTTGTTTGGGTTTTTTGTTGTTGTTTGGTTTTTGGGGGTTTTTTTTAAAGATTTCTCCGCAATTACTGAACATCAGCCTGCAAATGACTGCTATCACGGAAAAAATATACCAGAAATTTGTTTTGTAATTTCAAGCAGTTTACGCTTCTACACTTTGAAGAAAAAACATGAAAGTGATTTTAAATCTACAGTTATAAGCAACATTTTAAATCTAATTTAGACTCAATTTCCAAGAATCATTATTTTAGCTTCAACTGAAATCAATTCAAACTCACTTTAGTTACTTCGCTACTGAGCTAGGCACCCAAATACTGAGCAACTGCTTTTAGGAATAGATACTGTGAAGAACGATCCTCCCCCCAGCACAATTTGTAATATCAAGTTCAAATATCGTAAAGATAATATATTCCCTTTAGAGCTGTGAGTTGGAATTTAATTGCTGAGTGCTATCAATTTGATTAATGGAAAATTTCAAAGCGCAAGTACGATACCACCTATTTTGACTTAAAAAGCAACTAATCACTGCATGTTCTTGTACTGATTACTTAATGTGAAAATAATTTACTAACTGCACGGCAGATGCGGTGATGCACAAGGGTTTTTGCCAATTAACTTTACAATATATAAAGGAAACTGCTACTTGCCTGATAAGGACAAGGAATATGGTACTGGTCACAGTGGTCAAATACCCAAGTCGTTTCCCAGATTTTCCGGTTCACCAGTTCATAGACATAACATCCAAGAAGTGCTACAAGTGGCACCAGGTATAAACCACTAAAAACTCCAATTCGGATCATGAATTTCTTTAGCTTCTCTTGGTTTCTGCCATCATGCTGTATGACTTGCCGCACATGATTTAAAGAAATAATACCAGCTAAAAGAAGAGAGAGACCGAAAAAAACACAAAGGCACAGCGGCAAAAGCACAAAGTACAGAGAGGCATCCAGGTCGTAGAGACCCACAAAACAAACTCCACTGATATTGTCCCCTTCCACTTTGTTCATTGCAAGAAGCATAATGGTTAGAAAACCAGGTATTCCCCACGCAACTGCATGGAACCACATGGCCTTTTGGGCAATAGCTTCACAGCTCCATTTTCTTCCCGCAGCAAGGAACCAAGTGATTGTAAGAATCACCCACCATATAGTTCCCGCCATAGTGAAAAAATACAAAACCATGAAGAGGACAGTACAGGCTTTGTTTTGGGAGCCAAGAACAACTGTTTCACCAATTTCTAACTTATCATCTGCCTCGTTACAGGCAGTTCTGTTCCCAAGTAAAAATCCAATAAAGTACATTAGAGAGACTATGCTGTAACAGACGGAGTAGTATATGATCGGCCTCTCTGGGTACCTAAACCTTTTAACATCAATCAGAAAAGTCAGGAATGTGAAAAGTGTAGCACAAAGACAAAAGATTGAAACTATTCCAATGAAGCTTTTCGCAACATCCAATTCATAATTTTTGAAGTACATATTGGGACATGGGGGTGCACACTGGTCAATTCCTAGAAACTTGTAGCCTTGTCCATTGGTAGTGTGTAGGTGTCGTGGACACCAGAATCCATAATCCCTTCGGGTCTGGCCTGGGGTCTTCTGAATTCCATGTACATTTGTGGTTACAGCAGCAGTAGCAGGAACAGTCTCATCACAACTGACTAGTCTACACAAATAAACACAAGAGGAAGAATCTTAATATCGCTCATTCTCAACTACAATTATTTCTTAGAAATATGAAAAAATCTGATTCTAAGCACCGTTAAATTTTATAGATAATGCAAAATATGCATTATGTGAAAATAATCAGGTGGCATTTTAAAAAACAGACTTCAAATATTTTCAGTTTAGAAGACTATTGAAACACAGCTATTTAACTGTTGATCTCTACCTGTTGTTTTATGGCTTATGAAACACTACTCAAATTGCAATTGTTCTTTTAGAGTCTTGAATTCGACTAAGCTTTTACATATGTACACAAAAATATCTACAGCAGTTGGGCTTTTTAAAATCTGGATAAGAGTAGACTATTGGAGACATCAAACGATCTTGCCAAAATGCAAGCTTCAACCAAGAAACAAAGAAAGAAGGCTGACAGTATCTAGAATTAACTACTGACTAGTATGATTATTATGATTGTTTGTGTTACAGTGATATTTCATTGTCGGCAACAATAAAACTACCTAACTGAAAAAGACAAAATAAAAAAATAAGCATTGTAAAAATGATCACTATTTTAGCTATTTTTTTTCTAGCTCCATAATGTTAATTTAAAAATTGCTCAGGACTCAGTTGCTCAAGGGTTTAACTGGACATGATATGTGACCTTTTCATATGGTTAATACAGTATTAGCAGTGTTGGACATATTTTCAAACTACATTATGTAAGTGTAACTCAAACAGGTAAGCATTTACTCAAAATAGGATTTATATTTATATGCCTTCCGAGTTTAAGTATATATTTAACAGGAACAAGTTTTGCATTCTAGCTTTTACAGTAAGATTCTGTTATCTCAAAACATTCTTTGTCAAACACTATAAGAGTCCCTCAATGCCAGTTTGCAAGCCCAGCTTGAGCTAGAACACCCTTCAGTTCTTTGTTTCTCTGCATTACCACGCTGTCCAAATAAACTGAGACTAATCATTAAGAAAAATGCCTTCTGTAGCAGATTCTTTCATTAACCGTGGGCCGGACCAGTATGCACGGGAACAGTGTGAACTGTGTTTTAATAGGCATTATGCACGTCTGTAAGAACACAAGAGTGTGAATCTCAGGATTCTGGTTATTGCCTATCTTCATGCCAGCCCCTCTTCCATGGGCTCCAGCAGCAGGATGTCTGCTGCTGTAAGAATATCCTGCATTACACGGACTTCTCTCTATTGGCTATTGGGGAGACATCTTTTCACATATGAATGGAGCAGGTTCATTTTCAGTAAATACTAGCAGTAATAGAATAATTTAAAGCTGCAGTGATTCCTGCAAAAATTGAATTTGATTAAAAGATCATTTGGAAGATACATTGAATAACTGGATTCACTTGTAATTTTCCTAATTTTTCCAAACAATTCTTGAAGACGTTTGCTGCAGTGAGTGGCACTACTGTCACATGGAAGCTCACACTAGATGGGAAAAGTTGATACCTTCTTGCTTTAAAACCCCACAACTTCAATTATTCCACAGAACTAAGGGGAATGGCATTAATGTCATCTGTCATATTCACTCCAATACGGATTCCTACCAGAGGTCATGGCACAGGACCACTGTCCCAGCTCTCCCTCAGCCCTATCGCAGATTAGCAACTGCAGAGGGGTTAGAAAAATTATTTCAGTTTCCACTCTCTGCTCCTTTCCTGTACTTCTTGCCCTGACATGTTAAAAAAAAAAAACAACCCAAAACATCTGGGTTTAATCAGTTGCAAATATCTGCAGTTGAAGTTTAGAATCTCAAGAAGATTACACTGGAGTGTTTCACTGATTTCGATTTAATATACATAGACTCATCTTTTCCCCAAATGTAGTATTAATTGCCTTCTCTCTGGAACAGACACATGAATATCTTTGAGAAAAAGGTGAAATTTTAAAAAAAGACACAGTACAGGAAAAGCAACACAAGACTGAATTTGCACATTCTAGCAGTTAGGAGTAAGATAAGGCTTCTACTATTTAATGCTGTGTGTCCATTAAAATAAAGACTATTTTATATTTCATTATTTTACAAGCAATTATTTATAAAAATGCCGGGAAGTAAGTATGATCATCCCTAGTTTAGGGATCAGAAACCAAAGCAAAATCTATGCTGTAACATATAGTATTTTAAGAAACTTATAAAAAGCTTCTTTTTGCAGGGATCTGAATACTGAAAAAAACTGCTGCAGAACCTTGTTGCAAAAAAAGTCACAAGCAGGAAATGCAGGTGATCATCTGAATAATGAAGAAGTTTTTATTAAAAAATAGTCCTATGCATAAGCACTGTAGGGTCACTAGTGATGAGGAAGCTACAGCAAAGGGACATTTAACATTCTGCCTCAGATTTTCAACTTAGTCTAAGTCAAATATGAAAATATCACCCCCACCACCTGCCAACAAGAAAAATACCCCACCTGGTACATTCCAGCTCTTCAGGCCATGTGATTCCAAAAGTGTCCATCAACTGCTTACAATCAGAATACACTTTCTCACAGAGGCTTCGACAAGGGTGAATCACGTGAACTTGCTCCAGGCAGGCAGGGACAAAGGCTTTGCACAGAAATGTGTGGACGTCTGGTGAACAGTTAAGATTCATAAGCGTAAGAAAAGGCTATGGGGAAGAAAAGGCTTTGGTTAGCAATTTTAGAAAGATCATTCAAGGCATGAAAACCAACTTTCATCACTATGGCTCACGGTTGTTCTCCTGTAGGTCTGAAAAGATACTAGAAAATAGTGTTTGTTCAGCAAAACCCGGTGGCCTGAGCAGCGAGAAGCTCCATTAGCCGTTCTAGCCCAACCCCTCCCGCAGGATCTTGGCCAATCTGTAACTACTCAAACCTGATTTTTCCTATCTGACAATATTAGAAATCTGAAAGGTACTATGAAAGCCCAAGATGGTTAAAAAATAGGGTAAAACATTAAGTTCCTACGTTCACAAGTCAGCTTCTAAATAAGTGCCCTGAGAATTTTAAAGGTTGTCTGTTCCTGTTAAATTACATTTTCAGTCCTAAGTGGTGTGTTGCACTCATCATCTTCTCATGCTAGAGAGACATGGGTTTTTTTTGATTAATGAGGTCCAAGTATCATTATTCCTCATTTTTAATACATTGAATTTCAAAATCTCAACATGACTGAGAATTTCTCTACCTGTTTACTGAATGCCAGGCAGTGAGTAACTGATGACTGTTCTTACTAAAGAATTAATAGAATGAAATTTAATGCAACTGTCTTCCCCCCCCCCCCCCCCCCAATTTATTCAATGCATTATTTACAGTCAGGCAGGCTTTTAAGGAAAAACCCCAACCTTCCTTCCCTCCATTTTATCAACGTTTTCAACTGTATTATTAGGGAAAATAATTTTACCAAAATACTACCATGTGTATAAACTTCAGGCAAACCAGAAGTTGTCACTCATTTTTGCATCTGCTGCATTGTTATAAGGGCAGCTTATTGAAGGAATCCAGCGATGACAAAAGCTAACAATGCTGCCAGCTGTGCTCCTGTACGTCTAATGGGCTGCATGTCTAAAGCAACAGGGCCAGCAGAAGGGAGCGGAGGAGCTGGGGGCTGCGTAAGCAGGCCCTCGTGTTAGTGCGTATGGGCAGAAATAAAACTGAAGAAGCCAACCACATGCTGCTGACCTGTTGGTGACTCTGGAAACATGGAGACTAGATGACAGAAGACAAAATCACAGAATGGCAGGGGTTGGAAGGGACCTCTGGAGATGATCTGAATGTCCTGAATCCCTCCAGGGAAGGAGACTCCACAACCCCCCTGGGCAGCCTGTTCCACTGCTCTGGCACCCGCACAGGAAAGAATTTTTTCCTCATATTCAGGTAGAACTTCCTGTGTTCCAACTTGTGCCCGTTGCCCCTTGTCCTGTCGTTGGGCACCACTGACAAGAGCCCAGTCCCATTGTCCTGACACCCACCCTTTAGATATTTATAGGTGGTGATAAAATCCCCTCTCAGTCTTCTGTTCGGCAGGCTGAACAAACCCAGGTCTCTCAGCATTTTATTAACAGTTGGTTCAAAATATGGTATGTTTAAGAAACAATTATAGCAGTGATTCTGACATGTGACCTTTTCAGGAAATAAACTTTTACTGTAAAACTGTAATAAGTTAATAAATACAGCTTTTTTCCTGGACTGTAGACATATTACGGTAATTCCCTATTCCACCTTAGTCCAGACCTTGGATGTAATGATACAGTATTTGCTAAAGGATCCCACTTTAATATTGTTTCTGGATTTTTAATTATATGATCTCTGCCACTTCAGTTGTCACTAGCCTCTGTAGGGAGGGTGGTATTGAGGAAACCTTTCTAAATCACACAAAAAGGGGAAGAACACTTAAAATAGCACATGGGATGTTTCACAGAGTAAGGAGAGTAAGTTTTTGGATCTAATTTTTACCACCTAACTTTCAGAAAGCAGCCTTTTCATGTGCCTGCTCAACTTTGTACAGTGACTTTTGTGTGTTAACATTTATATGGATGGGTAACAGAATCACAGAATCCCAGAATGGCAGGGGTTGGAAGGCACCTCTGGAGATCATCTCATCCAACCCCCCTGCTGGAGCAGGCACACCCAGAGCAGGGGGCACAGGAACGCGTCCAGGCGGGTTTTGAATGTCTCCAGGGAAGGGACCCCACAGCCTCCCTGGGCAGCCTGTTCCACTGCTCTGGCACCCACACAGGAAAGAATTTTTTACTCATATTCAGGTGGAACTTCCTGTGTTCCAACTTGTGCCCATTGCCCCTTGTGCTGTCATTGGGCACCACTGACAAGAGCCCAGTCCCATCCTCCTGACACCCACCCTTTAGATATTTGTAAATATTGACAAGATCCCCCCTCAGTCTTCTCTTCTGCAGGCTGAACAAACCCAGGTCTTTCAGCCTTTCCTCATAAGGGAAATGCTCCAGCCCCCTGATCATCTTTGTAGCTCTCCGCTGGACTTGCTCGAGCAGTTCCCTGTCTTTCTTGAATGGGCAAGCCCAAAACTGGACACAGGACTCCAAATGTGGTCGTACAAGGGCAGAGTAGAAGGGGAGGATAACCTTCCTCGACCTGCTGGCCACACTCCTTTTAATGCAGCCCAGGATACCGTTGGCCTTCTTGGCCACAAGGGCACACTGCTGGCTCAGGGTCAGCCTGTTGTCCACCAGCACTCCCAGGTCCTTCTCAGCAGAGCTGCTTTCCAGCTTTCCAGCCCCCAGCCTGTACTGGTGCATGGGGTTGTTTCTCCCCAGGTGCAGGACCTTGCACTTGCTCTTGTTGAAGGTCATGAGGTTCCCCTTGGCCCAGCTCTCCAGCCTGTCCAGGTCTTGTTGGATGGCAGCACAGCCTTCTGGTGTGTCAGCCACTCCTCCCAGCTTGGTACCATCAGTGACCTTGCTGAGGTTACACTCTATCCCATCGTCCAGGTCATTGATGAATATGTTGAACAGGACTGCATCCAGTCCAGACCCCTGGGGAGCACCGCTAGTTACAGGCCCCCGACGAGACTCTATGCCACTGATCACAACCCTAGATCAGCTAAGGCCACAAGGTACCAGGCCTTGCCAGGACACAGGGCATGTATATGGTGCATTGACACTTCAGCCATGCAAAGACCACTGGGGTGGCATGCTCACAGGGGTGTGCCGAATGGATAAGCTCCTCCACCCCACTCACCCAGCCTGCAGACAGCCCAGCAAAAAGGAAGGGAAGCACAGAGTGGCTGGAGGGGCATGTGTACTTTGACAGGCTTTGACCAGCCTTCAGATCCATTGCAGGCTGCTCTTCACTGTCCTGTCTGCCACTCAAGGTAGACATTCCTGATCCAGCTCATGAGAGTAAAAGAAACTAATTTAAACACCATTCTGAGGGAACTAACCCACAGTTGAGGGTGAAGTCGATCTGCAGGATCACAGCACCCTTTTTACGTAGGCTTTTTGATAGAACGCTTTTTGGATTTCAGGAAAAAGAATCATAGAAGAGGTTGGAAAAGACCTCTAGGATCATCAAGTCCAACCATCAACCCAACACCACCATGCCTCCTAATCATCGTATCACATGTAAATAGTCAAATTCATGCATCAGGAACACTGAAACAGTATTTAGCACACTTTGAAATGTGCTGATAAATAGGAACACCGCATGAAATTTTTGAATAAGGCAGAATTTTTAGTAAGAATTTTATTTAACTCTGCCATTAACAGCTAAGTATTTCAAATATTCAACCAATGACTGGTAAAGGAAAGATTACTTCTGAGCCCACAAGAATATCCTTGTTTTTATCAGCTTTTAAGTAAGCCAAATATGTATACACCCATGCCCCAAGAGCAAGCCTTATTAGTGAGCATGCAGTTTAAAAGGAACGCCATTGATAAATAAATTTTCCCCTTCAAAAAGGAATATCTACAAATCCTCACAGGACCTTTGTAATAATCATAGGAATGTCAGGGGGGAGGGGGGCTGGAAGGGAGAAGATAAGGCAGAGCAAGAATAACAGAAATAAGCTTTACTGAAAACCAAAAAAATTTTGGCATCATCCTTCAGAGCACTCCAGCTGCGTGCTGCATCTGCAGATGCCATTACAGCAGGCACACAGAAGTCTGATTCCCCCCTCTGGATGTCTGCTCTGGAGCTGCCTTCTCAGGAACTCAAGACTTGCATATTTTATGAGAAGGGGAGAAGTAGAGCTTTCGTATAATGTGCTCCAGTTCCAGAAGTTGGATTATTTCCTAAATGCTGTGCGGCTTCAGATGAAAAATATAGTCAGGAGTTAACCCTAAATGAATTAAATTTCCTTTGCACAATTATAATTTTATTTGTTCCAATGTTTAATTTGTTAGCTCTGTTCTTCCTGGCACTTAGGATAAAATAATGATAATAGTCTGGGTGTTCACATACTTCTATAGAAATTGAGCTTATTTTTGAAATTAAGTCTTGTAGAAGTTGTCTTGATTGTTATGAATTCTTCCTTGTTATCACCCACAGTTCATCTCAGTTGATAAAAATAAAATTAATTTTCTACAGCAAGTTTTGGGGTGCCAGCCAAGAACTTTTGCAGACCTAAGTAAAGCAGCAATATTTTCTCTAGAAAGTAAAAATAAAAAAACCCCTCCAATATTCGTATCTATAAACCAACTTTAGATATATTTTACTAGCTATTTTGATTAGCAACTAACAATTTTTAAATAGCATTTTCCAACATAGCTAATAAGGCTACATAAGTTCGCTCCCTTGATACAGAAAATTAGTATAAAAAAGTGATGTCTGGTAAATAAAGTCAGGATATAAAACCAGCCTTTGCCATTCTAAAAGAATATCTGTTATATGAAAATACTTAGCTAAAATATCACAAGAATCACTACACAATAATACTGTATATTAGATGTAGACAATGACAAATGAAAATTAAATACTTGCAAAAGTTTTACTACAGCATGTTGTCATTGGCTAAATACTGTTGTTTGAAGAACATACTTTATTTAAGTGCAAAGTTAGCCTATGAGGTAAATACAAACATGCAAAACTGTAGGAAGGAAGCTATACTCAGCCTGCAACGTAATCAGAGTGGAAATCCAAGGACTTGGCTGGTGAGTAATTGTTCTCACCGTATTTCTTTCAGATTGCTAAAAATATTTATCTTTTGATACCTGAAAGCATCGGCACAAGTTAAGAGCAGGAGGTTTGGTGTTCTGAAAACACAAGCAGATCTTCTGAGTCAGACCAAACATACAGTTCTCACCCTGGCTGGTAGCAAGGGGGGGTGCAGGATGACAAGCTGACATCCCTCCCAGTTTCCAACAATCAATGATGTAGGAAACTTTACAAGCAGCAGGTTATAACACCAGCATTGCGTTGAAAAGACACCAACAGATCTCTTGTCTTCCTAGATCACACCTAATCCCTTTTTCAGCCATTCATGCATATAGACTTTGCAGAATACTACAACAGTAAGTTACATTGCCTAATTTAATCAGGCACTGCATCTTTTTTTTTAATTCCTGGTTTTGCAACCTAGCTTGTGTTTTGACAGTTAGATTACCCTCTACTTTTCTCATGCCATTTTGCCATCCTGTTATCTTTTACATTTTATATTTATATATTAGCATAATAAAGTTTCACATTATGATTTCTACTGCTTTCATACCATACTTTACCTTCTAATTGCCTTGACTGCATTTGAACACTGACCTCACACTTCTGCAGAACTATCCACAGTGAGCATAAAGACAGTAACTTGGCCTTGTGGCCAAGAAGGCCAACAGTATCTTGGGCTGCATTAAAAGGAGTGTGGCCAGCAAGTCGAGGAAAGTTATCCTCCCCCTCTACTCTGCCCTTGTACGACCACATTTGGAGTCATGTGTCCAGTTTTGGGCCCCCCAGTTTAAGAAGAACAGGGAACTGCTCGAGCAAGTCCAGCGGAGAGCTACAAAGATGATCAGGGGACTGGAGCATCTCCCATATGAGGAAAGGCTGAAAGACCTGGGTTTGTTCAGCCTGCAGAAGGGTATGCTGAGGGGGGATCTTGTCAATACTTACAAGTATCTAAAGGGTGGGTGTCAGGGCGATGGGACTGGGCTCTTGTCAGTGGTGCCCAGTGACAGGACAGGACAAGGGGCAATGGGCACAAGTTGGAACACAGGAAATTCCACCTGAATATGAGTAAAAAATTCTTTCCTGTGCAGGTGCCAGAGCAGTGGAACAGGCTGCCCAGGGGGGTTGTGGAGTCTCCTTCCCTGGAGGGATTCAGGACATTCAGATCATCTCCAGAGGTCCCTTCCAACCCCTGCCATTCTGTGATTCTGTAATACAATACCATGCACATCTACTTGTATGAATAGTGGGGGTTAATTTTTCCCTACATTCATTACTCTACATTTACCATCCCTTAATCTCACCTATCGTTTTATTATCAACTGCATCTATCACAAAACCTTTTGGCAACCCTTTAGTTAATTTTTTTTGTCTTAGCAAAGTCACTATCCATCCTTCTTCCAGGTCATTTATGAGTTAGTTGTGTGTCACAGGTTTCAGTACAAATGACTAGGTGGAACGACTGTAGTAATTTATTTGCTACAGGACCAAACTATCAGCTAATGATTTCATACCCTACTTTGTGACAAAACATTTATTTATTCGTACTTTTCTTGTTGTTCTCTAGGAAGGTGTTGGAAAAAAGTTCCCATTGGGTTACCAGCATAGTTTCTTTAAAAAACATAGGTTGTAACCATGTCAAAGCATTTTTGCAAATAGAAGTATAATATGCAGGCTGAATCAACCCTTTCGAAGTTATTGAGTCCATAAAAAACAACTCCAATAGATTTTACAGGCAATGTTTTCCCCCAACCAAAAAACCTCTGAAATATAAAATCCTGCTTCGAGCACACACAAATAGGGTTTGTGAAATATAGATTTATTTTCAGAAACTGCCTACTTTTACTGTTTACAAAAAGAAAAAAGGTCGTGAATTGTGCCTGGAACTCTGCTAACAATTATGTATCTTTAAATGTGGGCTTTACTTCCAGCTAGCCAATTTGGAAATGTTTCATTACAGAAAATAATAGGTCTGCATTTCCTGACAGACCATAAAAACAAAATCTCACCAAAACCAAACTATTAACTCCTCCTGCAAAAAGTGTAAAATCAAGATCATAAGCTCACTGAGAGTATGAATTGGTTGCTTCAAGGCTAAGTTATCTGGATCATGGGTCTCCCAACCACCAACCATTTCTTAGCAAAGTGGTTAGGTAGGTAACCTGCACACAGGCATGTGTTGAAGCCTTAAGCATCCAAGTCCAAGATAAAACCCACAGATTCACCAAACCAGTGAATTTAGAATCTAGTACCACGTTCCTCTTCGGGAAGGTCAGGATGTGCAGGTGGCAACAACCACATGAAAAGGCACTTGGCATATCTAGCATTAGCAACAATTGCCCTGTCACATGAAGGACAGAGATGAAAACCTGCAGATTTGGTGATGCAGTACTAAAAATACAGTGAAACCAGGCTCTTTTAAAACCAAGAATGGAGCTTTACAAAGCCAACAGAAGTCCTAAAAAACAAATTCTCATCTTCCTGCCAATGGGGGGAAAACCCAGTAAATATGAGGCAAACTAGAACACACTAACAATCTACCAAAAAAACCTCCAACAAACTAATCACAGCTGTAAAGCCAAAGACAATGTAGTCTGTAACAACAGGAGAAGCGCTGCCTCAATCAATAGCAGGGAAGAACTGAGGGCTGTGAAATGCAAACTTTCCACTGTGTTGTCAGCACAGAGTACGGGAGGGGCATGTGCCCTGTACAGAAACCTCCCAGTGCAAAACAGCCCAAACCGAACCCCGTGAAGCATATATGTACCCACTGTGGTCAAACAATCAAAGGGAGTAGAGCATCACCAGCCAGCAAGAGGAATACCCTCTGCACTGAACAAAACACCACCACCTTACTCAGTAAATCCTAGATTCTTTACAAAGTATGTCTGTGTTACATTTTAGCCTGGCTTTTTGCCTCTGAATATCTCAGACATCCAGCTATAATCTGGTCCTACAAAGAATAACACAACTGAGACGAGTGAAAACAAATGGTGCAGAGTGCAGAATAAATGGTTAGGGCAAACACAGTCTTAAACATTCTTTGCCAACAAATAAATTGCAGCCTAGAACTGTATGTGAACCTCGTGCTCAGCTCGCTTCTCCGTCTTGTGCTTAGCAGGCTTACAAGTCTAAAACACAACGGAAACAAGCTCATTATTTCAGGCAGACAGTGCAGCAGCTTTGTCCTACCTCATCTCAGTTTTATCCTAGAGAAAAGTATTGCCAGAGATGATCAGATGTCTCTAGGGTTGGGATGTATGGTAACTACTAACACATGTCAAAACAAGTAAGTGAAAACCTTCTCCTGTACTCTGCTGATTAACGTCACAGAAATATTCAGAGAATATAGAAAGTGGTGGATCAAAATATCGAGGTCTTTGTTACAATCAGCTATCGTAAACCTTGATTGTAAGAGACAGGAAATATCTTGAATTGCTGAGATACAGAGAGATAAAAGCCTTTGTTCAGCCATTTCAGCCAGTTATTTAAGACAGTAACAACCTACTTTCCTTACCACTGAAGTCTAGCTATCAAGTTAAAACATTTAGCTTGGTTAGTTAATACTTAAGTTAAACAATGAGAGACACCAGCTGTTAAGCAATGGTACCCATTTCTTGATATGAATCTTGTGACCTAAAGCAACAACATTACAACCTTGTCACTTACATAACTGTGTATTTCAATCATGGAAGTGAACACAAGCTTAAATCTCAGTTTCTACAATCATACTACACTGTGTACCCCAGATTCCTACCTATATTAATAATACCCATTGTTGTTCATTAAACTATTTACCTGCTTTACAGGAAAGAACACTTCACCTTAATGATTAATAAATAATGATTAATAATTTACAGCACCAGACTCGAATACAACTACTGTCCAGTAACTGTCATTACAGAATTAAAGTACAACCTCAAAACCTAAACACAGTGTGTTTTACATATACACTTTCATATGTGATACGTACGAAATACAGCCACTGTCAACCACGGTATATATAAACGGTTTCAAAAGAATAGGCAGTAATTGCTCTTTATACTCAGAGCTACAGTAACAATCTTCATGTTATCTTTAGCCACTTTTATAACAATAATCTATTTCAATTAAAAACAGTGAAACAAGTATGGCACAGTTAATTTAATCCTACACCATTGTTTCAATAGAGCTATTCTCAACAACAGAGATTAATGCCTTCATACAGTTCCCAGACGGGCGGACAAGGGTGGTAATTTGCTCATGGCCACAGTGAATCAGCTGCCAAGAAACTCTGACTCCTAATTCATGTACAATTAATAAAGTCATGATTAATAAAGGTCTAACACACAAAACTAAATGAAGGATGAAATTTTCAAGTCTGATTAGATTCAAAGCAATGTTGAGGAAAGACTAGGTTCTTCCAGTTGGATGCTATATTGATGGATTTAGATCAAAGGCAAGTTAAAGACACTTAAGTTGGTATGTAAGCATTTAGAAACTACTTTACAGGAGGCTAAAGCAGTTAAGTGTCAGAGTCTTGTTGCTACATGTCTGCTAGAAGTTGCTACTTCAACAGCAGAGCTGTGAAACAGAAATGTAGGTGCAGCTTGTGAGCATTGGTACAATGCCATCCATCCTTTAAACTACCGGTGAAGATGGCATGAAGTAATTTGCTTTGGATTTTTTTTTTTTTTGGGGGGGGATATGTCCCTACCTGAGCTGTGGGTAATAATCAACTATTGCTGCCTGCAGCAAATATCAGTCATAATCTGTATTTTCTAACCTCAGTCAAAATTATATGGGTAATTCCTCTTAAGACAAAAGTTTTTCAGTACTAAAATTCACTGTTAGGAATAAAATATTTTAAATATGAATATATATAAAGTTAATATGTATCATTAGTGCATGTTAATTTGACAGGGCTAAAAGAAAACCGCTGAAAGCACATGAATTTGACTTATTAAAATAAACTGCTTGTAAACAAAGCAGCATTACTTTTGACAGATTTCCAAACAGAATTTAGGCAAACATAATCAAGTTTAATTTAAAAGCTTGTAAAATGTATTTTAAATGTAATCAGTCTAGTGCTTACAGAGATAAGAACGAAATCAGAGTAGAAATCAGGCTACCACAGTAGTTTAAAAGACATAAATAGTTTAGGTTTCCTACTCAAGGACAATCTAGAGTTCAAGGAGCTGAAGGGAGAGAGGAAAAAAAAGGAAAGAAAAATGTAGTAAACAAGTGGACCAAACAATGCTGTTCTGCAGTGAAAGATGTTTGGAAAGATATGAGCTTTCATCTTTGTTCTTCAGCTGAACAAAGGCAATGCATGCACTTGGATTTTCAAAGGCAATAAGTTATTTTACGGCTCTGAACAAAGTGTGGGGACAGCTCAACTTGCAAGAGTTGATAAACTGAACTGTTCCCAGCAATCTGCTCCTCCCAAAGCTCTACAGATGTGGGAGCTGCCACCTGGCCAGCACCTGAAGCAGCATAGGTCATAGAAGATCACAGAATCATTAAGGTTGGAAGAGACATCTAGGGTCATCAAGTCCAACCATCAACCCAATATCACCAGGTCTCCTAAACCATGCCCTGAAGTGCCATGTCTACAAGTTTTTTTGAACACCCCCAGGGATGACGACTCCACCACCTCCCTGGCAGCCTCTTCCAATGCCTGACCACTCTTTCAGTAAAGAAATTTTTCCTAAAATCCAATCTAAGCCTCCCCTGACAGAACTTGAGGCCATTTCTTCTTGTCCTATCACTAGTAACTTGGGAGAAGAGACCAACACCCACCTCACTACAACCTCCTTTCAGGTAGTTGTAGAGCGATAAGGTCTCCCCTCAGCCTCCTCTTCTCCACACTAAACAACCCCAGATCCCTCACCCGCTCCTCGTAAGACTTGTTCTCCAGACCCTTCACCAGCTTCACTGCCCTTCTCTGGATATGCTCCAGCAACAAAATGTCCCTCTTGTACTGAGGGGCCCAAAACTGAACACAATATTCAAGGTGTGGCCTCACCAATGCCAAGTTCAGGGGCCTTGATCACTTCCCTACTCTGCTGGCCACGCTATTCCTGATACAGCCAGGATGCTGTTGGCCACCTGGGCACACTGCTGGCTCATGTTTAGCCAGCTGTCAACCAACACCCCCAGGTCCTTCTCCGCTGGGCAGATCTCCAGCCACTTCTCCCCAAGCCTGTAGCGTTGCAGCATGGGGTTGTTGTGACCCAAGTGCAGGACCCAGCACTTAGCCTTGTTGAATCTCATACCGTTGGCTCTGGCCCAACAATCCAGCCTGTCCAGGTCCCTCTGTAGGTCCTTCCTGCCCTCCAGCAGATCGACACTTCCACCCAGCTTGGTGTCATCTGCAAACTTACTGAGGGCGCACTCAATCCCCTCATCCAGATCATCAATGAAGGTATTGAACAGGACCGGCCCCAACACTGAGCCCTGGGGAACACCACTCGTGACCGGCCACCAACCGGATTTGACTCCATTCACCACCACTCTCTGGGCTCGGCCGTCCAGCCAATTTTTAACCCAACACAGAGTGTACTTGTCCAAGCCGTGAGCAGCCAGCTTCTCCAGGAGAATGCTGTGGGAGACAGTGTCAAAGGCCTTAGAAAGTCCAAGTAGGAAACGTCCACAGCCTTTCCCTCATCCACTAGGCAGGTCACCTGGTCATAGAAGGAGATCAGGCTTGTTACACAGGACCTGCCTTTCACGAACCCATGCTGGCTGGGCCTGATCCCCTGGTTGTCCTGCACTTGCCTGGTGAGTGCACTCAAGATGAACTGCTCCATAATCTTCCCTGGTACCAAGGTCAGGCTGACTGGCCTGTAGTTCCCTGGATCCTCCTTCTGGCCCTTCTTGTAGATGGGCATCACATTGGCAAGCCTCCAGTCATCTCAGACCTCCCCTGTTAACCAGGACTGCTGATAAATGATGAGAGTGGCTTGGTGAGCTCCTCTCCCAGCTCCATCAGCACTCTTGGGTTGATCCCATCCAGCCCCATAGACTTGTGAGTGTCCAGGTGGAGCAGCAGGTCATAAACTGCTTCCTCCTGGATTATGGGGGGTTTATTCCGCTCCCCATCCCTGCCTTCCAGCTCAGGGGACTGAATACCCCAGGGATAACTGGTCTGGCAGTTAAAGACTGAGGCAATGAAGGCATTAAGTACCTCAACCTTTTCCTCATCTTTGGTGCCAATGTTCCCCTCCGCGTGCAATAAAGGATGGAGAGTCTCCTTGGCTCTCTTTATTGTTAATCTATTTGTAAAAACATTTTTGTTATCCCTTACAACAGTGGCCAGACTGAGTTGTAGCTGGGCTTTTGCCTTTCTAATTCTCTCTCTGCATGACCTAACAAGACACCTCTGTACTCTTCTTGAGTTGCCTGCCCCTTCTTCTAGAAGTGGTAAACTCTCCTTTTTTTCCCTGAGTCCCAGCAAAAGCTCCCTGTTCAGCCAGGCCGGTCATCTTCCCCACCAGTTTGTCTTACAGCACATTGGGGGCAGCCTGCTCCTGCACCTTTAAGACTTCCTTCTTGAAGAATGTTCAGCCTTCCTGGACCCCTTTGCCCTTCAGGACTTCCTCCCAAGTGACCCTTCCAATCAGTGCCCTGAACAGGACAAAGCAGTTTGCTGAACCCCCTCCTTACTTCTCCAAGAATTGAGACCTCCATCATTTCATGGTCGCTAAGTCCAAGACAGCCTCCGACCACCATATCTTCCACCAGTCCTTCTCTGTTTGTAAATAGCAGGTCAAGTGTCCCACCTCCCCTGGCAGGCTCCCTTACCAGCTGCAGCAGGATGTTACCTTCCACACACTCCAGGAACCTCCTAGACACCCTCCTGTGTTGTACTTCCAGCGCACGTCTGGTAAGTTGAAGTCCCCCACAAGAACAAGGGCTACCCATTGTGAGACTTCTGCCAGCTGCTTGTAGAATGCTTCACCTACCTCTTTACCCTGGTTGGGTGGTCTATAACAGACCCTCAGCAAGATATCTGCTTTGTTGGCTTTCTCCCTCATCCTTACCCATAAGCACTCGACTTTATAATTACAAACATTGAGCTCTATACAATCGAAACGTTCCCTAACATACAGCGCCACCCCTCCACCTCTCCTTCCTTGCCTATCCCTTCTGAGGAGCTTATAGCCATCCATTGCAGTGCTCCAGTTGTAAGAGTCATCCTACCATGTTTCTGCGATGGCAACAGTCATAGCTATCCCTCTGCACAATGGTTTCCAGCTCCTCCTGTTTGTTGCCCACGCTGTGTGCATTGGCATAGATGCACTTGAGCTGGGCTATCGATTTCACTCCCAACCCTGGCACAGCACCCCTAGGCTCCTCTCTAGTGGGCCTGGCTATATCCCCTTCCCACTCTGAACCTAGTTTAAAGCCCTCTCGATAAGCCCCACCAACTCATGAGCAAGAATCCTTTTCCCCCTTTGACATAGGTGAACTCCATCTGTCACTGGCAGGCCTGGTGCCATGTAAACCTCACCATGATCAAATGAAGCAACACTCCACCGATAGCACAAGCCGCTAAGCCACATTATTCAGGTGAGTTTTCCTGTTCCTTTCAGTATTCTTCCCTGCCACTGACTGGATTAAGGAAAAAACTCATAATTTAGAAAGCAAAGTCAGATGGCAGCTGGTCTTAAAAATGCTGCACTGTAAACTCCAGTGGCTCAGGGACTGACTGGCCAGCAGTCAGGTGCCCATGCAGTACAGACCCTGGGGGCCCAGACCTTCATCACCCACCTCAAGCTAAACTAGCCAGGCATCTTCAGTACGCAGGCTGTGCAACTGCTCAATGAGCTGGATTACTCATAATCTAAATGTTCAATATATCCGCAACAATATCACAAGTATATTTGCAAACTCTTAACCATCATTCACCCCTACACGTAAATATGCAATATACTTTAACGCACATTCAGCTGTGAACCTTCTTACTAGCTGTTCAAAGTTGATAGGGCTATTAATGAGAAATCCAACCAGGGTAAGGACAAGGCACATGGGGAAAGGTTTTCAGAGGTCAGTAGGGCAGCAAGGTGCTCACTTACTTTAAGAAAAGCAAAACAAAACCAAAACCCCTCCACTCTGCCACAGCCGGGCACTAAACTTGCCACTGACAGTTACACGGACAATTACACAGAAAGATGAAGCAGGCTTTTCTGCTTTTTACTTCTATGGGCTCTGGATTGTTTTGCATTAACTAGCAACTACATACTTTCTGTTTGCAGTAAGCCAACTTGATTCCATGTTTTCCCTTTAAGTATTTCTTAAGTACAAAATAAAAATACATATATCCCTATATTTAACTATAACAAAATTTAGAAACAATATAAACAGGAATAATACATCTCAATAAGAAGTTTTCTGAAATAAACTTAAGTACAAGTATTCCAATACTTTCCAAAATAGGTTATTAACAAAATTCACTGCATTCTGTGGTTCTAACCTAAATTATAGCTTGACCTAAATTATAGATATTCCAGCCTCTGCAATTTACAGTCCAAAACAAACACGAGCAAATTTTCCCAAGCATTACAGAACTGAACTATTTATACAAAGCTTTCAATTATATATGGTTTTATCTCCATGTATACTATACAGAGCATAAAAGACAGACAAATATGAGTTAACTGAAGGAAAGTATGCTGCAAGCCCTCAAACATCTAAAGTCTAGACTGAGCTTCATTATGTCTGGACCATGATAGCAGAACCACCTCAAAATAGTCTCAAATTCTTCATATATTTGCCATGTATTACATGAGTAAACGGATTTATTACTGAACTTTTTGTGTAGAATACAATCTGGAAGATTACCAATAATGCTGTTGATAGACGGCCTGTTATCTATTAAAAAAAAAATCTCCTCATCTGAAGAGAATTGCAGCAGAATTCATTATTGCTCTTGCTTTTCCAAAAATTGAGGTTCTGTCACCCAGTATGCAACAAGCCAATCTTACACACAGAGCTGAGATACTTGTTTATTCCATGTGCACAAAGACAAGTGCTAGATGGTAACTCCACAAAGCTAGCACACCTGGTCAAAATCGCAGTAGGTATTTATACAGTTAAATGTGTCACTAACATCTAATATTTCCATGCCCCAGCTAGTCATTGGTTAGTTTCTTCCTCACTTCATCTTAAAGCTACATCTCCTTTTAAATTTACTAGGCATGCTCAGAGAGTAAGGGGTTTGAGTAGGGGGCTTTTTCCAGTCAGGAGGTGTGGTTTTCATATTGTAATGAGATGGTTTGACCTCAGGGCATCAGTTTAGGGCATCTTGCTGATTTTGCTGAGCTGGTATCTAAATAATACTCATCCTCAAGGATATCTGTCAATTGTTTTAAATTTATGTCCTTCCTCCCTTCCTTGAGGTTCCTTTAATAATCTCTAGTATACTTTATCTTAAAGGTTAAAATAATCAGTCATCACTCTGGTTGCAAAAAAAGTCAGACCAGATTCCTGTTTCCCCCTGTCTTTGGGAGAGTGGAACAGCACCACCAGGTTACCAGCCTAGTCACCCTGCACCATGCTTTCTTCCTTGCCTACTTCACACAAACTAAATCAGGAAAATCTCAGTCAGGACAGGATTAATCTTCTCAAGCAATCTTCTGTCAGTCTTCTGCAACATCAAGCAAAGCAATCAAGGGCCAGATCCACAAAAGGGACTGGCTATTGCAACAGAAGCTTGTGATGCATAACTTCCAGGCACTTCACAAAACCCTCAAAAGCAGTTTCCCTATCTGATGTCCACACAGAGAGGCACCCGAGAAAAACATTCAGATTTCAGGAAGCAGAGATAACCTCAAAGCCAAAAGAAAATGCTCAAGGGGAGGAGAAATCAAATCGTATGTATGTCTAAAAGTTAGGCAACTAACGGCCAATCTATAAAATAAAAGTGTAAGCAGTCTTACAATCTGCAGTTAGATATTTACCTGTCACTGCCAACTCAGCCTGGAAGGGACAACAATCCTCTTCCCCACAAGGTACTCAATTCCCCTTTTCTAACCCAAAACCATGCTAATACTAAGAGAACAGCAGAGCGTTCAATGCCCTTTACCACCACAGAGTTACCAGCATTGCAAGAAAGCCAGTTCTGTGGATGCAAAGGCATCTGAACCAGCTCTGCCCAGCCCAGCACCAGCCCAGCCAGTTGCCATTTCTACATGGCTGCTGATCTTGCTCTGAGCCCACCCAGGACCACAGTGACATGGCACAACAGCTTTGGCTCAAAGCTGACCCCATTAGACCTGAGGAAGCTCTGCATGGAGCCACGCTGCTGCCTGCATCAAGTCTTCCACTCTTCGCAGACCTGGGCTAGCCATGCTATGGGTTAGATGGGGGCAGAGATATTGTATATAAATTGGAAAATCACCTGGCTTAGGAAGTTAATCCCCACACTAACAGGGAATAATCAACAGCCACCCTCAGCCTCCCGAATCCAACAAAACGAAAAGTAACCACATCCATTGGTTTCTTGCCCATATCTTATAAAAATTAGACATAGTTTGTCTGATGGCCAGCCAAGCAGTGTGCCAGTGTCTCAAGGTATGACCAACTGGAAATATTACACTCAGAGGTAAGCACTGCAAGTAGTGAGGTAGATAAGAAATGCAGCTTCATGGGCTTCAACTCAGTCATCTGACTTGTGCATGCCTGACTAACATTGTCTCTTCCACCACAAAGTGAATGGATTAGTGAAAGTTTACAAAAATTAGTAATTTTAATAATTTTCATGCAGTACAGTATCAAATACTTTCCCGCACTTCAAACAGACTGGCTTAGTCCCTAGAAAATCTTCACAAGTCACTTCTGTCACGCACACGGGTTGACAAGGAGGACAGGATCTTCTCAATGAATTCTCAGTAACAGAGGAGCACAGACCAATAAAAGTCAGACATAGCACTAGAAACAAATGACCTGAGAGTCTGAGCCACAAACCAGAGACAGTTCAAAACAGCAATGGAAAATTGGATGGCAGCCTCAGTTTGTTTGTGTTTGGGAAGCTTTTACCACATAGCCAACTTTCTAGACGCTTAGCACCCACCATCTGCCGTAAATTTTGATCAAGAGTAATTTTCTGTAAAATCACTGCTTCTGGGAAGATCAGTGCGTGCACAAAATGGAAAGCCAGGCCTTCCGCTTTAAATTCACTTCTATAGTTACCATCTTCACTACAACTGGAAAACATGAAGTTATAATTATTAATAATAATTATTATTATTCAGAGCAGATCATTATTGTAATAGGAGAAGCAGTACTTAAGGTTTCTAAAAATATATACATAAAAACTCTTTTTGAAGAATAGTGATACGTCATTTCTAAGTATTTATGGGAAATAGTTCTTATCTGCCACATATTTCTTTTGTGGCATTTTTGTTCAGTTATTTTTATGAAGACATGAAGCCTGCAAGACAATCAAGTTCCTGTTGCCAGAGCTGCCACAGGCCAATGCACTGGATGTGAGCTGTTAATGAGATGCCTGTTCCCACACAGGTTGACAACTCATGGACAGCAAAGGGAAAACAGTGTGGGCCACCTGTATACAACGGTATACAATTTTGTCCATTTAACTATTATTCAGAGGAAGAGAACGTGAACAATGACCTTTGAAAACATGATCACCACATCATCCTTAGCAGACTTGTCCTCCCTAATCTGATTTGTTACTGACCAGGTGAAGTTCATGAGGTTCCACATGGCAACAGCCATTTCCTTAAAAACACAGAGACAATCTTGGAATCCAGTGTGACAATGGTGAAGTGTAAGGACAAATACCAGCTTCAAACATAGCTTTCTGTCTGAAAGCTCTGTTCCCACTGCTGGCTTTCCCCAGTTCCAAGGATGGTGCATTCCCACCAGTCCAGGCTCAGCTCCCAAGCCCCAACTGCCTCCTGTCAGCGAAGGCAAAGCAGTTCCAAACTCAGTAGCTCTGCCCATGTTTTCCTTCTCTATATAAACAGCTTTAGGGAGGCTTGCATGACTCCATTCACTCACAGGTGTCCTCCTGGAGTAGGCTACAGCCACAGGACTGAGCCCATCACTCAACACCTACAGTGGCTTGGTTTAGCCAGTGACCACGCTTAGCATATGAGCATGGAGCAGAGGGTGTCTGAGACACAGGCTGTACAGTGAGACTCAGAAACCACTGGGTCTTGCAGCTACACATGAACAGTAGACAGGGCAGTGTGGAAGGGACATCAGTCTGCTGGGGATCAACAACAGGATACCATGGTATTTCCCAGAAAGGTCTGCTGTTGAGAAAGTTCTGGAAGACAGTTTTCTGTAGAACTTCAGACCTCATGTACAGTAGGACTGGCCTAAATCTAGTCCAGAGTAAAACCCCTTGGTCTCATGCAGTAGACAGGTAAGAAGCGTGCTAACAACTTCACCTAGTGATCCACTCCTGTAGCACCAAATTACTTGCTAGTGTAGACATAGCCTCTGAACATGGATAAAGACGAGGCTCTGGGAACCACACCATTGGCACCATCTCAATGAACCCCAGTTAACATAAGGTAAACACCCTTTCTTCATCAGCCATGCATTACTTTGGACCCCCATGCATTTTAAGCAGCACCCTTTCAGAACAAGGAGCAAGGCAGTACTATTCACAGTATCAAGCAGACAAGGAATGCTCTTCAGATAAAGCAGCATTAGGTTTTTGCAGATGACTGATGCACTTACAGCCAGTGGAATAGGATTACACACATTCGCCTGTCTGGTTTCAGACAATCTGCACAAACTAATCACACTTGATGAAGGGCCTCTGTACTACATGCAGCAAACGCTTTTTAGTGGCTGTAATTTAGTGTACCCACAGGAAGCAGCAAAGATGGTTTATGAATGTGTTGCTGTAAGAACCACTGTAAGGACTAATGATTGCTTATGTTTCTTTGGAAAAACTGAGAGCAAGAGTGCAAAAATGAAAGAAACTTCCCAAATTTGTATCGTAGTGTACAAAATGACACAGACATGCCTAATTTAGATGTTTTTGACCTCTTAGCCAAAGCTTTTCTTCAAGCAACATGGTGATGCTCAAAATAATTATTAATGTCCAGCTATTCTGTATTTCCAGAGACTTACCCAGCACAGAAGTCAGTCGTACTGCTTTGTATTTCCCTTGATCCATATGAAGTATCTATAAAAAAATACTTTGGCATTTGCCAACTTCCATTTAGCAAGCTGCAATTTGGCTGTTTCACCACCAAAATCTTTTGTGACCACTACTTTGTTCTGATAAGCTGGAAAAGTTACTTTAGTTTGCCCTAAGTAACATATGATGTACAGCGTGCTACATTTACCACTTCTTTACAAGCCTTCCCTGCCCATTAGTACCAGTGACATATGGTAAAGAAACAGGAACAATGTTACAAGCAAAAAATGAATTAAAGAGCCCCTTGTGCTTGTTCCATTGGGTCAACGTCCACACCTCTGCACCCCTTCTCCAACTTGGGCTCTGAGACAGCATCAGGGACAAAAATGTAACTTCAGGCAGAGAACATTGATTGCTTTCCTAATTGAAGCTGAGCTACCAAAAATTTTTAACTACTAGTAAGAGGGAGAGGCAAGATACCTGTCTGTAGAGGTTTCAGTAACTTCACACCTATGCTGTTTTGCCGAACATCCATGTAACTACCTTCTACACAAACCAGCACTTATTTCCCCAAAACTCCCAACCTACAGAAGGTGGACATCTTCTTCCTCCCTGTGTGTACACACACACACATATAGCTATACTGATTTAAGCTTGCCAGACACCAGGTTTCCAGTTTTTGGAAGTCTCTTCATGTTGAATTAATTGTAGATTTGTATTTAGCGGAAGCCAATTAAGTGATTACATTAAAATTTTTAACTCGCAGAACTTCAGTATTGAAGTTTTCAAGGTACTTCTTAATTCATTTCAAACTGGTTTCGTTAGTTTAAACTGACCTTAGTTCTCAAACAATTTCTCCCACTGCTGCAGCCAGTTGCACGGAACGCTCCACAAAAACACGCACATATATTCTGGCACATAGTCATGAACTCAGAAGCGAACGGAAAACTCACCAGTGAATCATTTTTCCAGTCTCTCTGAGGTACTTGATTGTTCTCTGTGGGACATTTTCCAGTGTTTTGTATAGTCTGCTTTAAAAACTCACTGGCAAGCCTTTTGCCTTTGTACTTCTACAGACCTGCAGACCTTACCCGGGTCAGGAAGTCTTAAGGGCTTGCCTACAGTGGACTCATTCCAGAATAGATTAAGAGACATGAACAAAAAGTTACCACACAGTAATATTCTCTGCCTTTCTGGAATAACGCCTTATGTTGACAACCTATTCCAAGATAGTTAAAGTAGGAATTATTTTGAAATTAGAAGTGTCTTGGTCTTGAGGATGACCACGAGGGGGAGTTACACCTATTTAAGTATAGCTGTAATGAACCAGGTATTCTGCTGCGACCATCCATTTTCCTCACTAGACAAACCCTAGATCTTCAGCCTCCCAGTCTGAGCTAGTAGTAACATGAGCAGTGTTACTGTTAAATTGCTTTGAGATACAGATACTGTAAGCATCTGCAAATAATTAGATTCCACTGCCAAGGAGCTCTTTAGCTAACATACACAAAACTTCACACCACTAAGTCACATGGTTTTACTTTCATAAAAACCACCATTTGTTGTATAAACAAACTTAATCCAAATATAAAGCAAAACTCAAGTAGCTTAAACACAGCCTGCTAAGTTGAAAGCTCAGAATAAAATTTAAAAGAAAAAAAGGGGAGGGGGATGGAGGGAGCAACTGGAAATGACGACTTTTCTATTGCAGAAGGTAGGATCCCATAGGGATTATCATCAATAGCCAAAACACCTGTAACAGAGGCCGTAAGATTGAGTTAGTCTCTTTTCCTGCTCTAATCAGTTCAGTGTTCTGGTTTATAGCATACTGTATGAAGAGTTGATACATAGGCAGAAATGTAAGACCACAGATCAGCTGGTGATCCAGCTGATTTCCTGAAGCACAACCACCAACCGAGACAGTGGCTCCACATGATACTCTCCTGGAGGATTACTGCGAAGACACCATCCCAGAAATGCCAGTTTAACACATTTCCAGAAAGCAGAGAAACTCTACAGAAGCCTTTGTGCTCCAGCAGATGGAAAGCACAGATCTTCTATATCCCACTTGGGTAGTCTTGTATAGCCAGGAGAGAGTTATCACTGTTTTGGCGAGTGACCTTCACCTTGAGACTTGTCCCTTTGATAATTCTTTGCCCTTTCTGGGAGAAAACATTCCAAATAAGTAATGGGAAGAAGTTTCTAAAGATGATAGGAGCAGAAAACAGAAATAGCACCAAGGCCCTTTTGCACAAAATACTTGGATTTCTTGAAGGAGTCTCCATCATGTGCCCTGGGATTGTGTGATTAAGCAGCTTGCTCAAAGTCAGTCAAGATAAAGTGAGGAAAATATTACAAGCCTCAATCTCAAACCAGTGTTTACATCCAAAGACCATGCCCAGTCTTGAGAACAGGCTGTGGGGAGGGGAGGGGGAAGGGAGCAATGGAATTAAAAAACAAAGCCTGTAAGCATTCCTACCAAGGATCAAAAGGAAGAAGTTTTAACCAACATACTATTAAAATTCTTTCTTCAGTAGGAACAAAGTTTGGACTACCAATTACAGAAAAAGTCAAGCTCTTAAAACAACAGAAGTCTCCTCCACCTCCCAACCTGCTGCCTCTTTATGGCTGCAAAGTGAAATTAAACAATATTCCAGAAGTTAATAGCTCCTCCTCCTCCGCTGCAACACCAAGTCCCCTGAAAAGCTGAACCCTTTGCCAATCCCGAGAAGGTTTCCTGTTGCAATCAACCATGGATTGATGCCATTACTGATTACTATGTAGAATCCCATTAAAAACATGTAAGTGACATTGGTATGCACTGGTCTCCCTCAGAGAAAAGACCCAGCAATGAACCACCCTAAGCTTACCATATTAACTCCAACCTAACCCCTAGTGACAGATTCAAAACAAGCTACATAGAGAGTGGGGGGAAACTGCTCTACCCTTTCACCAGTAAAGCAGCTATCTGAAAAAAATTCAGTTTGACCAAGGAGTCAATCAGCACTGCAGGCAGATCAGCACACATACACATTAGGTAGCTTAGAAATGTCTGCACAATATGAGAGTAGTGGGGTATACCAAACCAGAGGCCAGACAGTGGCAATGACAGGACACTAGGAAGCAAATGAAACAGTGTACGGAAATAAAATCCTAATAGACACTGTTGTTCCACATAGCCACCCAGTCACAGCTGGCCGAGTACTGATCAACCACTGCAGTAGTTGGAGGTGGTTAAAAGGGAAACAGAATGGAAAAAGAGAGAAAACAACAAAGCTTCTCACTAGCACGCAGTGTTTATGAAGCACCTATATGAGAACAGGTAAGCCATGAACCCTCTCCAGAAGGAACTCCCTGACACTGAAGGCATGCACTAGGCACAAGCTACTGACAGTTCAGGAAAGTCAGTCACAGCAAACTAATAAAAATGTCTCTGTGGTCTCTCTGGTGTAACAGCAGCATGACTGGAAGGCACGAATACTGACAAAAGCTGGCTCAACAGTTGTAGTTAAGACACACCAAGTAGGATCCAGCAGCATACCTGATGAGATAAAGTGGCAGACGCTGTAGAAAGCATTCCTAAGAAATGATGACTGGGGAAGGCACTGCACAGAGTTTACAACTGAAGCCTATAGCCTGCCTCCCAATTTAAAAGCCCACAGTTTATCTGAGATTTGCAGGTGAATTTGGTTGCTTGCATACAGGTGTCTTAACATTTGATACTAGAATTTCCCATACACCTACACTGGGCTGGCAAACACGATGCAAGACTAGAGCCAGCAGCCTTCCAGCTGGCAGCCAGAGGCCAAACAGGGAATCCTGACTATCCCAAGCAACATTTTAAAAAAAAAAAAAAAAGTTTTGGCAAGTGAACTAAGCTCCTCCTCCAACTTCGGTAAAGAATATGCAAATAAGAATTTAGCAACAGTAGCCACCTCTGATAGATACCATCTGTAATTTATTGGGTTTTTTAAACCAGGAACTTCTTAATTTTCAACCCATTTCTGTCTCACACTCTGCACAGCACAAGACTGTAAGCTTTTCAAGACCTGTGTTAAGATGTTCCCCCTCCCCTTACCTCTGAAAAGCCATTATTAAAACAGGTTTAAAACTTGTTTTACAAGCCTCTCACCCAGAGAGGCTCTCACCCTTTTAGCTTTTGCTATCGGCAAAGCCTTTCCACAAGATGGCATATTCTCAAGGGAGCCATATCTTACAGTAAGTTCAGGTAGGAAAGTGTCTGTTTTCAGAAAAACAGAAAAAAGTAAAGTTGCTCTTTCAGTCAGAAGTTTCAGCATCCAGTCAGAAGACAAAATGCAAAAGCCACAATGGCAAATAAGGCTAAGAATACGTTTAGGTACCTCTCCTCAGTAGACATAAGCTAAGAGAGGAACAAAGAGCAACTTCTAAACATTATTTTTGCACTACCTGAGTTCAGGCGGGCCAGGATATCATAAGCTGTGTCACCAGATAATTTCAAGAATGGCTGTGTATATCAGCAAGGCGCCTGGGCTATATGTGATCCGCTCTGCCAAAGAGCTCTGAATAGCCACATTGCTGTGCTACACCCATTCCTCTTCCACTCTAATAAAGGATCCAAGGCTGGGGGTGGGGTGTCTATGGCTCCCTTACACAGTGCTTATAAAACCAAGCAGCTCTAGTGCAGTCCAAAAAGATTTAAAGAAACATCTAGTCAGTAAACATCACCTGCCTTGTCATTCAGCGCAACAGATTTCACAAACCATTTCTCAATGACAAAAAAGATTGTTTCACATTGGTTTTATTTACATACTACAGTATGGGTGGGAGAACTTACCTCCATTTGGAGAGCAGCTGTGTCCTGATCATAGTGTCCCATGATATTTGGGAAAAAAGTCATGTTGTAAGGCATTCCTGAACATCTGGAAATAGTAATTGGCTCACACGTGAATAAACTGTGCCCTCGCACCAGAGTTAAAAGTAAACTGCAAGTCGCAGAGAACACAAGCACTCCCATTTTGTCGGGACCTCCAACTTCAGCGCATAGCTCTGTTCAGTAGTTAGACAGACCGTGCACACGGACAGAAACACACATCTTCCCCCGCTGGCTCCAGCGCAAGGCAAGGGCACGGGCAGTAGGGCCGACGATCAGACTCTCCTCACCGCTGCTGCGGGTATTCCCCCATTTTGGCTGACCGCGGTTCTACTAAATCCCTCTTCCGGAGCCTGCACCGCTGCAGAAGCGGGAAAAGACGGGACAGAGTAATTAATTAACAGCAGGAAAAACCCGACCGCCACCGCACGTCCGAAGGCCCACCTCGGCTTCCTCGCGCGCCCGCAGGAGACAGGGCGGGCCCGCGCCGTACCCCGCCCCGTACCGCCCGTACCCCGGCTCCCCGCCCCGCTCCCCCCGCCGGGGCCGCCCCGCACCCCGCGTACCCCGCAGGGGCGGCGGCACGGCGCAGCCCGCGCTCCCGCTGCGCCCCGGTCCCGGCCAGCGCCGTCTCTGGCCGCCCCTCCCTGCGCCCGGGCCCCGCAGCCACCGCGGCTCCCGACGCCCCGCTGTCGGCGCTCCGTTCCCAGCCCCGCCCTGGGAAGCGGCGCCCGCAGGGCCGGGCGGGGGAACCGGCCGAGAAGTCGGCCCAGGAGCCGGGGTTCGCCGGGCGCGGCCTCGGCGCCGCATCCCCGCCACGCCCGGGCCGCACCCCCGACGCCCCCTCACGGACCCGCCTCCCGACGAACGCTTCCCCCCGCCCCCCGCCGCGGACGGGCGCCCCGGGGCGCCGCTCCCAGGAGTAGCCGCCGCTCCCCGGGACGGGACCTGCCCCCGGGGCCCGCCGCACTCACCGGGCCCGGCCCGGCCCGGCCGCGGCCGCCTCCCCGCAGCGGCTGCGATGGCCGCGGCCCCCCCCCGCGCCACCGACAGGATGTGGCGTCTGGCGGCGGCCGGGGCTGGGGGGGGGAACCGGGACGCTCCCGCGATACTTGGCGGGAGGGGAGGGGCGGGCAGGTGCGGGCCCGCCCGCCGGCCGCTCGGTGCGGGCCGCGGTGGGCTGGCGGCGGGGCCTCCCCCGCGGGGGGCGGCGGGGGCTGCGGCCGCCACCGAGAGCAGCGACCCGCCCGGCGGAGCCCGGGGGCCCGAGGAGCGCCGGCCCCCCCGCGCCCCAGCCCACCTCAGGTGCAGGTGAAGCCTCAGGTGGGAAAGTCCCCCGGGGCTGAACGCATAGAAGCAAACGGCATGAAAAATCCTTCCAAGCAACTTAGCTTTGCATAAAAACAATATTAACTCTGCAATACACTCTATAAATATTAAGAGGATTTACAGACTTTGCACAGAATCGTCCTGCCCGTGGAAGCGATTCCGAGGCTGGTTTGCGAGGGCTCTGGGGACAGCTGGTGGCTGGGCCCTCACTGCCGCGGCCCTGGGAAATGCCCGAATCCTCATGAGATGAGGGGTGCGGGTGCGCGTTAGATGAGGCTAATGCTGGGGAGGAGGTTGATGGTAGAAGTCGATGTGGAACGACTGAATTTAGTGAAAGGGAAGTGATTTGAGGTATTTGCTGCAGAAAGGGATGCGGAGGTGAGAACAAAGGGAAATGCGTGTCCGCACGGAGGAGCGCCGGACTCTGGTGCTCAGGCTACCACTGTCTGTTCCAGAGACCCACTCAAGGATGTGTGAACTGTCCTCCTGCTGCACCGTCTGCTGCTGGCTGAGGCCATACATCAAATGCAAGTCCGGCAGCGCTTAGCTGTGTTCGCAGTCACAGGCCTGAGCTAATGAGACCTAACCATAGAAATGCTGAAGGTTGCAGACAGAGATGACCGAATTTCTCCGCGCAGAGCCACCCGAGGTCTCATCAGGCCACTGTTTAGCCATGCAACTCGCTCTGCGCTCCAGGACTGGAACAGGAAACACCAGATACCGAGACATGCAAACCAGGTTTAGAAATGGTTTGACCACGTTCAGGCAGCACTGCCTTTCTGCTAGTGTGCCCCAAGGTAGTCTGTGCAGTCAGGCACATTTACCCAGAGAGTCTGTCCATGGAGGGCGGAGGTTATTCAGAGGATCACACACTTTTAAAAATTCTCTCTTTGTGCAGATCTTTTATGTGTCGCTTCCTTTGTCACCCCACAGAAACACGAAACCCCTCCAGACTGCCTTATGTGAAACCGTTTTAGCACCTGTATGAATCATGAGGAGGATTATATCTACCTGCTGTAGATCCACATAGCTGTGGCAGAGTTAAATTTGCTGTATGAACAAGCACCTAAATGGGGAGGTGACTGACATTTTCCCAGCAGGTTTCACAGGTGACATTAATGAAATCTTGTTTGCAGGTTGTGGAAGTGAATGTGCTTCAGTGTACAAAGACACCTATATTATCCTCTTGTCGTTCCAGTTCTCATCTTCCAGCTGGCTTCTGTCCTAGCCTCTCCCAGTAGCAACTTCCCATCCCAGAAATATTAACATTTTGCTTTTCATGAGCTCTGAGAGGCTGCACACTGCGGCTCTGGCAGTGAAAGCACCAGGAGCATGCAAGAGAGAATATCCCCACTCTGCGTCTGCAGAAGCCATCCTAGGGCAGTTCTTGCTCAGCCCTGGAGGAAGTTGCTGAGTTGCTCTCCCCTCCGGGAAACACTGTCAGTTCCTCAGATACACCGAAACTTGCAGGGACAGGACATGTTCAGCAGATTTCTACTGAATTCTCTTTCCTTTCGAGTTTCATTGACTAAGCCTGTAGGCATTTTCATGGAAATGGCAGCAAAGCTGCGTAGGACCATCCATAACCAGTGAAATGTCTCTGCTTCCAGTATGTAGGGTTGACAAATTCTCAGACAAACTTCTGTTATAATTTTAATATGGGAAAACCAGCATGTCTTACATGATTTTCATGAAAGTTAATAAGAAATTTTCCTGAAACAGCCAGACAAAAATCCAAGGAGTGGAAATTTCAGCCAAATCACAGAAATTTGTCAAAGTAACAAGCACCTGAAATAGGGTATTGTGAGGAGTTTGGCAGCCTTAGCTTTAAGCTCTGCTAGTATCATACTGTATAAATATGACGTTATATAAAGTGGTAGCTTAGTTCCTTCCATCAGAATGCATTTTTATGCATAAATTAAATCTCTGAAAAACAGATATGGCTAAATAACATTGTTGTCCTTCCTTAAAGACTCTAGTGTTTTTGTTAGATGACTGGAAAAGGCAGAGAAAAGGAGGGACGAGTCCTTTCTTCAATCACATTATTAATACACTTTCAACCTAGCTGCTAAGCAAGTTATTCCAGAGGTTGGTTCACAGAGCCATGATCTAAATATATTTGTTTCTGGCTCCATAAAGGTCTTGACTAACCAGAGTGAGGAATGTGAGCACTCTCACTGCTATCTAGCAAAGCACCTTTAAGTATCATCAAGTATTTTAAGCATGTGCTCAAATACATTGCTGATTAGGGATGCAACTACTCGGATGTGTAAGTACTTTGCTCACCTGGCACTGGAGATATTGTTAACATTTCAGCTAATGTAATATTAATTTGCTGACCTTTCTCTGGCACCACTTCAAACAATTCTAGTTTAGCAATTTTTACTACAAAGAGTTTAAGTGATTTAGAGGCTTGTTTAAATCCTAGGTCATCTTCAGATGCCTTTTGACAAGTGTAGCAGAGGGGGTTTCGGTAGTGGCCGATGGCAGCTCCTGTCCAGCCTCTGCTGGCTCTTACCTGTGCGATGGATGCGGTGGAACAGACCGTCTGCCCACGCTTCACCCGACTAGCTTAAACCCATCCTTGGCAGAAACATTGACAGCTTGCCTGGGTAATGAACTGAAGCATACTTTTCTCCTTCAAAATCTTGTGAGGACCTCCCTCCAGGAAAGGCGAACAGCAATGTGACCACATTTACCTGCTGTGTGAACATGTTAGTGCCCCATGTGCTCACGCACGAGGGAGGAAGGATCTAAAATGGTTGGCAGTTGTGAGGAAGAAGCCTACCTCTGAGACATAAGGGGTATGTACGTGTGTGGCTTTAGTGCTTGGATTCTGCACGCAAGCAGTTGTACGCTGGCTTGGGCTTTCTCCTGTTGGCACATCTAAAAGCTTCATAACTGAATTACACTGTTGGAACATCGTACCAAAGTTTGACTTAATGTAATTTAAATATTACAGATTTGCCAATTACATAGTTTGATGTTGGCTGATTCACTTATAAGGTTCATAATGTCCTTATTATTATACATTTAAAACACATTATTCATAATTTGGTGAAATTTAAAAGGGCTAAATAGCCAGTAGATGGCACCAATAAATCCTGTTGTGAGACTTAAAATTGGGAAGTGTAATTCTTGTCTTTTCCTCAAATGCATTTTGGAAATGAAAAATACTGGATAAAACAGCATTATTGATATAATTGATACTTATTAGTTTACAGCAATAGTCAGGCAAAACATTTCAGTGTATAAACAGAATGTGTTTCCTAAGTCAAAACTACCATTTAATTGAACACATAAACTCATTGGAAAGGCTTTAGAGAAAACACACAGATGTGTTACAGAAATTTCCTAGTTATTTAGAAAATCCAGTCTTTGATGAGTTAGTGCCTTCTAAGCACTCCTCCAATCTCATGCAGCTGTGTCAGCTTAAACCTTTCTCTATAAGATTTTTTTTTTCCATAAAGCCTTTAAACTATAATCCCCCCAACACACAACAGGAATGAAAACCGCAGAAGGAAGCACACTGAGAAAGCCAGAAGCTTTATGCATTGCCACGTGCTAACCGCATTACTGAGTACTCAGAACCCATGTCATCTTCCTCCCTGAACAACTTATGACCTATTTAGACTTTAGACCTTCAAAATATTATGGCTGTGTGGGTTGTGGCACCAACACATAAGATGTTGATTTCCTTTGTGCTAGAAGGATCTCATCTTTCATTTTTCTTTAAATGACAACACTGTGCCTTCATCACGTTGCTTTAATAAAACAGTGATTATGCTAATAGTACTCCTTTCCCAACAGATTACCTCACCTAGCCTCGGATATTAAGCACAATGTAAACTAAACAGGAAATATGTTTATAAAGAGTAAACTTTCCTAAGAATGATCAAGGATATTTTAGCAGCCCTCTTCACTCCTGATAAATCTGCAGCCTGTCCTCTTGGTTGACAGTACGAGTAGCAGCGACGGTGAGTGCTCATCCTGGCAGAGCCCCTCTTACCTCATTTCTGCAGCTGGGGTGGTACTTACTCTGGACAAAGTCGCAAAGGCTGAGGGAAAGGAAATCTGTGCTACAGGGCGCGAGTCATTTTCAATGGGAAAGACTGATGGAAACCAAGCATTCTGTTATTGTGGCCAGGCAAGGTACAGGTGACTCTGACAGCAAAACAAAGTCCTGACCTAACAGGGTATGGTGTAGCTTCGTTCTTCACTCCCTCCAAAACACTGATGCATTAACTTGAGTTGAACTGTCCCTATCAATACGATGTGCAATTAGTAAAGTGGGATTGACTTCACACACATTTCAAATGCTGCTTTTTAAGTTGGTAGTACATGTGAGGTCACCAGGGGTGCAAGAAAACAATAGTTTTGGAAGCTTAGGCACTAACTACTACAAGGTGATTCCAAAGGTACTAATCAACATGTTAAAGGCAGTCTAAGGAGCATCCACAGCACTGTTCCAGGGTATTGGTAATTACACCCATCCCATACCCAGCTAATGCATACTGGCTTCCCATCATAACAACCCTGTGCTGCAGGGACTTCCCAAATTCTGGGGAGCTATGTAACAGAGCACCTTGTACAAAAAAAACGGATCTGTCTGCAAGTACATCCTCCCAACACCTCCTCCCGGTGGGATTTCTGGAGTGGCAGATTCACTATTTGCTAAACTGTGAAGGAAAAAGTTCAGATAGGAAGTACTAATTTTTGGTTTTCATTGCTTCACAATTTCATATTTATCTTTCATAACATTTATTTGAAAGTCTATGGAGTAAAGTTATTGTTAATATGTAATAATTAAGTAGAAAGTATCATCATCACTGTACCCATCTTCTTTACAAACAAGTTGTAAGTTGTTTTCTGTCAAATTTTTTGTCACCGTTTACGATAATAGTAAAAGTATTTGAATTTTACACTTTTAATACTCAGAAACGGTGAACGGATCTGGTTTTCTTAAGCTTCTTCACAGGTGCTCCCAAGCTATTACAAAATGGAAACATCATGCAGAATAGTAAATATGTTTTCAGCTGAGATCTACAGTTCTGCCTGAGATCAATGCAGAATACAAAAATGAGTCACGCTAGATCTTAGGGTAACTCTAATCACATAGCAATTCATTTCTCAGGTTAATAAAATCTGCTGCACTCCAGGACTTGTATCAGCATTACTGTTTTAGACTAGGATTTGCAAAGTATACTTATGGAACCAGTTATACCATGTCTTGGGAGATAGTGCTGACCACTGTTAAGACTTACAAATTACATAAACCTCATTTTCTCAGTCTCCTTCCGTGTCTTTTCATCCTTGCTGTTTAGGATCAACAATTATATCACCAGTCAATGTCTGGAAATGAAGCCCTTCCATCCAGGAATTTGTATTCAGAAAGATTATGGAGCATCTGCGTGAGTGTGAAAGCAGCTCATATACAAATTATGGCAGAAAAATGTGAATTCTTGTTAGACAAAAAGATAAAAATAGACAAAGCCAATAATGAATGAGAAAGGACAGGCTTTAGGATGTCAGTAGTAATCTCAGTAGGTCGTAAGCAGAAAAAAAAATGCTTCATTAGGAAGGAGTTGATTCTAAGGACAAAAATACATTTTCTTGACTACTTCCTAACTAACTAACTAATGTTCAAATTTGTCTTCCCTCCTGGCATAGCAAAGTTTCAGTAATTCACAGATATCTTCAGCTACGACTGACAGATGATTTGAGAGAAGGAGTATCAGAGAAGGGGCTAACCACTACTCCATTATGTATTTTTATATGATTTTTGTAACAAAGTGTACTGGGTCCATGTCTGTGCTTTCATTTTCTTTCTTGGGCTTTCTGCCATGTAACTGTATGTGTTCAACTTGAAGGGGAAAGAGGAAGGTAAAAGCCAAAAAGTAAAGCTTCAAATAGAGTAGGAAGGCTAGGAGGC
The DNA here is from genome assembly GCF_963921805.1 of Phalacrocorax carbo. NCBI lineage: Eukaryota > Metazoa > Chordata > Aves > Suliformes > Phalacrocoracidae > Phalacrocorax > Phalacrocorax carbo. The sequence continues at coordinate 22,919,817 of NC_087514.1, forward strand.
AAAGGGGAAGGACAGAAGGACGGGCTTCTCTGAGGCAGTGGGACGAGAAGCAGAGGAGAAAGGCCAGGAGCCTCTTCGCTTCTCTGAGCAGGGCAGACAGGAGACTGGGTGAGAATTTACTTGCTGGATGGGGATGGAACTTACAAAGCTCAGCTCTGGGCAATTGCTAAGGATCTTAGGAAGCATCCAGAATGGCAAAGCAAAGCAAAAATGTGGCATATAAGTAATAAGAAAAAGAGAACCCTGAGATGCAAGGTGGGATTTATGCTTGTCTGTGACACAGGAATCCTAACCTCCCCTTCTCAGAGATCTGGTTCCCAAAGGCCTGTGCTCTTGGTTTCCAAACTGGAAATATGGCTGAGAAGCATCCATAAAGTATTCCCTCTTACAAAGGGAAAGCGGAAGGCACTCATACTGTTATCTCCTGGATCCTAGAGAGCTTCTGTGAGACAGAGGCACTTAGGGTTCATGGGAAACTTCATTGGCCTTCCTTGCCAACAGCAGCCTAATCATCATGGTTGTCTTTGTCTTCAGAGCACCCAAACTGCCCTTGAATGACAGGGATGCCCATGTCTCCTTCCACGGAGACACTCATGCACATTGGTGTGACAACCCTGTCCCACATCAGAACACAGTTCAGATCCTTACAGTAGCAGAGGACAATTACTTAGCAATGGTTAAGTCTTCATTATTGGTTTTAACTGTCTTGCAAGTCTTCCTCAGGGCCTTAGTTTTAGTCCTGCACTGCTATAAGTTGCTGTGATGGGCCATCTGGGCATAAATGACCATGCTGAGTCACCCTGTGCCACCAGTGGTTGCCCCATGCACTGATGATCCTTTACTCAAACTTTCAGGCAGTTTAAGGACCATCTGAGAGGTTCAACTGGGATCATGATGTGCTAGAAGTACACATTCTCCTGGAACGTTGTTTTTTAATGGTTGCCTTAGGAATAAGTTTTCAATGACGTTCTATTTCTGGTTCAACTTTGCAATGGTACCATGCTGTAGGACCAATGGCTTTCATGGTGGAAGGTGAAGATAAGCAAAACAATCCCAGCGTGGCCTCTACTGAGGCCATAGGTATACCGAGCATCTAGATGGAGAGACTGATCACAGCTGGTAGCTGATACAGACCTAAAAGTACTGACAACATTTAAAGGTCTAGGCCAGCTGAGCAGCCCAAGTCTCTAAAAAGGTGAGCAGGGACATCCAGGAATTGCAGCTCTGTTTGCAGAGGCCAGAAAGAGAGGGGAAATTCCATACCAAAAGTACCGTAATGCAGCTCCTGGGACCTTTACAAAATGTCAGTAGAAAGAAATGGATAGACAAGACCAAAATCAGTTTAATTCACCCAACTCAATTTTTGCTGGAAATGCAATTTGAGTAATGTAGCTAGGATTTTTCAGTGTGGCCTTTGGATTCATAAATCCAATTTTACTGTCTCTTCTTTGTGCATCAAATGTCATAACAGCTAGCACAGAGTAAGAACTGAAAATAAATATCTAGGAACTTCATTCTTTGCTACTCAAGAGCAGTTACTTGCTCCTGCACAAAGGGACTGAAAATAAGTTCCAATCAGTAATAACAGACAAAGATAGTGGTTTATTTCTATTCTCCTCTTTGCAATTGCATTATACTAACGTGTGCCTCATTATATTTTGCACCAAGTTAATTCAACTTCCTTTGTAAAACTCAGGTGAAGGTGTTTAAGCAAGTTTGTGGAGTAATTTACACTAAAAACAGATAATAATATAATTTAATAGAAGACAAAGAATAAATTCTGTTATAATACAAAAACATTTGATGTAGTAATTGATTTACACTGATATAACTAGCATCAGGATTTAAGCCAATGGACTGGCATTTCCAGAATGCCATAATTCATATGTCTCCCTTGTTCCATTCTCTTCTCTGAGCCTCTTTTGGCTCAAGATATACATGTTTCTGTATCTCTGCCAAGGGCATTGTGTCTTTTCTTCAGCCACCAGCAAATACAAGGTTTATACTTTCCTGGGAGTAAAGAGAATAATTCAGCTAAGCTTTTGTTTGAGCTCTACATGAACTGTGTAAGTGAAACTGTCAAATGCCAGGAAAGAATTCTCAATTTTCTACCAATTTAGAAGAACATAAAGCTGCTTTATATTCAGGAGCTCTAGGTGTGTCAGTTCAAGTGCTGATTTTAACCTGCTTCTGAATTTGAAAGCAATAAAAAGGAAAGAAAATCAAACCTGCATTACTGGAGTTTTCTACTTTTATACTAATTTGCAGTAAAGCAACATGTTTTCTTCTGGATTATGGGCTATTGTGGGAGAACAGCAGCAGCGTAATACATGTTGAATGAATAAAGAAAGAGGCTGTTTTCACTTGTGCACACCCACAGAAGTAATTTATTTTTATACTGTATAAAATTACATAAACAAAAACCTTGGAAAAAATACAAACCCACTGATTTTCACCCACAGTTAAGTCGTCTTATACACAACGCCAATATAAAGAGATTCATGAGAGTATGCAACATACACTCATTTAAAAGCCTTTATGCCAACAAAGTAGGCAGTGTGGTATGCAATGATCTTAGTAGAAGTGAAAATTAGCGTCACTTGAATCAAAACTTACCTTTCGAAGGTGCAACCAAAGTAGTCAGTCAATGGAGGAAGAAAGATGTCGTGTAGACCTATCCCCACTGAGTTTTAAACTGCTATTTTAGACATATGGAAGAAAATCATAGAGTAGAAACAATTTATACTAAATTACACTGGTGTGGCTAAGCAAAGCTAGAACTTGTCTGTCATGTGAAGGAGGAAATCATTATTTCTTTTGACCTCAGAGACATCCCAAATAGCCAGCAGATGTGGAAGGTGCTATTACTTTTCTAAGAGTCCAACAGGCAGTCTGAGAGCAGTGTCAAGATATATTTATTTATTGTACTAATGTAAAAAAAAGTGGTTAACTTGGTGTGCTCAAGCAAATCTCCCACAGGTTTTTGAGATGACAGAAATATATCTAAGAATTCAGTAGCACTGACTGTTCAAGTAAGTGGGGTAAACACCATTTGAATTTGAAGAGAAACAGTTCAAAGAACTGAGCAGGTATAAATCAGGATATCCTGAGCTAATAAGAAAATATCATTAATATACCACTGGAGAGATCCATACGGTCGTGATAAACGTGGTGAATAAGAACCAACAGTACCTCCTCTTCGAGAGCAGCCTTCCAGCTGCCTCAAAAACATCCAGAATATAACCGTCAGTTATTAATACCTATGACAGTGGGCTTCCAGGACACAATGTGCTTGAGACACTAGGAAAGACTTCTCCATTAATCTAAGTGGGTAACCACAAGTGATCAAATGCATCTGAGAAGTCACCACTTCTCGGATCTGAAGGACTGACCTCCCACCTGAGACGGCAGGGTGGGTGACGAGCAGTGGCTGTCCTTCTTGGGATGGGCTGTAATAACTGGGCAATTTGGACTATGAGCATTAGTATAGTGGTGTATAACTGGACTGATAGTAATTACTTCATTGGACTGTTAACATCTTTATTAGACTAATAATAAATTCTTGTCTCTGCATATAAGATGTGTCTCTTTAGCTCCCGTAAATTGTACTAACTGTCCTGGAGGACAATTCAGCACAGCCACTGACACAGAGAGCCCTCCCAAAATCCCGTGGCATTTTTGTGAACCGCCCTTTGTAAGCACCAGCCTGCAGTAATGTCACAAGATAACAACCGATTTTACCCACGTGGTGATTTCTGACACAGTGGGGTGGTACCTGTAACCAGAGCATGGGTGACTGTGTAGCGAGTGGAGAGCATCTGTGGACACAGGTGGACAGAAACGTGCGATGAAGGAAAGTGGAAAGAGTGGTGTATTGCAATGAAATATATGTGTGAAAAACTGCAAGATCCCAGGAGGGCTGAGCCATGGAAGAAACAAGGAATGTGTGTGTGGTTGTTCTGCCTGGAGAAGGAGGATGGAGACTAAGGGCCTGGGCTGTGGTTGGGCTGCCCAGATGGCATTCCCCAGGAAGCTGGAGAAGAGGAGCTGACAGGAACTGGCTTTCACAATGTGTGAAAACACCTTTTCCAGAGTAATTAAAGGATTGCTCTGCAGCTCACAAGAGCTGTTTATAACATGCTGCCGATGCTCTGTGAGACATGCCCTGGGGCATAATGCAAGGCCGTCTGTGGGTGTGCCAGGCTGGGATGCCTGTGGGGTGGTAAAGGTCTCTGTAGGGCAGAGGGAGAGAGACACAGCTTGTACCGCCTGCAAGGAGCAGCTTCTGGGCCAGCCCTTCTCCTGGGCCAAAGCCTGGTTTTATTGCAGAGGGAACTGTTTGTTTTATTCCTGTGTTCACTGGGCGTGAACACGCACATATGCATATGTGCAGTGCAGATGGTCTGGGACTAGGATCCAGGAGCAAGTATTGGAGCTAAGCGATTTGGCAGCATAGATGCACCTCGTGATAAAATTGCAATTTTAAGATGAAACACCGGTGAAAGCTTATTAGAGGGAATTGAAAAAGTACCTATAGAGTACAGGCTTAAGAAGCTGCTTTCTTACCATGGATGTAATTAATGCGTTGCAAGAAAACGTAGCATCCAGACAGATAAACAGTGATGACAACAATTTCCTGCTGGAAAACGTGGCCCAATATATATTTTGGAAGCTATTCTGTGGTATTTATTAATTATTCTTCTAAATTGTCAAAAGATTGCCATGATACCAACCACAGACAAGGGACAGAAAATCCTTATTTGCTAGGTGTGAAATCTCAGCTGGAGCAGTGAAGTACAGCATTCCAGAAGTGGGTGTGAAATACTTGCCTCAGCAATGATTTTAAATATGTTAGTTCATCTGAAAGATGGTTTTGAACTGGAAACATGAATAATGAATATCATTTGCATAGAGCACTATATCTGTCCATTAATATTGAACTCCCTATGTCCCAACAGTTCCCAGAGGTTACGCTGCTACTTGTGTGGGGTTGTGGATGGACTGTGAATCAATGAGAAGTATGTTTGCTCCCGTGCTTGACAGTTTTGATCATGAGCTTTAGCTTCCCCAGGTCCATGTCTGAATTGGTAAAATTATGCTCTCTATAATATAATAATGTGTATAATAACATGCTGCAAAAATTATGTCATATTAATACTCTGTATGAAGTGGGAAAGAACATTCAGGGGTGGGGAGAATGAATTTGGGGATAAGGTACATGCCACAGCACTGCAGAATAGCTGGTAGACATACATGGGCAAGACTCGGCACCTGATGTTTTAAGATCAAATGAGCCATTCAGCCCTTGAGTCAGGCAGACTGAACATTAAGCCACCTACTAAGCATGACCTGGAAAGTTCTATCCACCTCGCATTAACAAGCCCAATACTTTTATTTCCTGGTAAAAGCAGATACAAATGACCATAAATATTTTCGTGCCTTGTGCATTTGACAGCTCCTCATAGCTGATAAAGAATAGACTGCTGCTTAGCTATGGTGCCTTTTTCATAAGCTGCTTTTTGGCTGTGAGCAAATTGTTCTATCCATGCAGTAATGCCCCAGACATATTTCCCTGTATCCAAACATTTGGGTGTTTTGCAAAGGTTAATGGAAATTAAATTAAAGCTGAATAATACTGATTGTAATGCAAGAGTGTGGAAGCAAGGCTAATTAATACAACTGGCAGCACAGCTCAGTCCTGATCTGTGACACCACTCTCTTTCTTTTTCCCTCAACTGTATTTTTTCCTCAGCAGGCACCCACAGTAATCTAAAACTGCTTGTTTCAAACAGTCTAGCAAGGGCAGATTGACAGAGGAATCCCACTTCTCTCACTCAGGACTTAAATGATGTTCAATCCTCCAGAAAGAAAAGAAAAGCTATTACATTGTGCCTTCTTCCTTCTTGCTTATGAACATCCTACTTCTACCATTAAGATTAGAGTATTTCCTACGTTTTAGAGTTTGCTCAGTTTTTCTGTGCAAGGAGCTGTTGCAAATAAACTTGGCTTTTATCTTGTTAAAGTGGCATATGTCAACAAATGCCTTTTCTGGTGAAACAGCTCGCTTTTTATCCTATATTAATGACCCAGCTTTGCCGTTAATTTACTCATGGGCAGGAGAATGGCTTTTAACTCTGGATAATATGCATAGGCTACCTGAAAATCAGACTGGAGGACTTGAAAACCCCAGCATGATAACAGGACAGAAGAAGAGGTCTTGCATCCCTGCATCTTAGACTACCACATCTTATTTCTTTCTGGTACCTAGTCCACATCCTTCACTGGGAAAATCTGGAAAGGAGGCACCTGGGAAGGCACTAGTGCAATGGGGGGACGCTTGGCCTGACAACACAGAACATTTAATTTTGAAACATTGCAGTGTTTAAAATTCTTCAAAATTTAAGGCCAAATTTGCCTCACTGTGGAATGAAAATGTATTTATTGTGGATGCACTGTGTACACAGAGTTGTAGATTGTGTAACACCTCCTAAGCTTTAATTTTAGAAATGTCACCTCAGCACATATTCCCCAGGGTTTGAGAGGAACAGAGTCCATTAAACACCATTTTGGGGGCTTTGCTTACAAGAAGCTCCCACCTTGTGTCGGTCCCTGCAGCAACAAGGGCTCTGCTTGCAAGGCACAGTCTGACCCCCGAATTCAAAGTGTCCTGTTCGTGGGGTCCCCATGAGCTCTTACACACCTGGCTGCTGGACTACGGCTTCCGTGTGCCCCAAATCCTTCTTCCTTTTTGGCAGAGCTGAAAGCCATTCCTTTGATACTATTCTTCCTTTTCCACAGGAAACAAAACAGTTGCTGTGTCAGCATCTTGGCCAGGAATCAAAGAGAACAAGCTACTTGTCAGACAACACCCAAGGCATAGGCAATTAGGATGGAGATGATATTTCAGCACGAGTAACCTTTTCTGGCACTAAAGAATATTTTGAAAAAAATAAGAAAAAAAGAGTTCTATCTGTAAAAGTTATTCATTTATTTCTATGACACAGGTTAAACAACACAGCAGCTACTTTCTCCACCCTGTACTTTCCAGTTCAGGCAGGACCAAGGGTATTTTATTAGCTATGTACTCTAGTTGCCTCATACATTTACAGCACCTGTACTGAATAAACAGGGAGAACAAACCATGTCCCCTTCACTCTTCCCCCCATCACTGATTCTCCTGCTGGATGTGAACCAGGCTGCCAGCTGCTAATCTGTTGCTGCTGGAGTCCTGGAGACTAGGATCTTTTTAATAGGCAGTTAGCAGCTTTGCTGCTAGCATGGGCCGTGCAATTGCTCTGGCAGCAGCTTTGTGCGGTTTTCTTCAGCACTGTACTTGGCTGCCATTCTTTCCACACTACCGTATATATATTTTTTTTTAATCTTTGCTCAGGACCTGAGCAGCATTTGTCATTATTTTATTGATTTTTTTTTTCTGTGTCACAGAAAACTTTGAACACCATAGATTTATTGCCTTCAAAGGGTACCCAAATGCACAGCCCTCACTGAAGTCCTGTCTATATTGGTATGTCACTAGAGTACATATGAAAAAGAGCTTTTTGTACCAGCTGTGTGTAGCAGAAAAGCCCCCAAGCAGGATTTGCTTCTTGCTGCCACTTGTAGTACTTTTTAACCCTCTCTCACATTTGGCTGCCTTTGTAGCAGTCACTCATTGCACACTCCACACCACAGGAGGGTCTCAAACACATCAGCAATGATTAATATCTTGTGCAAGAAGAGGAGGATGTGGCTGTATCAAACAGATCAGAAATGCCTAATGTTCTCTGCAGGATGAAGAGGACATAGCTATATCCTGAAGCCTGAACTGGAGCTGACTCTAAACATTGTCCTGCTTGGGTTTTGACAGCAGCGGTTTTGATAATGCCTTTTTGATCAATATAGCATGTCCTGTAGCCATTCCTCTGGATGTTACCCGAGCACTGAACAGTTTCCCATGATTCAGAAGTAAATGTTGTCTTTTTGCATGTTTGAATGTATACCTTCTTTATCTATTTCTGTGCCATATGGATTTTCTCTAAGATTTCAAAACAATCCTTACCAGCAGAACGCTCCTACATGGCTAACGTACAGAATCATCCTTCTCCTTAGCCTGTCTTTTTTTTTTTTTTTTTGCTGTTGATCATACTCTGTTCCCCTGCCTTGTCTCAGAGAACATTCTGTGTCCCTTGGGACAAGGACTGTCTCATCCTGTGTTCTTACACAGTAATCTCAGTAATGAATCTTCTGGGTGCAACTGGTAAAAATGCCGAGGGAGGAAGGACAAATAGCTATCGTTACCACCCAAGGAGAAGTGGGGCTTTCATTACATGGGCATGTCATGCTTGATATGAGCATGTCATCCGTTTTCCCCACAATCATTATATTTGGATGAGCTCTGAGTAGTACAAGACTAACACTGTATGTTGAATGCCTTTTTTATTCACAGGTTGCTTCAGAGAAGACCTCCTTGGAGAACAAGAGGTTCTAGAGAACTAGAGTACAACTGGGGTTTCTGTGGGTTGTGATAGAACAACACATGACGTGAAGAATCAGTTGGCCCTACACCACACAACAGGTGCCTGTCTACTGGGATCTTAATGAACTTGCCTAGACAATCTGTCAAATACTTATTGATCCTCAAAGTTTTTTTATTTTCTAGCATTAATTTTTCCAACCTCCCCTTAAGCCCATTTCTTCTTGTCTTCTTCCCAGTCAGTGTAAAGGAAGACCACAGGCATGCTTCCATCAGTGCTCTCTCGCACTGAGCAGGCGGGCTTCCTCGGGCTTGCCTAGGGGACTGTGCCTCTGAGGCAGCCGATAGCTTTTGCTGGACTCTACCGGACTTTCTCAAAGTGAGGTGCCAGAAATAGCTGAGTGCTTCAGCAGGGACCTTCCTGACGGTGCATAATGGGGAAGGATTACCTCAGCGTGTACTGAATTTATTATTTATAGAGGCAGCGCTGAGTTAGCCCTATAACACTTAGTCCTTGGTCTCCTCTCTCCCCCCAGTAATATGACATATTACTAGAGAAAACGTCTCAGATTCCCAGTGTCATCCACTGTAGCCATGACAGCAACCACAAACTCTCCCATTTATAATTACAGAGCTACAATTTCTCTCATTTTTACCTCATAAGCTCTCTTTGGCAAATACAGTAATTTCTTATGGGGAATGTATGTATTTTAGCTGCTTTGATGTGACCAAACAGCCCATGAGCCACAGGCTGAGGACATCTGATACAGAAATATCCTCATTCCATGAAGAGAGGAGGTGGGAACCATTCATTATATCTTTGCAGTCTTTGGTCTTGGCTCTTAAAGATAAATTAACCCCAAACACAGGAATGTAAAATGCATGAAGTGATAAACAGAGACTTTAAAAATTTTCTTTATTTTCATTTTCAAATTCAAGGTCAATCTTCAATAACTGCAGATAAAATGAGAGTACAAAAATGCTCCTGTTAGTCTGGTGTGAATTTAGATAGGTTATTAATTATTTCCAAATAAAACTAAGCCTGCTTCTTCAAATGCCATTTCTGTGCAGAAATTATACAGCTCATTCTTTTCATAAGGCATGTAAAACAGATTTCAGTTCAAACATTAAAACATTTTACACTTGGGTGTCAGAATTAAACACGCAAATAAAACGTTCACAAAAAAACTTGCCTGCACTGCAGAACAGAATTACGCACTAAAGACATTATAATGTTCGGACACAGAGACATGCTCGTATGAACATGTATGTATATGAATATAGTAGGAAGATCAAAAATAGCTGTTTTCTGTTTTGTATGTGATCTCAGTCATTCAGCTAACAAGAATGCAGGTTTAGCCCAGTATTCATATATTGCTTACACAATAATTATACTTTCCTGTTTTTTCGGTTCAAGATAATTTCTCTCACACAGTAAAATCGCGTGTCTTCCAGTCCTACAGTAATGGTGAAATACGTTAAGGAAGCATAAGGGACATGATGAAGGAACACTGAAAGATAAAATTGCACTGAGTCTTTGAGAAGACGAACTTGCCTAATGATGTCTATCGGTAACTGTATATTCTCTCTCTTCTTTATCCAGTGTCTGCTTTCTTTTGAGTGATTCCATTTCTCACATAGTGGAAGAAAATGTATTTTACATGTATGTACACATCAGAGGAAAATCCTATCTATACATTGTATTGGAATTATGGAAACATGACAGAATAAGTTTGTTTCTGTTTAAAGCCTAAACTCAGGTAAATCATAAGCACTCACCAGATGTTGGCAAAGCATTCCAACAGAAAGAGTGTTGTTTCAGCGTAGTGTAGAACTCCTTGTGTGCAGCCAAGGGACATCGAACAAATTAAGTGGCATAATATCTTCTGAGGGAAAATCACATTTCAAAAATCCTGTCATATAAGAAGACAGAGATGTCCACAGGTCCTCTACCTAAAAGTATGTCTTCTAACATGGTGGTTTTATTTCCTGTATTTGAGCTCTTTATACTTGAGAGATGCTACTCGAAGAACAGACCCTGTAAATAAGACTCTTCACTCCTAGGAAGGCCACCTGGAGTGAAGATGCCCACATGATTCTTTGAGCTTGCTTCTTCCACTAAAACCAGCACAGGAATCTATTTTTAGGACTTTAAATTGTCTTAAGCAGTATAAACTAGATTCTGTCACCCTTAATTATACAGAGTGATACATACACTATTGTATAAACAAATTGGTTGTTTCTACTGGTGGTTGTCTCTAGTAGAAGGAAAGTAAGGAAAACATAAATATAACCCTACCCATATAAAGAGGCAGGATCCACATCTCCACAGCACACTCTTGGTTTCATAAATGTCATTGGAAGCTTATGTGTCAAGAACTAAGCAGCCACCTAAGACATAATGTAATTTCTTTTCAGTTATCACCTAATGAGTAAGAACAATAATGAGAAGTTTATAAACATGAGCATGTTTATATGAACATGAGAAGAGAACATGAGGAGAATTTATCAAGTTTCTTGTAACTAGACATGGTTTGTACTACAGAAGTTGGATCCAGTCTTTGAATGCCCTAAAGTTAAGTTTCAGGATATGAAGAGGTTTATGGGATATTGAAGTAGGTCAGGAAAGTTATCATGAACAGACAGAGGGTCGTCCAAGGCAGTCAGCTTTCACCACTCCACAGCTGATGGGGGATGTGGCCGACATAAGCAAGGTCTGTAGTATTGCCCAGATAATTATGTACCAAGGCCATCTCCTGCTAACTATCCTGCCACATCTCACTTTCTGACTACAAGACTCAAAAGCTGCCTCCCAGCTGACTGCTGACATGCAGCTAGGGCTGTTTCTCATACTGATGCTCTATGCAGCGTTGCAGGCTTGCTTCTGTTGTGCGACCCAAGCCATCAGATGCATCTGGTCAGCATATCATCACAAAATAATTTCTTAGCTAGTAAATAACCTCACTGCCAGGACTCTTTTGTTCTTGTATCTACTCACAGTAGCATGGTATCCACCCAAGGCAACCATCTGTTGAACAGCTTCTTACACAGTGAACCTTCCCTTTTGCCTTCCTTCAGAATCCCCTTTACCCTTTCGCACACCAGCATCATTAATCGCTTTCTGTAGCTTTCCTGTATCAGATACTCTCTGCCAGTAAATCCTTTGAAACAGAAGTGGGTTACAAGTCTGGCACAGATTTGAAATGGTTCACCTTCTGCTCTACACAAATAATGCAGAATCCTGAATGCGTGCATTCAGTTAGGTTGGTACCCTGCCACCAGCAATGGCTATCAATGTCTAAAATAATATTGCTGAGCTGCTACAGCCACTGCTTATTGTTAGAACGAGTGAAGTCCCTTCCTGTCCTATCATGTTGCCAGCAAGTTGGCAGAGAGCCACAAGTTGGAAGGATATATGCAGACTGCTGTTGTCTTACCTGTACAACACTGTTTTCAATATCTTTTTGTTCTTCTACATAAATGTGCAGCACAAGGTCACTTACCAGATAACGCGCTGACCTGCAGACAGCTTAGCACAGGTTTTTTGCCCCTTTTTAAGACATCTAAAAATAAATATTTCTTATACATATGCTATTGTATGCAGAAATCTCGCACTGACTCTGGATTTCAGTTTGCCTCTGTGTCGGAATAATTTATAAACAGTTCCCTACTGCATAGAGTTGTTGTACTCCAAGGAAAGTATTAAGTACTCACACACCTAGCAGGAAGTTATTAAAATGATCCTAATATGGAATAAATTCTGATTCAGTCCCACAATTCTTTTAATACTTATTTGCCTACGTCTAGTCTCAGAAAGTCCCCAAAAGGACTCCTTGCAGTCCATACATGGATTTTCTTCCCAATGCCATCTGCTTGTTATGAGCAACTTTTGAACAGTTATTTTAAATGGCCCTCTAAGGATACTCATGTATGTCGGATGGGGGAGGCAAATAAATTTACCTCTTTTATCTTCATAAATGTACAAACTCACAAAGAATATATATTTTTACTTCTATATTAAGAAGTAGTATGTTAAATTAATTACTGGTCTTTATCACACTGAAAACTTATATTCCTTTTAGCTGTATATTTATGATAAACATGGAGTACCGTGATACGGGATGCTTACAGTGCAATTAAATAAGTTCTACACAGCAAATCAACTATATCTGATCAAATAAAGTCAATTTTTGGAGCTGTCATTGGAATATTGTTTTAAGAACTATGGTTATTTTCATGTAATGTTAGTGATTACTTTTTTCAAAGTGATCCACCTTTTTTCCAGTCTGGGCCTCAGCATAATTAAAGGGGCATGTAGGAAATAACAAAGTAGCCAGAACCCTACCTGCCAGCTAAGACTAGGAATTTCAAGTAGGGCTGATCAACATGAAAGTTACTGCTTTTAAGACCTAAATTCTGTCAATAGAGAAAAGAAATTAAAACTACATAATTAAAATATTACTATATAAAAAGGTTACTATATGACTTGACTATATATAACTGATATATATAGTTTAGAAGGCATTTAATGGAAGCCACCTATGTGTCTCTTTCTGAGATCTCTGGGTTTGAGTTTTAGGAAAGTGAGCTCTTTAAATAAACTCCATGGGTTTGAATGTACACACTCGAAACCCCTTGTGACTGAAAATGCAGATTCATTTTTTCATTTCCTGTTTTATATTACGATGAACTGTACCTGCCGTTGTCTGGCCTCAGTCTAATAGCAATGCAGAACAAGACATACACCAGGAGACAACATAGGACTTAGTAAAACCCAAATGGCACGAATTTTGGCGTATCTCTGCGCAGTGCTACTGCTTTATGCAAACGACATCTGAACAGCCTACAGTGTAGGCTGCTAGTTTCTACAAGACATGTTTCTGAAGGCACTCAGCAGCAGCTGCTCGCTGTATTCAACATGGAACATCTGGAGATCTTCATATCTTCAGTGACCGATAACATTTAAAGTGCAGCGAAGCACTGTTAGGTCCACCCTCACTTGTGCTTTGCTTCGTTAATTGACACAATTCTTCGTTTTTCTTCTGTCGCTTTGTCTGATGCTTTTTGTAACATTAATGGTGACTTCTTTTGTGGACATTTTCTGTGCATCCCATTTACTCTGTGAAAGTTTTAAACAGTACAGTGAGTTCCACAACCACAGCACAAAGAGTCGATGATGATTACCTCCCAATTTATGAAAAGATTTCTACTTAATAAACAGATAGACTCCAGCATTCTTCACACAGTACTGTGATATGGAGCAACTTTCTCATTCAGCATGGATGCAAGCTTTTATAACTGCTATAAAGGCTCTGGACACCAGTAGGCTTTGGATCAACCCTCTTGGCTATCGTTAGCATCTCTGCATATGTGTATTCTAAAAGTTGAGCAAATAAATCTGGTTTCAGTCCAGAAATGGAAATTAGAGGCTCCTTTTGAGTGTGACTAGCCTGAGACAGAATTTTCTCTACTTTGTTTTACATTTTTAAAGTGAAAATACAGTTTGAAAGTAACAATTAGTTCTACCTGCTTATAAGACCCAAGTACGATATATACCTTTCAGAGCTTCATCAGATTATTTCCAAATATTCCAAAAAGTCAGACTGAGGCATGAAGTGCATACCTAATTTAAATTTATCCTTCTCCATCGCCTAGTCTGTCTGCTTGTTGCCATAAGCAACTCCCTGTACTGCGCAGTAAACTGGATAGGTCTAGCCAACAACACTCAGAACTGGGCTGACAGCAACACAGAGCTGAGTTAGATGGGTTTGATTATTGCATCTCCACTGTTTCACAAGACACTTTGAAACTGTAAAGAATGCCAGGTAAATTAGGCATCATTTACATGGTTATAAATGCATGTGTAATAATGTCTGGTAAACCTCCACTGATGTGAGAGGAAGGTACATATTTACATATTTATCTGAGAGCAAAACCTGATGTTTACTTGCCAGTGTGTATTACTGCACATTTCTGCAGCCTGAATACACCTGCTCCTTTGCTATCTACTCCCCCGGTGCTCCTGTTCACACAAGGACTTTCCAAAGGCTACACATATCATGAAAATCAAACCAGGTTATTGTAAATCAGTAACATAATCTGGGTGCCACCTTTGATTTTGACCATTATTTTGCCTTCACTGGTTTTAGGACTCCATTCACCATCAGCATATTTTACGTCCAAGTTGTTTTGACATGATCCTCATGAGAGGATACTAACATTTCCCAGATGCAGCCCATGTCAAACCCTTTTCCTTTCAACACCACTAACTGTACCCTATGGTCGTACCTAACTGTAACCGATGGTAGGATGATTTAGATCCTGATGCCTGAGAAAACAAGAAACAGAGAAGTAAAGCAGTTTGTCCCCTGCTGCCCACAGGCTGATGGCAGAACCCAAGTCTCCTGAGAGCACTGGGTGTTGCACCACGTTGTATTCTACAGCATGTAGAGGTAAAAGAAAAACTGTAGTCAATGTAAATATTCAGATGAATAAAATGGGCACGGTTTGAGTTGGGGGGGAAATAGTCACATTCTCTACTCTAGGCATCTAAACTTTAGGTGTCCAAATTGAAAACCTACTCATCTTATGCTTCCCTAAACAGTCAGTGGAGAAACAGAGCTTCAGAATGGCAAACCAGAGCTGGAGCCTAACTTAGATACCACACTTTCACTGTAGGAAAATACATTTCTTTTTAGACTCCAAGAAGTTTAGACAAATTAACTTCCTTTCTTAGAGAACTGCATTAGATGCATAGAATAATATAAATGCTCTACTTATCATGAGAAATTTTCTTTGCACTGGGTTGCAACAGTACAGATGTATATTATTGAAAATATGTGGGAGGATACATTCAAAGCTGTAGGGCCCCAGGTCAGGAACCCACACTTCACTGAGTAGTCCCATTACAGTCAACACTCACATGATTAATATGTTGTGGGAATTTGCCCATACTTACCAGTAAGTCTAAATACAGAAGTAATTTTTCAATCACTTACAAAATTAGACAAACAATTTTCTGTAACAGACTGTCGGGTGTACACTATAATTATCAAGGGTGGCCAAGTCTTTTTCAAATTGGATTAAGAATTACATTAGTTCTGTTCAACCATATCCAACCTGACCATTTTTCTCTGTGGGCTAGTGACCATGACAGGCATTTATGTTTTCCATTTACAGCAAACCCATGGCTCTATATGTCATGCTACTGTAGAATATGTCCCTGTGCACATCTCTCCATCTGGAGCTGCAGTATCTTGTGGAGAGATACAGCAGGATCCATGTCTGTCACTGGGGAATATTTCCATACCACAGCAGTACAGAAGATAATACAGTGAAGGTATAAAATAAACACACATGTACCGATGTGGTGTTTGTTAGCAAATGCAAGGTATAGTTCAATCCAAATTCCCTTTTTCATTTGCTCAGTCAGCCCGCGTTTAAATTTGCCTCTCTCAAAGACGTGATTCCCAAGAGGAAACAACTTCTGATGGGGTGTGGGTAGCGGTTCCACCACACACTATGCTGAGCGGTCTTGCCATCTGAGAAACCGAGGAAGCACTAAACCAGCTGTAGAGTTTGGATTACTTTTATCTGCAGCAGCTACTACACAAACAGGGCAGCAGGTGGAAACCTGTGAAAGACAGACAGGTAGGCAGATAGAATAGGAGAAGTTTGGGCTTTGGTCTAGCCTCAAAGCCATGGGTGTTCGTACATTATTGTTACACTGGGTGATCCTTCTGCAAAGTATACAGTAGGTGAGGGAGAGGAGGGGGGAGAATCTGATCCAAAGCCTACTGAAGTTGTTGAAAAGTGTCCCATTGACTTTTCTGGCCTTGCATCCAGCCTCAAATGAAGCCAAGTTTGTGCAGTGCACATAATTTAAGAAAAGCAGCAATTAAGGAAAAACCGTTTCAGATAATTAGTGTAAACAGTTTGCACAGTATGTGCCACATGCATGGACTGAGCTGAAAAAAAATAAGCGTAGGGTTTTTTTCTGTAACAAGTGTGTGTGTTACTCCCGATTGCTGTAAAATACATCAATTTTGTGGCCATTCAGGCATGAGGCATTGTCAGAGATGCTAGGCTCAATCATGCTGTAGCTGTGGTGCAGCCATTTTCTCTTATCCCAAGGCATTAAATACAGTTTGACCGCAGTGAGGAAGATTGTCACAAAAATAAGTTTGACCTGGTTGAAGCTAGTGCTGAGCATCAGGGAATGTACACTCCTACCTCTGCTGCTCTGAAGCCGTTCTGTCTCTGTGCCATAGCTCCCACACCATGGACCATGGGGTTCACACACTGAGGGCCACTGTTCCTCTTCTCGGTATTCAGTGTTGCAGCTGTGGCTGGTGCTGTAGTTACACCTGTGTGAGCTGATTTTCCATCCTCCAGAACACCTAGTAGGGGCACATGAAATTGGGTGATTAATACTGAGGAGCAGTTTATAACTGCAGCTCTGGCTTCCCTCTACTTCTCCACTTTTTTATGATAGCGCAAGTCATGGAAGGTGCTGTATGTTATTACAGTGAGAGAAGTCTGCCTCCTTTTGTCACCTTTATCCTCATACTTTCCATTATTTGGCCTTTCTCCTACAGTCCACTGCTCTTTGAAGCACTGGCTTAGAAAACATGGAAACGGGTTAATGAGTGCAGCATATCAGTAGCCTTTTGGTCACCTGCAGATCTCCATTGGCTTCTCCACACATGCAGCTGCTTGCATCACTGAGGGTTTAACTAAGGACCCAGAGGGGCTCCCCTTAAATCTGTCTCAGTTCTGGAAAATGAAAGGGTTAGATGCGAGCATGACAGATGAGACTGCTATGGATGGAGAGATTGCTCTATTTATAGCCTTGATCATTTTTTTAAATCAGAAGTTGAGGAAAGAAATTCAGGAAAAATAGATTTCATATTGTTTTGACTACCAGTAATCAAATAAATTACTAATTGGCTTTCTGCTCTAGCTGTGTGGATAAGGTATGCGTTGTAAAATATTATATTGGCCAGCCTAAAATAACTTTCTCATTTTATTGCAATAACAAAAATCAGTTGTCATTTATAGTGAGTACAGAGCACTAAACATCTGGTTGCAACACTGGGTCTCAAATCCAAATACAAAGAGCAAGTGGGATACATGACTGTAGCTCTCAATTTAATTTTTGGCAAACCTCATTTATAACAACTTTATGTTCAAATAGAAAAAAAAAACCCCAAGATTTACTAACTGGCAATGCTGGAGGAAGAAGCAAGGAGTCACAGATAGTAAGGGAAAAATAAATATTAGGGAAACCAGTGACAGTTCACTGCTACTTGAAGTGTGCATTGTGTCATCCAAACCTTGTGCCATGAATCAGGTGGGAACTAAAGCACAGGATTAAGGGTATTAAAAAGGAAGCAAAGTCCTGAATTCGTTCCCAGAAATCTGTAGGAAAAGCTGCTTTATCAGCAGGAAGCAACATCAGTAGCAGCTTGCAAAGGCAATGACTGAAATCAATAAAGCCTCAGCCAAATATTCAAAGTCTTGATATTGAAAATATCTAAAGCTGTGTAAGACTTAAGAGGTATAAATTAAAACTAATTACTGCATTTCCCTGTGCAGTCAGAAGATGGTGTTAGAGTTTTCCTAAGACAGTTTAAC
Organism: Phalacrocorax carbo; assembly: GCF_963921805.1. Classification (NCBI taxonomy): domain Eukaryota; kingdom Metazoa; phylum Chordata; class Aves; order Suliformes; family Phalacrocoracidae; genus Phalacrocorax; species Phalacrocorax carbo. The sequence goes on from NC_087514.1 coordinate 22,937,923, forward strand.
TTGTAGTGGTGGTCACTAAGAAGAGTGCTAAATCATCTACTTTTTGATAGAAAAAACCTTTAGTTGGAGCTCGACAATATTATAGTTTATTATTAAAAAAAAAAAATAAAATAAAAAAAAAAAAAAAAAACAAAAAAAAAACCCAAAAACCCACAACTAAAAAATACTTCAGTCTTTGGGAGCTGCCTTTTCTGCTAGATGTAAAACCTAGTGTCATTCTCCCATCTTGGCAACTTCCCATAAGACAAAATTAAACCTCACCTCTCCTGAAAGTCCACACCTACCTGTGCTTTAGGTCTTATCTCTTCCTACCACTCCACAGTGCAAGATGAGAGGCAGAAAATGACTTGGTGCAGAACAGTAAGTAGCACAGACCGATATCACAGACAAAATCAATTGTCAGGAAGGAAGAGGGAGAGGCAATTAGCCATGTGTGAGTCAGGAGTCACACTCTAGTCTAACGCTTCACCTTGCAGTGGAGCTGTGAGAACGAGCTTGAGGATAGCTTTGAACAGGCAAAATGCTCTAGGCATTACATACTAACTCCATTAATTGAATCTTGGATGTTTCAAACATATACGAATCATGAGTTTTTCCTTCTGTGGAGTCATCCTACAAAATTACCTTCCACCGTGTGTCCCTTTGGCCATGTGGCCTCTAAGTAAGTTGTCTGGAGAAGCAGCTGTCGCTGAAAACCCACTTTGTTCATGCACAATTGTTCGTGTATCAGATTGTGTTCCATCTTTTGGACTCTCTCAGAACAATTTGTCCTACATCAAGCCATTTCTGGAGGACGATGGAAAATCTCAGTCCTGAAAATGGTATATGTGGTTCATTTTTTGTCTTCTGGTGTTTTGCAGCCTGAGCATCCTTGTTGCATCCTGCATTGCAGGGGTGAGACATTTTTTGCAATACTTGCCAGAAATGAGCCAGGTATCAGCATCTGAGCATTCCACTGTCACCCCCACTATATTTTATACAGATGACCTAGTGGTCTCCAATACTAGGGTATCCTAGCAGTGCAGAAAGCTTTTTTATTTTATTCTGAAATATGTTTGCTATTCTGAAGTTAAGAAACTTTTAGATTTCTTTTTCATTGGCAACAGGTGATTTAGAGAGTGGGCAGCAGTTTAAAGGCTTCAATGACTTGCTCTTTATTTAGGAACACTGAGCAGAAATTACAGTGAGAATGCCTGAACAGTATAAATAAGAGCATGAGATTTGTTGGCAATTCACAAAGTGACTCCTATTTTATAGACTAGTTATAAAACACAAAATGCTGATTGTGAAACACAGATTATGTTAAAGAAAAGAGTAAGAAACAATGTTTGCTTTTTAAATCACAGATATTTTTGCATTGCTATTTGAGGTTTGCCACATTACACAAAAATGGAAAAATTAACTTTCTTCTTCTGTACAATCTAGAATTTGCAAGCTAGTGGCGTGGTAACGCTCAGAGTCTTTCCTCAGTGTCATTTAAACCAAGCTAACTTTTGAGACATTTATATCATCCTCAAAGCATGGGTTGGGTAAATAACCTCCTTGGTCTTTCACTGTAGAGCTTCGGTAGAAGTTTAAACAAACGGGTTAGTAATGTTGTTTTCGTTCTCATGTTCTCTGCCAGGGCAAACCCTGCCAAAAGCCTGTGGGCCTCCTGAGGCCAGGGAAAACAGCAGATCCCATCACAATGCTCTGTCAAATCCATGTATTTTCTTTTTAAATGACCTGGCAAGCCTAGAATATTCTTATGGCTCCGTTCCCAAAACCTGACTTTCTGGGTGATCACCAAACCCCCACCAATGTGATGGTGACCTTTCCCTCATGAGTGCTAGTCAGGGTTTGGGGGACTGCCAGGCTGTTCCCAATACGGGGAGGAATGCATGACAAAGGGCAGGTATTTCATTGCATGTAGTCAGGTTTATTTATAAAGAACACACATGAGTTCTCCATCAGTGGATGCTGAGAGAATACTCAAGCAGCAGCCCCACTGCTCACAAATCCAGGTCTATTGTTCCAGCAAGAAACGTACTTAAAAGAATTTGCTCTCCCATACCAATACTTACTGTGGTCTTCCTTTCCCCCGGCTTGCAGGGCTGCACAGGCAAGCTAACTCTTGTGTTTCTTACCAGTCCAATAGAAATCCTTTAGGCTGCAGTTTGACAAACGCTTTTTTCAGCAGCACCAGGGAGAAAAGGGTTATTTTAAAGTAAAATCAATCCCTAGACTTTATTCATCACCCAATGATGCAAGCAGTCGGACTGGCACAACTTGGGAGGCAGCACAGGAATCGAAACAAGCAGCAGAAAGCAGCTTAGGTTGGTGTGCTATCCTATAACACAAAACAAAACCAAACCCTACTCATCCAGCTACACTCGTTCTTCTCATTGACTTGCCTTGCTGAGCCAGCTCAACCCTCTGAAGGTTTATTCACATTGCTTCCGACTACCCCTGCACCAGGGGACGTATATTTGTTTCACCCATTCAGCTTGGATTCACCACAGGTTCCCATTGTGTTACAGGAAAAACAGTGTCCCAAAGACTTCTAAAGAAGTTGCTGGCCCAGAGTAACATGTGATGTGACTGGCTATAAATAACCTATACACAGAAACTTTATTTCTAAAATCTCTTTCACTAAGAAATCTGATGATTTAGACCTAATGATGGCAGTTCAAATAATCTTTCATTTTGTGCATTTTCACATTCAAAATTGGAGTAGATTTTGACGCACCATACTTGCCCGAGTTTTCTTCCACTAAAATGCTGGCATTGAGCAACTGTCTTTTGTTTGAAATTCCCAAAATACAGAAATTTTGGACAAATTGGATATGGACAAAAATCAACTGTAGTTATTGAGTTTTACAAATCAAAACTAAAAGTCAGTCCCTAGCATATCTGGGTATGTTTTAGCTGTTCCACAATCTAAAAGAGGGGCATTTAAGATCGGTTTTACAATTATAGCAATATGTAATGAACAGAAAGCTACCTCAAATCAGAGTTATCCCAATACAAGTAGGAAGACCAGCAAGACAGAACAAATCTGTCTGGAATATGTATCTTACATGAAGAACAACAGGCATATTAAAGGTAATATAAATTCCTAGAAGATGACAAAGAAAATAGAACATGACAGTTGTCACTACTAACACAAAAATAAAGGCACTAGTATTTTTAAGTAGTTCATATAAACAGTATAAATAAAATTAGCTCTCCAAGAACTGCTGCTACTGATAATTAATAGTTTATCCTAACATTGAATATTCAGACTGCCAGTAGGACACCATGTTTTTCCAGTCTTTCTGGGATAACCTCCTACTCTCTCTGCTATCAATGTAATAAAAAATTCAGTGTGTCCAAGCAAACATCAAAATTAGTTTTTAGAAGGCTCCGAGCACTTCAATGCTTCTGTTACATTAATTCTCTAAAATTGTCTTTATTAATTAACCATAGTTATTATCATCACAATTCTTTGTGTTTCAGACTATTAAGTGGTGTCTGAATCACAGGTAGGACACAACCATTTTGTAAAGAACAGATGTTTTCTTCACAACAGAATTGTAGGCAGCAAACAGCACTGCACAAAGGCATCTTTCAGTTCCTAAATGATACCTGAAGATTTGATGCACGGTCATGAATGCATTCAGATAAATCCTTCTGTGATGCCCTTTTTTCTCTGCTGGCTGTAACATACTTATGCTCTAACTTCTCTCCCTCAACATCTCCCTCTCTGCCCCACTTATCTTCCTGGCAAACTGCACCTCACTTCTTTAAGAGCAAGAGACACCAAGCCCCATCTCCCACCAAGTTCTGCGAGACCTCTTAATATGTGCTAGAATGTGCTCTTTTGTCTACAGTCCTAATAATTTTTAAATTTTGAATGAGTTTTCAGAAATTTCCAGACAGCAACATCCCACATCTGTGAAAAGGGAAAATAAGATATAATGTACAGATAGTATTCATTCATATATCACCAGATATTCATTTATATATTACTATTCATATATCACCAGAATATTAATTGCATAGTACTAAGTCCATCTGTGCAACATTTCTTTTCTGTAAGCACTAGATACTTGAAAGCAATTTATTGGTAATAGTAAAGTACATCAGTTCTTAATACCTTGACATTTTGCTTTTTGGGTGATATATATTTAAAATTGTACTCCAAGAATTGCTCACAGATTTGCAAGCTTATGTCTGTTCAAAATAAGGCATGCTTAAATCACACTTTATAACTCTTTAAAACCATTTAAAAGGAGCAGTCTGAGAAAGATTTTAAAATAATCACTTTAGTAAATTGGACATTCATCACAGAGAAGTCAAAGAAAATGTAAAACATGGATTGGAAATTTTAGATACTAGAACTGTATTTCTGATGTCTTCTATTATAATGACAACGCTACTGATAACAAAACCAAGGATAAACAATGCATAGAGGCTGCTGCAGTTCTTCGTACAGCCTGGTTACACCTAAGAATCCAAATGATCCTTTACAACAGTGTATGATTTATGCAATACAACATAAACATGAGAGGAAATTTTAATTTTTAAGATTTAAGTCTTTCTTATCAGATCTTAGTATGGAAATAAAGATGATGTGAAGAAGAGGGAAATGACACAATTAATTCAGATTGTGAAAGTAAAACTGGAGTAAAAAGCAAAATAATGTCACGGATCAACAGCTGCCACAGAGAGACAGGGGAAAAAAGAGAACTAGGGGGGTCAATTTTGTGCATGACAAAAAGCTTTTTGCTAGACTGTATCTATGTATTAGAAAGCTAATATATATTTTATAATGATAAAGAATGGGAGAAGGAACCAGATAGCAATATTTAGAGGTAGCCCATAATTATCAGGACTACAGGAAACTTATCAAACCACAGGAGGCAATAAAGTAGGTCTTCCTGGATCTCTTTGCATAGACCTTGTCAAAAGAGCAATATCTTAGTCAGATCCAAGGTGAACTGAAAATTTCTGTAACTAACAAAAATCAGCAGTGCTGCAATAGCTAATGCTAGCAAGAAAACTGGAAGGGGTAAAAAGCCTTGTAGTATGGAGGTGAAGTTAATCTTAGGCAGAAGGATCAGACCTTTGTGGAGAAAATGATTCCACATGTGCTTGCCACAATAGTCTCCTACCTCATTTTAAAGCAGCAGGTATAGACCAAAATCGGACATGAATTCTGACCCAAATACGCTATAGATCTGGCCCAATGCTGCGGACCCTGTGCCGTCACGTGCTCTGCTATTGAATAACAAGCACGTATTTGTTTAAAGTGGTTAGTTGTTGATTAGTATGCTAAATTTATATCTTTGGAGTTGACTATGAACAAACCAGTAAGGTTCAGTTCTCTGGTTCAGCAACACCATTTTTTATTTATCATGGCTGTTATCTCATGAATAATGCATAAGATGCTGTTTTATAAAATGCCTGCATAATAAGATACTGCTCTGTAAAATGGACTCTGAGAAAACTCACAGTAGAGGAGAATGAACAATGTTATCGCAGCATGCAGTTGCTTCCAGAGGAAACATGTATTTGCTACCATCACTGAGTTTCTTGGGTTTAATGCTACAGAGTGATAGCAAGTACAGAGAGCACTGAAATACCTGTTTTCCTGATTTGAAACTATTCATGTTTGGGAAAACTACACATCTGCTGGCCTGACTGCTGGTATGCACTTCTACTGTATAGACAGAACATAGAATGGCTCCTATCAAAAATGAATGGAGTGGAGCTCGTGACAAAAGTAAAGTTCAGGTCATTTCCTCCAAAGCAGTAGCCTCAGGGATGAGGCCAGATGCTCAGGAAATATGCAATAGCTTTTTCCCCTAACAAGAAAGAATTTAGCAGTGAGTGGGTTTGTGAGGCAGGACAAAGGATTGAGATCTGCAGAGGGAGGACCTGCTGCAGCAGGAAAATGTCATCAGAAACAATCTGTTTTATTTACTGAGTTGGCAAATATAATAATGCAACAAATTTACTGCCCAGACATTCAGAGAATCCAGTGATTTATCTGAACTCTAATGTGATATGAATTTTAGATAGTGAGGCAAACCAAACCAAACCAAATGTATTTGCATCTTCTACACGTTTTGCGTCAGCCATGAAAATTCTGTGGAGTGTCTCCTGTCTCTTTAGAGATGCCACAGAAATGCTTCCCCCACGGGCCTGGGAAAAGGTGGGGGAGGGACATCTGTTCTCCTTCAGGAAGCCCTCCACACACACAGCATGACCCTCCAAATCTGACATGAACCAGGCAGGGCTGAGCGTACAACAGGCGTGGTGAAGCAGGGGGGAGCCGTGTGCCTTCCTCCCTACTGCCACGGGATGCTTATTTGAACTCAGCTCGCCTGAAAGCAAGAGCAGTCTCTTCATTCTCTGTTTAGAAGGTGCCTGCTTTACTTTCAGCACTAAGGGAAGTAGGCGATAAATAAGAGGAAATTCTATATTTATGCAATACAACAGGGCTCAGATGATAGCTAACAGCAGAAGGCAAGTCAGACTTTTAGTTCCTGTTCTGGCCATGGTTTTGTCACATTCAGGAGCCTCAAGGAATTATGTTCTTTTGTGAGATTATGGTATTAAATGTCTAATTCAGTACTAAAAGAACTCCCTCATGATGAATATATTTAATGTTTTTAAATGACTACGCACAGTGGAGTCCTGGCAAAACAGGGAGACCAAGCACTACATCTTGTGACAGACTTGGCTGGCAGGTTTGCTTATTTTCCTATTTCCTGCCACTTCACTCCTGAGCATAAGACAAATGAGATTCTTATAGATTTCTGTATTACAAAGCTTCTTTTACCATGGCTGTTTCTAAACAAGGCAAGACGATCCTCTTAGATAAAAGGAATGTTGAAAGGATCTTAACATCAGAATTTAACATGCATATGCATAAATAAGCATATGATAAATAGCTCTGAAAGTCTGATCAGATTTATTACTATAATATAAAGATTTCTGCTAGAGTGTTCACGGATTCTAGCAGACAAGTAGAATACAACAAAGGCAGCATTAAATCTGCAAACCTTGATATTCTTTACATGGCCTAATTTCCCAGGTACAGGCAGATGCTAAATCTTTGCATATTGGTATACTTTGGTTTCAAATGAGACGGAATCATGGTACAACTGTCCTGTAAACAAACTTAACAATGTTGCAACCACATCTATGCAATGAAAGGTAAATGTAAAATTTATATTTATTCCAAATAGAAGCAGTACACTGCAACGCTCTCTAACAATGTGTGGTCATGTCAAAGCTCAAGATAAAGGATACTATATGGAAAACAGACTCCAGAAGCAGAATAAGGGGGAGTTGGTATGGCCCTGAAGGGAAGACAGGAAATACAAACTTGAAAGAATTGTAATCAAGGCTCATGGGGAGGACTTAACAGCAGAAAGGCCACAGAGTTTGATGGATGAAGATACAAATTTTAATAACTGGAACAGGAAAGAAGATCTGAATTTTCAAAATATTGTGGAATAAGAATTGGCAACATTTTGGAAAAGCCTTCGAAGACATTGAAGGCTGAGTACATATTATATCTGGGAAGATCATGAGATGGAATGGATTAAGCAATTTACCAATGCCACATGATGTGCCAGAAACAGATCTCTCATTCCTCCAAAGCGAAAAACTGACATACACATAGCAAACTTCTGAAGTGCTTTCCATAATACTGAATTTTAGAAGGATAGGCAGTGCAGGCATCTGCTTCTCCACATGCAAAGACATAGGCTATGTTTCAGTACTGCCCATAAAAAATTCACCTTAAAATTGACACATTCCATGCACAATACCTTATATCACAGGTGGCCAAACTAAATAGAATAGAATAGAATAGAATAGAATAGAATAGAATAGAATAGAATAGAATAGAATAGAATAGAATAGAATAGAATAGAATAGAATAGAATAGAATAGAATAGAATAGAATAGAATAATTGCAGTTGGAAGAGACCTACAATGATCGTGCAGTCCAACTGCCTGACTGCTTCAGGGCTGACCAAAAGCTGAAGCCTGTTGTTAAGGGCATTTTCGAAACGCCTCTTAGACACTGACAGGCTTGGGGCACCAACTACCTCTCTTGGAAGCCTGCTCCAGTGCTTGACCACCCTCTCAGTAAAGAAACACTGCCTGATATCTAGTCCAAACCTCCCGTGGTGCTACTTTGAGCTGTTCCCATGCATCCTGTCACCGGATCCCAGGGAGAAGAGATCAGCACCTCTCTCTCCACTTCCCCTCCTCAGGAAGCTGTAGAGAGCAATGAGGTCGCTCATCAGCCTCCTCTTTTCTGCAAACTGGACAAACAAAGAGTCCTCAGCCGCTCCTCATAGGACATTCCTTCCAGTCAAGTCAGCCTGTTTTCCAAAGGTGCTTGATTTTGCCTCAGTTCCTGTCTGTACCTTTCCTTAAGATACAAAGAAAGCAGTTCCTATTAAAGGAAAGCACTTTATGAGATGAAAAACAGCCAGCAGACTGCTGCCCCACTCTCAACCACCCTGACCACGACTGGACTCACCCAGTTTTAAGACAGATTCTGAACAGTGGCTTAACTTTGCAGATGTTTGCATGGTCTTTCCTTCTCCCTAGGGATGTGGTAATGAAACATCACTCATTATGTTTTAGATTAATTTCCAACACAGAAATGGAAAGTATTATTATCATGCTTATTACCTCGCTAATCACACAGAGAATTTTAAGATGATAGCATAATTTCAATTAATCATACTGAGGAGCAGCAAAGATATTTAGGCAGACTAAACAGAAATCCATATGGAAAGCATCTATATGTACAGGAAACTTGAGCTGAAATGATTCTTCAATTTTGCTCACCAAGGTTCAGCAGCTGGAAATTGATGCTAAACGTTCCAGGTGAGACATTTGACGTGTATTTTAACATTGACTGATTAGCTACTGGCCTAATTTACAAAGACTTAGGCAAAATGTCAGCCACTGGAAAACCGTAAAATAAATCTGAATGTCCCAAAGGTATGCTCCATATGGGAATTAATTTAGGGAAGATCAGTGGGCTGTATGGCCAGGTGACATTTCCAGCCTCACAGTCTATGAATATACGAAAGGATACTGATGACTTAATTGGCTCATGGTATGACTGTGATCATAAAATGCTTTAGCTTAAGACACCTGTATGCATGTCAAAAAGTTATCACTCACATTTAGTGTTCATCCTAAAATGAGGGTAGTAGCTGTGTTAAAACCTAATGACATCTCCTGTTAACAATCTACTAGGTGAATCCATGAAATTTTTTTCATCTTTTCCACAGTCAGTGCTAAACACTCAGAAAGCAATTAAGCACCAGCTTTATGCAAGCAGCAGAAAATCATACTCCTAAAACTGCAAGAGCTTAAAACAATTCTGATGGCCCACCTGGGAAAAACTAGCAGTTTACAAGAGTGGCACTTGCAACGTGAAGACAATATCCAGACGAAATGTACAGAGATAGAAACATGACCATAAGCATTGCTAGGAAACTGGTAAAAAAAAAAAAAAAAATCAGTCAATCAATAGAGGAACTGGCTGCTTGTTTTGCTCTTCGGTAGCTAGCATCCACCTGAACAGGCTAGCCTGAACCCATGATCCTCCAGGAGGAACGAAAGGCTCAACGTTACTTCTTTTTCATCAGCTGTTCAAAATTTAAGGACCAGTCAAGGAAGCAGCAATGCAGACACAATCTGGAAGGGCTCAGTGGATTCAGGAAAACCTTAACATGGAAAATCCTGCCTCGCAGCCTACAGCTGCCCATGCTAATCGGTAAAATGTCGCTCCCACATCTACCTGTTCGTTCCTCTTTTAAGCTGTATTCTTCCTAAATAGAAGAGAAAAGGCAGTGTGACAGTCTAGGGAAGTAATTATGCATGTACACACATCAAATAATAAAATCGGATAGGAACACATTATTTATTTGCGTACAGTAAAGGACCAAGCCACTTTTTCCACGCAAGGCCACTGCCATGAAATGCACGGAGTCACAACCTTTCAAAATACTATCTGCATAATCTAGAAAAGAGTGCTGCTTTATGCAAGTCAGCCTTACAATAAACTCATGGCTTTGGTCATTCAGTTTCTGAGTCTTAACTATTAATGTATTTTGATTTAAGATAAAATCCAACATTTAAATCTCAGATTTTTTTGAACTGCAATCAATTTATTTCATTTTAAACTGCAGGAATACCTGAGAAAAAAAGTGGGACTAGCAATATAATTTTGGTTTCTATTAAGAAATAAATTTCTATACCTGACTACAGGTACAGAAAAGACAGATGTCTGTCACTTAAATGCTGGATTTCTGTAATATGTGCTCAATGTGAAAATTTTAGAAATTTTAATCAACAAGCAATGAGGTAATCTGCACTCTGAACTGTGTTTCCTGGATGAAATACATTACACCTCCACTTCGAGATTGGCAGGAGTTTCACTTAAAGCTAATTCCATTTTTAAGTGTTAGTTTTGAACTACACATTCCTAAACTGGAAGATACAGGATTGGAACTGGCCAGAAAGTGTAAATTCATTCCTGAGAAAAAGAAAAAAAGAATTTTAAAATGTCCTGAATCAGGATATAAAAGGGAAAGAAAAAAGAAAGAAAAAAAAGAAAAAAAAAAGAAAAAAAAGAGGGTTTTTTTCCAGCAGAAGAAGGATTTTGCAGAGCAATTTCCTTTTGAGCATCCTGGAGGCAGGACCTGTCATTGACAAAAAACGTTGCTCAGATTTCCTGCTCAAACCCTTTCAGACACTCTCCCTCTCCCACCATCTCTCCTGCCCACTGCAAGGGCAACAATGCTTCACATAGTTACTGAGAGTCCTTTGGCTCTCAGTAACTAAGAACATTTTTCTCCTGAAAGATTTCAATGCTGCAAGACAGATTCCCCCCCCCGGAAAATTATCCAGAGAGGAAGTTCCAAATCATCTCACCTGCAAAACATCTCTATTGATGCTCAACAACCTTCCTCCTTTCTGGTACTGTGCCAGCTAGGAAAGCCTTTCATGTAATTCAAGTGTTCATGCACATTGCATTTTTAGTGAATTTATTTTAGCTGTGGGTAAAGACTATTCTGGGGTAAGCTGTGGGTGATCAGTCCTAGTAGGTCTGCTTTAGACTGCAGGAGGGATTTAGCAAGAGTGTTGGCCATTAGCTAAATAGGAATTAATCAGAGACTAAGAGACCTTGTGGAAAAGTTATCATAGTGCATTTAAATTGTTTGTTTGTTTATTTTACAGCATTTGCAGTGCTTTGAGAGAATCCTAGAGGCAGAAAGCACAACAATGAGGCTGTCGTGGAAGGAGCAGGCAGCTGGAGATCCCTGCCCAGCACCTGCCCATCCCTCCTGCTGCAGAGACATGGGGCAGCTGCTGTCATGCCCTGAGACACCAGGACCTTTCAGGAGGCTTCATGCAGTACCTGAAAGTCACTAACTGCCTACCATTAAACTAGAGTGAATTTTTTCCAGCATTGAGTCAAATACATCTCACAAAATAGCAAGCTGAAGGCTCATAGTGGAAGAAATTTTCTCATTATGTCTAACAGTTTTAATAAAATTTTGCTTGCTTGGTCTCTTCCTTTTTATATGGCAGTTGATATTTATTAATAAAGAATTCATTTAAAATACTATTAGAGTTGGTGGAGGCAGGTTGCTTAGTATGTTCTGATGGGCCAGATAAGTGTCACTGACTTTTTTTTACTGAATCAACAGAACAAAACACATGCAACACCTGCAAAGCATATAATTACACTGAATAGCCTTAGTACAGAACAGCAGCAACAGTCCCATCCAAATGACTTATATTCTCTAGACATTATCTCAAACAACATTTGCACCTGTAACAATCCTACTCTCAAAGTTTAGCAAAAAGCTTAAGCACAGGTGGTCTCAATATCAATAGGACTTTTTCCATGCTTAAAAATAAGGAGATGGTTAGCTTGGGGGCAGGGTGGGATCACTTGGGGGACATAAAACGAAAATGCTGAAGTTCTCTGACAATATGTTGAAATATTTTGTTGCTTCCAAACTGTATTTCAGCTTTTGTTCTTAAATGACATCTGTACTTATGTGAAATTAAGACAGTATTAAACTATGAAATGACAGCAAGGATGAAAATGTGTGGATTGGAAGAATTAACAGCAATGGTTGGGCTGAAAAATATGGTTATTAAAAAAAGCTGTATTTATCAGCTGAGTTCAATTTTTCCAATAACCTAAATGTTGCCTTGTGGTGGAATAAACACTAGTTTAGGCCAATACTGGAACCTTTGACGCTTTCTACACTGAGCAAACCTCAAGTATATGTGTTGAATGAAGACCAGCAATCTTGAGTAACTATTGCTGTCTAAGGTTCTTTATCATTCCCTAATCCATAGACCGATGCAAAAATATCACTTTTTACTGGCAGAAATTGTTGGTTTTCCATTTCTGAGGGAGACATACAGCTGGGTGGTGCATCCGTGTTATTTCCCTTCTATCCTGCAACACTCCCCAGCCCTCTCCCACAGATGTGCTGTGAAAAGTTTGACTGGAAGTCCCTAAAGCACAGGGGAACAGTTAACTCCTCTGAAGCAGCAGGGTCTCTGGGTTTTCCATTGCTTTGGCTTACCTCCACGTTTGGTACTGAGTCTGTACTTGCAGTACTGACAGCAAGGCTTGCTATTCCTGTGGTCTTCCAGAGTTACAGAGGGATGACACAAAACTAGGTGCCATTCAGAAAGAAACCCTTTGAAGAATAGCCCTACCAAATCACGCTTTTAAGAAAGTGATTTTCAAAGGGCTTTGAAGCAAATCTTCTTGTACAGATGGAATCACCTACACAAACCCACTCTTCAGAGGCACTTTATGTACATAATAAGTCCAACTACAGCATGGCATTAGACACTGTCTCCCGTAGCATCCTCACAGACAAGCTAAAGTGTGGGTTGGATGAGTGGACAGTGAGGTGGACAGAGAACTGGCTCAACAACAGAGCTCAGAGGGTTGTGATCAATAGGACAAAGTCTGAATGGAGGCCTGTAACTAGCGGTGTTCCCCAGGGGTCTGGACTGGATGCAGTCCTGTTCAACATATTCATCAATGACCTGGACGATGGGATAGAGTGTAACCTCAGCAAGGTCGCTGATGGTACCAAGCTGGGAGGAGTGGCTGACACACCAGAAGGCTGTGCTGCCATCCAACAAGACCTGGACAGGCTGGAGAGCTGGGCCAAGGGGAACCTCATGACCTTCAACAAGAGCAAGTGCAAGGTCCTGCACCTGGGGAGAAACAACCCCATGCACCAGTACAGGCTGGGGGCTGGAAAGCTGGAAAGCAGCTCTGCTGAGAAGGACCTGGGAGTGCTGGTGGACAACAGGCTGACCCTGAGCCAGCAGTGTGCCCTTGTGGCCAAGAAGGCCAACAGTATCTTGGGCTGCATTAAAAGGAGTGTGGCCAGCAGGTCGAGGAAGGTTATCCTCCCCTTCTACTCTGCCCTTGTACGACCACATTTGGAGTCCTGTGTCCAGTTTTGGGCTTGCCCATTCAAGAAAGACAGGGAACTGCTCGAGCAAGTCCAGCGGAGAGCTACAAAGATGATCAGGGGGCTGGAGCATTTCCCTTATGAGGAAAGGCTGAAAGACCTGGGTTTGTTCAGCCTGCAGAAGAGAAGACTGAGGGGGGATCTTGTCAATATTTACAAATATCTAAAGGGTGGGTGTCAGGAGGATGGGACTGGGCTCTTGTCAGTGGTGCCCAATGACAGGACAAGGGGCAATGGGCACAAGTTGGAACACAGGAAGTTCCACCTGAATATGAGTAAAAAATTCTTTCCTGTGCGGGTGCCAGAGCAGTGGAACAGGCTGCCCAGGGAGGTTGTGGGGTCCCTTCCCTGGAGACATTCAAAACCCGCCTGGAGGCGTTCCTGTGCCCCCTGCTCTGGGTGTGCCTGCTCCAGCAGGGGGGTTGGATGAGATGATCTCCAGAGGTGCCTTCCAGCCCCTGCCATTCTGGGATTCTCTGATTCTGTTACCCATCCATATAAATGTTAACACACAAAAGTCAGTGTACAAAGTTGAGCAGGCACATGAAAAGGCTGCTTTCTGAAAGTTAGGTGGTAAAAATTAGATCCAAAAACTTACTCTCCTTACTCTGTGAAACATCCCATGTGCTATTTTAAGTGTTCTTCCCCTTTTCGTGTGATTTAGAAAGGTTTCCTCAATACCACCCTCCCTACAGAGGCTAGTGACAACTGAAATGGCAGAGATCATATAATTAAAAATCCAGAAACAATATTAAAGTGGGATCCTTTAGCAAATACTGTATCATTACATCCAAGGTCTGGACTAAGGTGGAATAGGGAATTACCGTAATATGTCTACAGTCCAGGAAAAAAGCTGTATTTATTAACTTATTACAGTTTTACAGTAAAAGTTTATTTCCTGAAAAGGTCACATGTCAGAATCACTGCTATAATTGTTTCTTAAACATACCATATTTTGAACCAACTGTTAATAAAAGAACAGTAGTAAATGGGCATAATAGCACAAGGAGATTCTGATACACCCGTATTACGCACGAGCAAAAGTGATCCCTCTCTGCCTCTTAACCTAAAATAGAATTTTTATTAATTACTTCTCTGCAGTCTGATTTACGAGAAACTGTCTGCTGCACAGAATAAGTTCTTCATTTACAGCCTGATGCCTGCTTACGCATCTCTGTTAAGCTTGTTGTATACCTGGTAAGTGAAAGAGCAGATGACAGCAGCTGTGGTCCAAGCCAGCACCAGACCCTGTTGTTATGGCAACCGGCGTTCACACAGCCCTGCTCTTTGGCTGCAGCTGCTTCCAGCCACTCCTGCTGTAAAGGATGGAAAAGCGATTTTCAAAAACTTCTCCATGAAAGGTTACCTCTGAAATCCCGGATTCTGCATACTCAGCCTTGACCAGAGGCTAACAGAAAAGATGAACCTGGTCTGTAAAACTTCCCAGAGTTGTCAGCAATCACAAAATAGCAGAGTACAGCATAAGCGGGTCGTTTAAGCCAAGAATTATTCATAAATGTGCAACTATATTAAATGCAACTATGCAAGATCAACTGTTACCCAGTCAGATTGGTAGACATTGATAAAATTTCTCCTGAATTCCTCTGATTTTATTTATCCTACAAAGGACTCAATTCTACTCCCATTTCATAGCTACTCTGCAAATGTCTTCACTAGGGAATGAACTGATCCTAAATTGCAGATTTCATTCCCAGCAGACCACTGACTGCAGGTACATCTGCAGATGCCATGAGCAAGTTTTTCTCCCACGTGCATCTGGTGAGTCTGTGGGAAAACGGGGTATCTTTAATATGCATCAGCAGAAAAGACTTCACCATAGAAATAGTGCAACGTACAAAGAATAAAAACCAATTGTTTTTAAAGCCTTAGCCAGTACTGAGTCAGGCAATGATAAAAAATTTAAAAATGCTTTATTAGTTGAGGCACTGAACAAATGAGCCCTGAGACAATCAATGCGCAGCTTTTCAGTTCTGAGGCAAGAGAATTGTTTTTTACTTGGTTGCTACATCATTTAAAAATTAATTATTTTTATTTCCATTTCAGTACCAATCTCCAGCCAAGGCTGTGGTCTTACTGTACTGGTCGCTGTTGGAAACCAGTAAGGACAGATCCTGTCCTAAGCCGTTTGTACCCCATAAGCTAAATAAATCATGATTGTAAGGTGCCTCTGACCACCAGGCAACATGCTGCCTTAGGCACTCAGAGGCACTTTCAAGTATAATTAAGAAAAAATAATTGAATATAGCAGCTAACCCAGCCACTGAAAAAATGAAAGAAAGAATTAAGATGACTACTTAAAACAACAACAAAAATTATATAGTTTATAGTTGGTATCAACAGGTTTATAGAGCACTTTCACAATACTGGTTTCTGGTAGGAAATTGTGCATCTTAATTTACTAGCCTACACCAATAGAGATATATATGTATCAGCAAGTTATCCCAATGTAACACAACAGGCTATGCCAACGTGTTCCAAAATACTTGACAATTTTTGCTTGTAACCCATGGTGACTGCCCTGGGGACTTGTCAGCTCCTGAAGATTCTTACTTCCCCAGAAAGTCATTACTTGGGCTAACACTTCCACTTAGCTGAATCAGATCCTCAGAAAGAGAAGGCAATTTGTGCAAAGGGTTGCAAGGATCAAGGAATGGTTACTAAGCAGAAATGTAATCTATTATTTTCCCCAGCTATAGCCTACTCAGTAGCTGAATCCTGTGAAAAGTTCTGTGCTTACATAGCAATGGATGTTCTTACGAGAAACTGCTCTATTGTATGGGCTCACTGCGACTCTTTCCTTTTTTCCTCCCTCCTGGAAGCCACTCACCCTATGCACAGTATGTACGCTCATCTTCTAGATGATGCCTTTCCATTTCGCCACCTGCAGTGCTTCATGAAGTTATTTATTACTTACCTACCCCTCTTCAGCCGTATCAATTTACCCTGTGCATCATTGTCAAAGCCTCAGCAGCGTACTGCAACAAGTTGCTACCACCTATACTCGTGGCTGTTAGTGACTTGTTGCGAACGTAGGGAAAGCTGTCTGTCGTATGTTAGCTATATTGTAACAACTGATATTGTGCTATAAGTTTTCCTGTAACAAGCAGGGAGATTGCAATACACTTCATTAAAATGGATACAAAAAATCAAGTAGGGAAGTGAACAAATATTCTAAGAAAGCATGAGTTGAAATAGGAAGAAAGGAAAAGGAAAGGGAAAATTAAAAAAACCTCATGACTTCCTTTTTAATTTAATGATATTTTAGCTTTCAAAATGTTTTAAGAATGATACAAACATTTGGCTACACAAATACATACAGTTCCAATGAGAGCAGACACAGTAAGCTAAATAAGTTGGCTGACAAAACCAGAAGGATATAATGAAATTTTGGGGTGGGGTGAGATTACTAAGAATAATATACGGTAGTTACTAACCTTTTCCTCATTGATACGCTTGCTGATCCCACATGCCATACATTCTTTCATCCCTAAGTGATTTACCCCTCTTTCCATTTTGATGTCCAATGTCTGGTGGTGGTTTTTCCACTTAATTGGAACATGTTGACAGTCACGGACACCTTTTACCACTTTTGGCTTTTTCCTGAAATCTTTCCTTCATCCTGCCTCCACTTCTCTCTTTACAGTATTCCACCAATTTATTCCAAGCAAAAAATGACAAAGAACAACTTGATTGTCTTCTCCCCGGTCACCTTTGGCTGGTCCCCCCCTTCCCCGCTGCATCTCCCTGTCTGTGTCCCAGTTACAGACATTTCCTGCCTCCACTTATGCCAAGTCCCATCTCCTAATCTGCGCCATCCCGTCTCCTCATCTCCCCCATCCTGCTCTTATCCTCTTGCTTACTCTTCCCTTTTGTCTCTCACTCCTCGGTAGTTTTCAGTTCTCACAATAAAGGCATGTTTTTCTCTTCAGGCCTTAAACCCATACTTGACCTCATTTGCCCCTCCAATTGCTGCTTCCTCTCCCTTTCATCTGTAAATTCACCAAACCTGCCGTTTCTAGTCCCTGGAGTACCTCTCCTTGTTCCTTTCCTTTCCTACCTCAAGCCTTACCCTACAACAACTCTCAGCAAAGTACTTGGTGACTTTTCAAGGCACTAATTGGGACCACTGTGCATTCCTCCGGTTCCTTAAGCTCCTGCCACCATGCTGCATTGAAGGGTGAATCCCACCCCTCCTAAATTCCTTCTAGTCCTTCCTTTGCTCCTATTCATCTATCCTCTCCTCATCCCCTTCCTCTCTAATCTCTTCTGCAGGGTTTTCTTATAAAGAGTTTCTCTTACCCTAATCAGTGTCTACTGGACTTCAGTGTTGTCCTCTTCTCCTTATCTCTGGTATTCTCATCTGTAAACACAAATTCAATTATCACATGTTCCTATGAAAGAAACTTACTGATCTACCTCTTCACCACCTCCTGTTCAATATCAAACCTCAGACTATCTGGCTTCTGTATATGATGGTTAGGCACCAACTCAAACGTGGCTAAGATAACACCATGGATGGGTACTGAGGGAACATGTGCTATGTCTTCATTGCTGGAGACAAGACTGTCACCTGTCACTCAAGCTTACCAGCCAGTATCATCTTGAACATCTTTAAAGTCTTTATATAATCTTTGTTAATACCACATTTCATATACCAACTCACCTTCAAATTCTCATAATTTCAGAAGCGATTACTACAAAGTCTTTCTTCAGCCTTCCGGAGTACAACATAGACCTTTTATGGTTTCTCTTCTCCCTTCCCGTCAGTGCAGAGTCGTCATCTCCCTATTCCAGTTGGCCTGGGACGCCCACCTTTGTGAATTCTCAGTCCTGCACTTTCACGATTTCTTCCTGGTGCTTTGTAGTGCACTATAAAGGTCTGCAAAGCCTCCTCTTTTCCTCTGAAGCTGCCTATAGGCATTTAATGCTTTATATGCAAATTATAACCTATCTGGAGGAGCAACCATTTTCATGTTGTGTTTGTACAACATCTCACATGATGAATTTCTGGATCTAGACTGAGATTTCTAGATACCGCTGCAATACATAGTAATTCTGAAAACGTTTCGAACCCCACATCAGATCAGAGCTCCTCATTCCCGTGCCCATCTCTGCCCCTACTGTAATACCTCAGGTGCACAACTAAGCACGTACTACACTGACAAGAACTGGGAAATTCACACATTGATGAGACTTCTGCTTTGTACATCGTCCTCATCTGTGGCAGCATGGAAGAAGGCTGGGATATCACGACCCCTTCCTTCTTTTAAACCTAAATGACTTGTTTTGCGAAAAAGGAGTATTCCACAACAAGAGCCGCACAGACCAAGTCCTCTTCCCTTCCGGGGATGCCGCGACACGGCTGATGGCACCTGTACGCGCTCGCTCACAACCAAGCACCGCCGTGCGAGGCTCCCCGGGTACCGAACCGGCTCCTCCGAGGGGCAGCCCGGGGCGCGGCGGCCGGGAGCGGCGGGGCCGGCGGGTGCTCCGAGCGCAGCCGCGCCGCCGAGGCCACCCCCCGGTGCTTTTAAGGCCGGACTTCGGCGTCTACAGTTCTTGGCGGAGGGGTGGGGGGGAGGGGGGCGGAAAAAAGACCGTCTCCGGCAAGCAGGCAAGGCGGGCGGACAGGCGGTCACGGCCACGCGTACACCCCGAGCCCGGCGCAGCCCTCCCCCTCGCCCCGCGGCCGTGCCCACCCGCGGCAGGACCCCACTCACCGGGGCGCGGGGCGCCCGGCTCCCGGCCGCCGGCCTCGGCGCTGCCGCCCTCCTGCGGCGGGCTCTCCGAGTCCGTGTTGGTCAGCCAGGTGGACTCGGTCTCCCGCGTCCAGCTCTCGTAGTAGCGGGGCTCGATGGCGTCGGCCCTGCTGCCCCCGCAGCCCATGGCGATGGCGGCGGCCCCCCCTCAGTGCCGCGGCCGCCGCCCGGGCACCATCGCGCCGCCGGGCCGGGGTCCCCCTCCGCTCCCGCCCTCCGTCCCGGCCCCGCTCCCCCTCCTCCCCGGCTTTATTATCTCCGCTAGGCACCCCTCCACCCTCCCCGGCTGTCCCCTCCCCTTCTCCTCCCGTTGCCCCCTTCCCACCCCTCCGCCACCCCACCGCCTCCCAGCCCGCCCCCATCTCCCCCCGCCTCGGGAGGGCGGGACGGCCGGCAGCTGGCACGCACCGGGGCTGGCAGGCGTTCCCGCGCCCCGGGGTAGGGATTTATACGTGTAGGTTTTATCCGTATAGGCTAGCCATAGGTGCCAGCCTGCCGTAGCTCCTCCCGGCCTGGGTTCGCACCCTATTTACCTACCCTGATAGGGTCTTGCACCCCATTTCATCAAGGCACCTGCCCCTTCCTTGATGCAGCTGGGGGAGCCTTGCTTCCACCTCCAGCGTTTGCGGATGCGCTGCTGTATAATTGGGAGCTGAAGGTGCAATGCTGAGCGCTCGGCTCCAGAGAAACTCCACTCCTTCCCCTTGGATGTACACTTTGGGAAGCAACAGAGAACATCAGATTCCTGCAAAACAGACTACCATTTGTGCTCTTGCGGGTAATCTAAATGACAGCAGAGAGAGATTTGATAATGTTTTGAGTTGTATTGATGGTGATTGTATTTTGCTTTGCAATAGCTGCTTCTCAAGGCCCCTATCAGGGACGGAGCAAGCCCCATGAACACCAGGCACTGAGGGATCATCACGAGAAGGAGACTTCATCCCAAAAAAATGTTTGTCTCCCGTAATCATTTTTGTAGTAGAGCATCAGGTATAACTCTTTCCCCTGAGACAACTTACAGAGTGATAAAGAAATCATGTGGACTGTACTTCATGCCCTTACACAACATGTTTATTGGCTAAAAAGAGTACACCCAGTGAAATCTGGAGAAGCTCAGGCTGCTGCGTGTTATTAGAGTTGCGAGTAGAAGCACAAACTCTCTGGAGCTAAAAGCTCTTGTTCCTAACGGCTGGTAGATGATCTGTAAGAGGGCCCAACAGGCCCTAGTGCTGCATCCCGGCCGGTAGGTCCTGTGTTCTAGTTGAGAAGTGACTCAGGTCAGAGAGTGCTGCCCGGGTTGCTGAATCACCCATTACGCTTCCCGAAGCGGATGACTACTGAGATGTTTCTAAGCAGCTTCTCAGCCAAATACTGACTCACAATGATCTTACTTTCCTACTGAGATCTGCTGAGATCCCTCACAACGTGGGATTGCTGCTGACATCTATAGCCCATGTACTTGTGCTACCAAGGTCCCAGGATCAGTGGGGCAGCTATCTTAGAGGAAGCAGCTACGTTTTCAGCACCGTGGTAATGATTTTGTGGATTAATAAGACTTTTCTTATAAAAAGGGTGTTCCGATAGAGGTTTTATTTTGATCAGACTGCCCCACCAGCGGATAGTCCCCAGGGCAACGGAATATAGCGGTGTCTGAAGCCATCAAAGAGGTGTAACACACATCCCACTTCCCATGAGTTGTGTGTGCCCTAGGTGGGCATGGGACACGGCCCAGGAAAAACTGCCGGACATGCCTGAGCCTCCCAATGAACACCTGAGTGACACAGTCAATGCCTTACACTGGAATTATGTGAAGCAACTTTCTAGACCGAGAGCACTAAACAACAGAGCACTAAACAATGCTGGAACAGAACCTTGGGGGAGTCTTTTTATTTTTTTTCATTTTAACTTAAAAAGTTGGAGGGACTCTGACAGGATGCCTTCTCCTTGCACACGTACTTTCGCATCGTTTGGATTTCACTTCTAGCTGTACTTGCAGGAACTTCATCTTCCGACATATTTTTTTCCTTGCACAGTTTTCAAACCCTTGAAAAGCCACTGGCAAAGGAATAACAAAAAGCTTCTCTTTTTTTTCTATTATTACTACCACCACTAGAGAGGCATTAGACTGTAAATGTAAAGTTGGGTCTTAGAGCCTTATATCGAAGCACGTCTATTTTCCTTGAGCCCTCCGGAGGTGCCTGCTTTGCAGATGTACTTTGCATCAACTTTCAAATTTCTGCCTTTGGTGGAACATGGAGCAAATTACTGCAGGAAAGTCATAATGCAAATACTGCTGCTTTCATATTTAGGTGGCTGGTGTAATTTTTGATAGGTTTATTGAATCACTTGGACAGCAGTAAGACCTGATAATTTTCACTCTTAAATATTAAGGTTTGACAAAGTCAAATGAATTTTAAAAATCCTTCAAAATAAAAATGTTTGAATGACTAACAAAAAACACATTTATTAGCTCTAATAGGTTATTAGTTTAATTTTGTTTTCATCAATTCCTAGTGGAACTGAGAACCACTTTTCAAAACTGCATTTTGTTTCCACAGCTAAAAGAATTTTTATTCTTTGGTGTGTTTTAAATTAAAAAGACTAGGAGAAAACCAGAGTTTTGCATTGTTTTGTTAAGAGAGTCAAATGCAATCAATCACAGGCGCCTTTGTATCAAAATCCATTCTGATTAATTAAGAAAATTACTTCTTAGTAGCAAGTGTGTGGGACACAATGACCATGTATCTGCACCCTTCTGATTCACTCCTGAGCTAATGAGCAAACTTCAAGGTATAAAAGTTGTGTGAATGAGCCTATGCTGCAGCTATAAAGTGCCACAACCTATGGCAATGAAATGCGTTTTTCTTTGCATGTTGGCAGACGTGAAACAGAGAGCAGCAGTTTTAATACAGCAATGGAACAATGCAAGAATATTCATTTGATATATTAATTTTGCACTGGGAATTGTATCAGGGAAGAAAGTAGACAGAAGGGGAAATCGGCTCTCAGAAACACCAAAAATACCCAGAATCAGATGAATC
This sequence comes from Phalacrocorax carbo, assembly GCF_963921805.1. Lineage (NCBI taxonomy): Eukaryota > Metazoa > Chordata > Aves > Suliformes > Phalacrocoracidae > Phalacrocorax > Phalacrocorax carbo. The sequence continues at coordinate 22,960,273 of NC_087514.1, forward strand.
CTTGGCCTGAGTCCATCTGCTCCAGTGGTGTAATCAGATGGGAACTAATCTGCCAGTGAAGTCTGGTGGAACGATCAGTGTAGAGCAGGAAAAGGCCGATGGCAATGTGTGAGTGACGAACTGAAATCTGCATAAATTGTCAGGGGAGAAACTTTACAACTTGTTTTTCTTCCTTTACTTCAGCACCTGAGGTGGTGTAGCCTAGCAGGAGTAAGACGAAGAACGTAATGTTTTGGGTCTCATTTAATTTGTCATGCTGTTACCCTCATGCCTCACCAGGAGATGATTAAGGCAGTAAAATGTGACCTGTCTCCATTAATCATTAGCAAAAGGATGGTCTCCCAGAGATCCTATTAGCAGAGCTTGGACTGTATTTTAGCTGTTCTGGTTTTGTGCTGCCTGATGCACACTATGCAGTGCTGCTTTTCGTCCTAATGCTCTCAGTAATGTCAGCTCCATATGAGCTGGTTTCAAAATATGATACTTCAAAACTGGGAGTAGGAAGTAAAGGGACAGGATGGGCAGGGGATGAGCAAGGGAAGGGACTTTTCGGGATTTTACATTTATAATTTTTCTAAAATGGGTTTAAAATAATTCAGTTTCATACCTTTCCTCATAAAATCCATGCAGAATTGTGGTAGGACCCATTATTAGTTTTCCCCTCTAAATTACCGGGTTAAATTAATCTTTTTGTATCCCAGTGACAATTACCAGCTGTGTATTAGCTTTTATATTTGCTTTCAGTGTTAAGTGCAGAAGAAACAATAGGAGATTTAGGCAAAAGATGTCCTGCCTATCTTCAGCTTTCTGGGTGGTACCTCCTCTTGTTCTATTAGATGGTGTGTAGCAAGTACACCAGTTAAATCTGGTTTTAGGCCCCAGGTTTTCTCATAAACCTGTTCACTTCGCAGAAAGAAAGTCAGTTTACTTATTTACCTAGGGACCCCCGTGGTTTAAGGGCATCATTAGTGGGGAGAGGGGGTTTTCTATGTAAAACTTGTTGTTTCTAGTCAAGTATCTTGTGTATTGGAGGAGAAATAAAATTAATTAGCTGTGTTATATCCATTTGCCATCATCACTCCAAGCTTGCAATATGCCTGGAAGCAAGACTGCCTCTGAAGTTTTCACACTATATTTGAGTCGGCTTTCCTCCTGACAGCAGATATTTGCTTCAAGTAAATGATAAAACATTCGTCTTTACTGCTGTGAGTACTTGCAAAATATAATTTTCTTGGCTTGATTGCTCAAATATTTCTCTCAAACAATTTTCAAATGTATACCGTACAAAATTCACATTGCTCTGCATTAATTATGCGTTTATTTCAGCAACAAAATGATACCATTCATTTATCTCATATGGCCATTCAAACCAAGAAGGTTTTCAATTTAGTATTCACAGCTTCCTGAAAATGTATAGGTGATATTCAATATTAGCTACAGCTGAAGGTTTGGTAAGATGTGTAAGAACAGCTCATAAACAGGAAGAAGTTAATTAACTCGCTCTCCCACTGCATCTTTTTCACATTTGAAGACATTTCTTTCTTTTTCATGTTTCTTCCCCAACATTGGACACTCCCCAAGATTTGGCTGGGCAGAGTGCTGGGCCATCACGTCTAGACCGTGCTTTTGCCGAGAACGGTCAGACCAGATGATCCTTGAGGTCCTTTTCAACCTGGTATTCTGTAATTCTATGGTTCTATGACTCTGAAACAGAACCTCAAATCCCAACACCCACATAGTCAGAGAGCAAGGCTTTGAATTCCCCCATCCAAGCCTGCCAATTTAGTTTTAAATTGGATTAACCCCCCCAAAAGACTAATTTCTCAGATTCCTAATTGTGAATAGTTGTGCCCAGCAGCACAGAAATTTCCCGTGATGATGTAATATCATGAAGATTTAGCAGTCATTTAAGCTTTCCAGCTTTCTCAGCCTTTGAACCACAGCTGGGCTTCAATGCTGACCTGTACTTCTCAACAGTCCACTCTCCTTCCCCTCCGAACAGCAAATGTTTCCTAGTGAATTAACCATGAGTTTTCCCTAAGCAGGAGGTTTAGGATCAGTACAAGCATGTTCACTTCCAGCAAGTAGTGGAAAACTATTACACAGCAGGCATCAAAGTGTCCTCACTGCGTGTCATCTCAGTTATATCTTGTGACTGAAAATTGGGCCAGACGTGCATGTTTGTGCAGTGTCCGTTGTGCTTTTTTGGTGTGCTGTGTGCAAAGAAATCTTCAATATCTGCACATGGAAAGACAAAGCCTTAAGTTTGCCTCCATCTAACTTCTAAAATGTTGGGAGTTCAAACATCTTAAAGTTCCATCAGAATCTTTGCTTCATTTGGGAAGCAAGGGCGAGTACCTTTGGCTGCACTCGGAATACGGTGTCACCCCGTTCGCAGTCAAGGATGAAAGTGGATTGCAACCACCCAACAGAGGCAGAGATGTCGTGTTGGATGACAACGGAAACTGGGTTTCCAGGGAAGTGGGGTGCTAGACAGAGGGATAGCATGCTTGCTAATGGCTAGATGGTTTCCCCTCGGGGCAAATAGTTTCTCAAATACTTTCCTGTGAATTCAAATAGTTTGAAGGGATTGAGAGAGGAGGAGGTATGAAAATGGGCACAGTAAAGAAGGTTTGGCCATATTGCTTGTAACATCGAGAGCTGCTGGTTGTTCTAAATAGCCATTCGCTTCACTGGAGCATTTGAAGGGCATAATAACAACCCATGGAAACACATCCTACAAAGTACTGCTAGGCTCTGACAGCCAAGCCGAGATCTCCTCCTTATAGAAGGTAGAAGGTCTTCCTCCAGCCACTTTGGGTGTTCCAGACCTGTCCAAATAAGCAGGCAACTAGTGAAATAAAATTATTTTACGGGGAAAAAGTTGTCAGCTGTGTGCCAGGCTTTATTTGAGAGTGTTTAAATATCTATTGGCTAAGGAGCCTGAGTGTAGCAGATCAAGTGTAATATCTAGCAAGGGTATTAAGTGTAAGTGCAGCAAGGATAATACAGAGGCAGGCTCAAAATTGTTCACAGAGGGAATTTGTGGGTGGCACTCCCCAGAGGAAAGAGCTATTGAGTTTATTACTAAAATGGTGGCAATCAACCGCTGATGCCTTGCCGAACCTGGCTTTGGCACCAACGGTAATGTCGCTGGAAACTTCAGACTGCAGAGTAGTAGCACTGTGAGGTGATAGATTTATTCTCATTTACCTGAGCCTCTGCAGAGCTCCTCCACATAAAATCTGTTTACCTTGTACTCTGTTCCAGAACTACACTTTGTCCCTAATTAAGAAGGTAAATCTTAAAACCTAGTTATGAAATCAGTATTTCATGTAACTAAGTATCATACTGGGTAAACATTTATCACTTAAGATGTTCCTGGCAGAGCGAGTCTGAGATTTTATGGCCCTAATACCTAAATCTTAATTAAAATAGCTTTGACTTTTTCCTTCAGATCCATTCTCCTCCCTGCAGGTATTACAAGATTAAGCAGGTACTGCTACATTTTAATTGTTATAGGTAATTCATTTGTTTTGCTATAGACTAGATGCTCTAACAGCCTAAAGCAACAGCACAGGGAAATCTAAATGCAATTAAAAAGGAAGTAGGCAGGCACTCCATTAGTTGTGTACTGCATTAGGAAAGCTCTGTAAGTTGAGGAATTGCTAATTCTGTATGTACAGTGTCCATTCAGTCAACTATAAACCTGGCAAATTACAATATATTGCTCTCTTCTCTTCTTAGGCTTTGTTTCCATTCCCTACAGCACCAAGAGGATGGAAAATAAGGAGTGGGAAACTGGCAGGGTTTGATTACATTTGTGTTATTGGTGTGTTAGGTAAGAGTTCAATTAGGAGCAATCATGCTGAATTTTTAAATCATGTTTTGTCATTTAAAAATAAAATGTTTTTAAATGAGAAATAAAAATCATGCCCATTCAACAAGCATTTTTTAATATTTCTAAGCTTCAGCACAACCCTTTCCTGATGTATGAGTCTTCCTTTGAGCTCCAGTGCTTCTGCTGAGTTTTTAAAAAATTGAATAAAAAACTTACCTTGGTACAATTATTCTGAATTCAGTCTCATTCTTTATAAATGTTAATTCTGACAGAGCCTGTCCTCCTGTTCATCTGCTCTTTTATTCTGCCTAAATACTGTGGAGTCAAGAGCAGCTTCTTCCTAAGACTCCTCCAAAGTTTTGACTCCTCGATATGATGTGGTCAGTCCCGGGGGAAACCAAAATAGTGGTACACCACCAGTGCCTGCTCCCAGTGCCTTTTTACACTAAGGTGTGAAACACAATTGTAAATATTTTGAGGTTTCAGCCCTCCTAAGGTTGGTACACAGCATCTGACTCACCGGCTGCTGCACAGTGCATGTGTTTGCTGTTGTGTGTCAGTGCAAGAGGAGAAAGCAGATGATACCGTTATTATGCAAAATCGCTTCCGCCCACCCTAGTGACTCACCAGCACGTCACCGAACAGGATGTACATCAGTTTCAAAATATATCTCTGTTATCCATTCCTGTTTCAGCAGATCATTTATTTCTTCCTTCCAGTCCTTCTCTGAATGACGACAACGTGGCTTCATGCTTTCCTTTAGGAAGCGGAGCAGGGCTGGCAGCTGCTGCTGGCTGGTCCAGCTCAGTTTGCCAGAAGCAATAGTCTCTTGCTTATGGACGGAGCAGAAATGCCGTGTTGCAAGAGCTGCATCTTCCTTCTCCATTGAATGGCCGAGCCCTTTTCCTATGATGGAGGTTTTCTTCTTCAGCTAAGATTTTTTGCCTCCACTAAGAGCAGGTCCATTCATTTGTATCTTAAAGAGTTGACTCATCTGCGAATTAACGTAAAGTAGTGCTGAGCTCCACTTGCCGTGATGTGCCAGTCTGTAAATGATGATGACTCAAGGGCTCCTTAACTTTAGGCAGACTCGTTTGCCTCAGTTTAAATTTGCTACTGCTTTTAACACCTTAGTCGAACAAACTGCAGTGGGAAGTCAGACAATTCAGGAGAGGAAGATAATCTCTTTTAGAATAGCTAGGTATTCTCCAGTGGTAACACACTATCTCAGTATTGTGGAAGCACTATAACTTATTTTAACCTGTTCATGATATTAAATAATTAACTGCATTCTTATTTATTTGAGGAATTCTATTAAATTATTAAATGAATGGTTCTCTGCTCTGCCATACTTTGTGTCTAAATGTAAGTAGATGATGTTTAAGTGTATTTGAATATTTGGGCTTTAATTAAATCAAGATTGGATGGATTTACAAATCTGGACATGTCTGGAAATTTGGAGGTTTATCTCTGTGCCTCATTTCTCAAACCTGCAAAAAGGGAATATTCCAGCCTTTGGGTTGCTGCCAAAGGAAATATACATATGGGATGCCGTGCTGGCACACAAACTAGGACGTAGTGTAGAAAAACAGAAAGGTCTATCAAGAGGAAGATCTATCCTGCAAATGAGCCCAGCTGCTCTCGAGGAGTCACGGGCACGCAGAGCCAAGGCACCACTTCCCTCCACAGCGGCTGCTGAGCCGGAGCATCTTTCCTGCTCCAGGGACCCCAGGGCTCACTGGCTGTGTTTAAATTTGCCTCATTTATTTTCCCCATCGCTGATAGAGCTGTCAGGTCTGGCTCAGTCTGAAAGCCTAAAGAAAACCCCTCTGGAAGCAGCTTCACTCACCTGCCCTATAATCTGGGCCCTGCATACTGAAAAGTGATAGTTAATACATATCTGGCTCCCCCAACATTTTCCACAATTCTTTATTAAACAATCTCCATGCATCACTTTCCCTTGCACTTACCTAAGTTCATGCCAGCTTTTAACTGTCAGAAAGTTTTTCTTTATCTTCTTCAGTAACCTTTCAGGCCTTCAGTTTCACATAAATCAATACATCTTTTTAAAAATCTCAAGGATTTACTTTTCCCTAGGAATCATTTGCAGGTGAAAGATACATGTTCCTACTCTGACTCCAGGCCTTACTTAATTTGCTCTTTAAACAGCTGTTTGTAGTTACAACTAACCAGAAAAATAAGACTATGCAGGAGCTTCTCATCAGCCAGAAGATTATGTCCCAGCCCCAGCTGAATTTCTTTCAACAGGCCATTTTCTTTTCGACTAGTCATCAAGTCATTTTGAACAAAGATCTGCATGATAATAATAATAAAAATAGTAATTATTATTACTATTATTACTAGTATTATTATTCTTTGTTGCCCTTGTCTCAAGAGCTTCATTATTAAGTATTGGTTAGGTTATGAAAAAACATTTCAGTATAAGTAACTTTATCTATGAGAGTGATGAATTGTCCTTAATTTGAAAACAATTATATATGACTTTCTTGCTGTGGTGTGGTTGAATGATAGGCTGAAGTTTCTGCTTTTTTGGTTTTTTTGTTTGTTTGTTTGGGTTTGTTTGTGGGAGTTTTTTGTTTGTTTTACACACAGCATCAAAATTTCAGCTTCACCAGTCACCAGATTTCACTGCAAGATATTTTTAATAAGTGCTGCTTAGAGTACTGTGATACTTCTGTTCTCCTTCAAAAGCACAATGCAGAGGATCTATACATTGAATAAAAATCTGTTATTTTTAAACACTATGGTTTTTCTTTTAGGTTTTCTTCCTATCTACTTTTTGGCATTTTAACCCAGCAAATCCCGTCTGATATCAATGTGGGAAGAAGTTGGTTCACTAGGATACAGCTGATCTCAGATGGCTAACACAGAATGAGCCAAGAATGAGACAAATTTATTTTCATTTTTAAACAGAGAGGATAGCACTGCAATCATTTAAGTATAACTATGGCTTACTGAGGTGTTAATCAATATAGCTTTTTAAGACTATGTGTCTTACTAGTAAATAAGGACTAGCTCAGCGAGCCCTTTTGAACCAGCTGAAGAAGTTACTTGTTGAAATTCTGTGAATTTTGCTGCATGTAACTGTCCTGTTGGGCTTAAACACATTTACTCTCTAGTCTTCATCAAAAGAAATTTGTAGTCATGATTGACTACAACATAAATGTTATATAAAATCTTGACAGCTTTGAAAATCACCTTCTCCTAAGAATTATCCCTATCTTCTGTTGCTACTTGGTTTTCAAAGGGAAGCAGTTTGTATTACCTATGTACAAAATCATCAGAGAGCTGCCTGGGAAGAAATCGTCCCACCACGGCATGAGCGTTTCATTAGCTGTCTTCCACTTTGGGTGTGCTGCTAGTTGTCTCTCTTGGTTCATGCAATGAACTCACCACACTAGAGCTCTTACCTCAAGAGGGCATCAAGGACTGTAGATTAAGATAAAATAATTATGATCTTCTTTCTGATCTGCTTTGATGCAAGCCTAGTGTGTGAGAACAAACGTAAAAGATTTGTGGAGTCTGATCAAACCCAGACCTCAAGGCAAGGGAGAGGAGAAATCAAACTCTGGTCATTTCTGGCAGTGAAGATCCTCATGCATAAACATGAGGAGTCCTGCTCAGAATAAATCAATATGGCTGTGAGAGGAGGTTAGTAAAGTCAGTTCTGTCTCTGCTAAAGGAACATTTTTCTTCTTCCATCTTTCCGGAAGTGAAGAGTCTGAGGTGAGTATAATATTGCATGCTGATGTCACTGAGCAAATAGCATTCGCCTGTAGAAATGGTCCAGGAAAGGGAGGAGGAATTAGTGCACAACCACAGTGTTAGTCACAATTATAAAGTCTTCGAGGCCTATTTTTAAACACGATGGTATGAGCACTTTGTGTTGGTCAGCCATATAGCCTTCTGTAACTGCAGCCTGGCTACAACTCTGTCATCACTAGTGCCATTGCAGATCAGAGAATGGGAGAAACCTAATTTCAGATAAAATCAGTATGTTTCTTCATCTGCCTTGAGGAAAGAGAATGATGGGAGTAGAGAGGCCAGAGAACAAGCGCGATCCTCCCAGTAGACTGACCGAAAATGTATCTCAGCCATAATCATGAGGTTCCTCTGGGTATGGTGAGGAGGCAGAGATTAAACAGTTATTTTAGTGAAAAATCAGTCTTCTCCAGATGTCACTTCACTCAGGCAAATTCCACTCATTCACACCAAGAACATTCTCTGAGTTTTGGATTTACTCAGCTGCTCTTTTCAGAAGGAGCTGTGCTACAGATCAAAACACTGCTGGACGGCATTGCCTCGCTTGGCCATTAAGTCTACCCTCAACATCACTTCAGTGCACAGATTCATTCGCAGTTTCACTGTGCGCCATGGGTTTATTGTATTACATCTGTGCAAGCAGAGTAGCCTGCATCAGCTGGCCTCAGAGGATGGTAGACTGACAGCAAAGGGACATCGCTTGTTGTTTGCTCTTTGCGTTCCTAATGGTTGAGACAAAGTCAGGAGCCCAAATCTGCTGTCACTGACCACAGCTGTATCACTGACACTATACTAGTGTGTTCAACGTTCATATGGAAACGAAGCCCTTGCGATTCAGATAGAGACAAAGACTTCTACCCTATCTATGGCTTGTTACAGCCCATGGAGATCTAAGGAATAACTTGGAGAGCAGTTCAGCTGCCCAGCCAGAGCGGGGTCAAGTCAGGTAGATAAACAAAGGATCCAGAGGGATATGGGCCTCCTGTCGACCCCATGTCTCACCTGCCAGTCCTACAGTTGGTCTTAAAGGTCTTTTCCCACCTAAACAATTCTAGGATTCTGCGATTCTACCAGGGTATCTCAGCTGCTTTATGGTGTGTGAAATGGCACTGGACACCTCTGTTTACACAGCTGTAACAAACTACATCTCAGGTTATCTATGGTGAGAGCTTAGACATTCAGCTTACATGCAGACAACATGATTTTTGCTGTTTAGAGCTGGATCTGACACCTTGTCTTGCTTTGTTAAGCTGCCTTCTGACTGCTATCTCTGTTCCTTCCATTCTTTCACAGGAGATGCTCATGCATCCTGATTCCTTTGACAAGTTATGCAAAAAGGTTGGATACTTAAAAATTTTTTGCTTTGAGATATTATCATTTGCAAAGATTTACTTAAGATATGGCAAGGTGTTAGTAATTACAGGGAAAAATATGAATACAGCTAGTACTGTAAAGTAGCCGCCTGCTTCTAAACATTGTTGTGAAATTCACGATTATCTTCTAAAACTCAGATTTCACAGCCGTGGCAGGTTTTTTGCCATGTTTTTGTTGGATTTTTTTCTTTTTTTAAAAAATTAGCAAATAGTTCAAGAGGAACAACATTCCCACAGTGTTATTTTAAACATAAATGGATTATTTATTACTGTTCAGGATCGACTATTCAGTTCCTTGGGGTCAGTTGCATGAGAGCCAATGAGTGATACAAAGGCCTGAATAAAGAACCTGAATTGTCTTCCAGCAAAGCAGAGCAATAGGAAAATTACAGGTTTGATTCAGCATTTTGAGTGTAATCCTAGCCTGACTGAAACAAGTGGCAAGACTGTAATTAACTGAAATGGGGATGGCATTTAACTAATTCATTTTAGCTTTTCCGGTTTTGAAGCTCTAAGGTTTGAAGTGTTTGTATATTTAAATAAGAAAAGTATTTTTATTATTACAACAGCTTTTTTCACCTTTTCTTCTTTTCCTAAGTAATACCTTTCAGAAGGTCAGCTAAAGTATTTAATGACCCTAAAGCTGCTTTTTAAGAACTTAAAGCTTTTTTAAAAGAATTTAAATTTAGTTTTAGACTTTACCTAATTATCTTAATATATTTTTCCATTAGAAAAAACTAGAAAATTATTAGGAAGAGCTACTTTACAGTAGCAACCACATTTATTATTAGAAAAATGCCAAGATGTATATACTATAATCCATCTGGTATCAGCAATAGTTTAATTATAGATTTTCCACAGAGTTTGGTCCCACTTGAAAACACTCAGAATAATGGGGTTTAAACTGTTGAAAAGTTGGACTAGATGGCCCCTGAGGTCCCTTCCAACCTGTGGTTCTGTGATTCTGTATTAATAGTGACTACCAGAGCAGTCATTCTGTTGAACATGATGGTCGTAACTGTCTGTGCAACACCTAAAACAAATGCGGCCGCAGGCTACCTGTGCAAGGGTTTCAAGATGGCTTCAGTGCTGTCGTCTCAGAGACACAGTTCTGAAAGGTTTGGCTCTTCTTTCATTCATCTGAAAAAATAGGGCATAATTTATATTGCCTGTGGATCATCTCATATCTTCAGAGAAGGTACTGCTGATGTACCTGCTTTGCAAAGAGTCAATCAGACCTTTCTCTGCCAAGGCTGAGGAAAGAAGCTTGTTCTAAGCCATGGCATTTCCACAAGCTGAGAAGTCTAGGTGGGGAACAGAGTGAAAATTAGATCAAAAGCACCTTGACCTGGTAACAAGGATGCTCATAGATATGCACTTACAAGCACTTTTCTAAATTCTTATGAAAAGTTTGCCACTAAAGTGGATCAATTATGCATCTGTAGAAACTAACCATTTTGGACAGTCTAGGTGAAGAATTCAAACTACAAATACCGTTTGGTATTTGGAAGGAACTTTCTATTTCTATTTCACTCTGCTGAAGTAAAATTGCCTTAAATTATATTCTTCAGAGTACGTACTTCAGTTAAAAATGCAGCTGATTTACTATTTAGCACAAAGTTTATTACTATTAATTTCAGATTTTGTTGCAATCATAATTAAAACCAGTTTTTTTACAGTTTCTCTGTAAGTACAGCTACATGGATCAGCTCTACATATTCTGCTGAAACAGTTTCATTGGTGTGAATACTAGCACAGCCATGATACACCAGTATAGCAATGGTGTCAGAACTAATCCTTTTCGCATGTGAAAGTAAACTCATCAAGTATTACTACAGCATATTAAGGCAGACGACAACGCTCCACACCGGTGTAGCTCACACAGCACAGGTTGCGTACAAGTAAGACTGGTGGCAGAGTAACTGCACCCCACTGGCTCAACATTCATCAGTTTTTAATGGGAAATTATCTGCTGGGGGGTAGAAAGAAGCCAAAGATGTTTGTTAGTTTAGAGCCCATGACAGCAAGGGGCTCCTGTGGGGTGGGGCTCTGCATCACGGACATTTCTCTCCGTGCGAAGATAACTCGTCATGGTCTGAAAAAGTTAAATTTAAGTTAGGCCTTACAGTGCCTCTAAATGTGCTGAGCACTTCTAAGCAGTCTTGATGCTCAGTATATAAATGATAGGCTGATAAAGCCTGTGGTGCCATATTGGTAACTAACGTCTCTCTCACAACAGTCCCAGCAACAGTACAGGCCTGCCGCTTGGTGAAGAACCTCTCTTGGTTGCCTTTGCTGTGTGCTGCCTATTGCATTCATCTAAGCTCATGATGCCTGTTTTCATGTTCTTTTCTGGCACCAATTTACTGAACCTTAACCTCAAACTGAGCTGTAAAAACACCAATACAGGTAGTTCTGATCCCAGTTTCACAAGGGGTGACTGGGATTTTGAGGATGGTTCAGGTTCAGTAGCTGGTCAGAACTTTGTCTTTTCACCTTGCCTCTTCAAACATTGCCTCTTCTATCAGTAACTAAAAAATCTCTATATAATTTGATTTTTCCATACCCTTAATCAATGGAAGATAATGAGTAGATTGATCAAATAATTGGTCAGTGTACATGTTGTCTTATGATGCTTTGGAGCATTGACGATTGCTGCAGCACAACAGGCCTCAAGTCGTGTGCTCCGGCGCCTGGTCCAGGTCAGATGAGCACTTAAAGGTAGGTTACAAGTCTTTTGTAACAACACAGTCAACAAGTACATTGTGAAATCTAACCCATTCCCAAACAGAATTGTCCAAGAAATAGTTTTACTAATGTCTAAGAAGTTTCACATGGGTGAATTTGGCGAGTTAAGTTGCTGTTTAGCTATGGGAGATAAAGACAAGGATGCATCTGAATTTAGGGCAACCAAGCAGGGATTGCAGACACTGAATACTTCTAATAAAACCAGGCTGCTGAGAAGGGAGGAAGAGTATTGCTTAACAATGTGAAAACATTCAAAACTGCAGCTTCTGGTAGAATGGCATTTTATAAATCCAAGAGGAAAAAGGAAGGGAGCAGTAGAAGAGTGTAGAAGTGTGAGAGCAAGGGGATGACGGGAAAGTCAGAGTAGCAGAAGGACAAAGAACTAAGTAAGACATGCAGTAAGGAGCATGCAATGACCTACGACTGAGTGATGCAGCCAGGGCAATATGGCAGAGCAGGACAAGACCAGGGAGCAAGCAGGGCTAAGCCATTGCCCTTGGCCACTCTGGTGTGGAAAGCAGGTCCTTACCGAGTGAGATTGTTCCACGTATCCCAGATCGAAGTTTGTCCTTACATTTGCTTTCTCCATCATGTTTACAGGTGAAGTTAAGTTGAAAACAGTTTTTCTGGTTTCGGTTAGCCAAAGCAGGCGACTGGTACATAGGCAAACAGGTGTGTTTCAGCTGTACCAGTTGGCAGATCTGCCTTGGGCTGACATTATTACTGACACAAGGTAGGGGATGGCAAAACAGACATATGCAAGAATAAAATAACCATGTAATGATGTCCACAGTGTCTCCATCCCCAGAGACCATGAATTTCTCCTGAAGAGTCTGCAAAGAAAAGGAAAGCCTCTGCCAGGCTGTATTAGAAGTTATCAAAACCCTACATTTTGAATATTTAACTTAAAACCCAAGTTTGTCACGGACGGAAAGCTTGATAGCTCAGGAACTACAGGAATATTTTCACTCATCAAAACATTCAGAAATCTATTTTTAAAAGAGGAAAAGATTAAAAGTCCTGTGACAATGCTTTACAGCCTTCAGCTGCAAGATCACTCTGTCCTTTCCCTGTGTTGCCGTGGGTGCAAAGAAGGGTTGTATATTGCAAAAGGAGACTGTACAGAAGGTTGAAAGTTGAAGATATTTGCTTTCATGGAAAAAGCATGTGATCCCTAATAATCAATTCATTTAGTATTTGGTAAAATCTATCGAAATAGTAAACAGTATAGTCAAAGAATCCACTTTTAAATATTGAAATCCCATAATGTACCTGAAATTAGACATATACAATTCTAAGTAGCAATTCTGAGTCCCCCAGAATTCTGTTTGACCGCCAGGTCATGTCAATCTCTCTGCTTCAGGCTCCGCAGTGAGAGGTTGAACATGTACATGGTACCATATGGATCTGTGGGGAGTATGGTGAAACATAGTAATTATGGACAACATTAAAAATTTCCTTGGTATTGTGAGGACACGAAATGAAATCATTAAATGATCAAACACTCCAGTTCAAACCCAAACCATTCAGCAAAGGCTTTGTGAGAGTGTTACTCTGGCAGCTTTTGAAAGTAGCTCGAGGTCGCTCTCTAGAGGTGAAAAATAAAGATTTGATTTCTGAAGACTACTCAAAACAATTCGTTAGAGAGCACACACAGAGCCATACTGTGAGACAGGAGAGGTAAGAGAGGAGAGCCTACATAGGACAAAAGAGAAAACGACCACATTTTTTCAGAAGAATGATAGTGGGGCCAATAAATAGCGAACAGCCCTACAACATTTTGCACACTCACACTTCTTTTTGAAACTCTCTAACATAAAAGTGCAGTTGTCTATACAAAGCTGGCCCTCCAGCATCTACTTTTGCTTAACTTAGACTCCTCTGTAGTTTTCACATTGGCTCTGTCCAGTGCAGGGGTCTCCAAAAGTGTCCACACTACCACAGCTTCTCAGGTCCCACCAGCACCACCATCTAGGCCCAAAGTCTCAGGGAAATACAACATTGTGATAATCTGCTTATGGACTCAAAGGAACCTCAGGAAAATTACATTCAGTTCAGTGAAGTTGCAGGAATTCAAATATTACACTTGTATTTCCCCTGACCCCACAAAATGTGAGCTTATTAGTGATATACAAAACCCAGCCTTCACTAGGCAAAGTTTTCACGATTTACTCTATCTGTGATTCTTGCAGTTAATGCCATAGTACAGAAAGTGGCCAAGTTCATTTGTTTCTATCGAAGCAACATTAGAAGATCCTGGGCAGGGATCCCATCCCCACAAACTGAAGGGTGATGCCATTTGCTTATGACTCATCTCACATATTGTGCTCTTAAAAATATTTAAGGTAGTACAAAATAAACTATATACTATCTGCCTTGAGACAAGTACTGAGCTGCTGGCAAATGTTAGTGTCTTTCACTCTAAGAATCCAGTCCCAGTTGGGTGGAAGAAAACCACTGCATTTGTTGACATAAGTGATGGAGTAGAGTTCAAACATCCCTTTTGCAGTGGGAATTCTGCCAAAAAAACCCCACCCAAATTCACGTACAAAGGTATACGGGAAGAAGTTACCATCTGAACACTTCTGCTTGGGAATCAGCTGCTGCATGCAATGTTTTTCTATAGCTACTAGTTCAGCAGAACATAGATCCATTTATCTTCCAGAAAGCTTTCAAAATCATTAATATCTTTATGAAAACTAAACTAATAAAGAGGTTTAAAGCTGAGCATTTCAAAATGCTATTATATTAAAACCAACCAACCAAAGATCTCACATCTGCTGGTCACTATGGATTGCCATGTTTAACAGCTATATTCCTTAAAATAAAAGCAGTCCCAAGAGCAAGTGCTTGAATACTGCAGGAGCACTCACCACCCTCCCCCCAAGAAAATAAGAAGTCTCAGAAACATTTTATCAATGTTTATAAATAACTGATGGGAGTGCATAAAGAGGAGGGAGCCTGACTCTTCTCAGTGGTGCCCAACAGGCACAAACTGAAACATGGCAGATTCTGTCTAAACATAAGAAAGCAGTTCTACTGCATGGGTGTTTGAACACCCGAGGAGGTTGCCCAGAGAGGTTTTGGAGTTTCCAGTCATAGAGATTTTCAACACCTTACTGGACACAGTCCTGAGCAATCTGTTCTAGCTGACCTTGCTTGAGCAGGGGCAAGGTAGACTAGCTGATCTTCAGTGGTGCCTGCTGACCTCAACTACTGTCATTCTGTGATGCGGTCTTGTCAGTGCTGAGTTGAGGGGAACTAATCACCCTCCTCGACCCATTGGCAGTGCTCTTCTTAAGGCATGCTGTCGGCCTTCTCTGCTGCAAGGGCATGTTGCTGCCTCATGATCAACTTCTTTTCCAAAAGGAGCCCCAGGTCCTTTTACTGCAAAACTGCTTCCCAGCCAGTTGGCCACCAGTCTGTACTGGTACATGGGGTTATTCTTCACCAGATGCGGGACTTCACATATGTTCCTTCATGAGGAACTTCATGAGGTTCCTGTTGGCCCATTTCTCCAGCGTATCAAGGGACCTATGAATGGTGACCGTCTGATGTATGAGCCACTCCTCCCAGTTCTGTATCACCAGCAAACTTGGGGAGGGTGCACTCTGTCCCATCATCCAGGTCAATAATAAAAATGCTGAACAATATTGGTCCCAGCATTTCCCCCGGTGTACACCACTAATAACTGGCCTCTGGGTGGACTTCATGCTACTGATCACAAGCCTTTGAGTCCATCAGTTCACCTGGTTTTCAGTCCACCTCACTGTCCACTTACCTAGTGTATTTTCATCAGTTTGTCAATGAGAATGCTATAGGAGATAGTGTCAAGGGCCTTGCCGAAGTCAAGATAAACAACATCCACTGCTCTCCTCTCATCCGCTGAGTTACTCATCTCATTGTAGGTGGCTATCAGGTTGGTAAGGTACATATCCACACTGACTACCCTTAGTCACCTTCCTGTCCTTAATAGTTTGCTCCAGCATCTTCCACGGGATCAAGGTGAGGCTGACCAGAGAGTACCTCCCCCAGATCCTCTTCTTGCCCTTCTTCGAGATAGAGTGATGTTTGTCATCTTCCAACAAGTTCGTTTGTGGTTCATTTTCCTTAAGTTCACTGAAATTCTCTCCCGCTCTGTCCTCAGCTATGGTGATGCTTCCCCATCGCCCTTCCTGCTCATTAATGAGAGTTACTAGTTCTTTTCTGCATATGCTTAACTGCCTTTTCTACAAGCTCCTAGCTATCACATTTCCTTTTCCTCTCCCCAGTTCTGGCTATCCTGGAACTCACTGCAGGTATTGCTTTCTGACACAATTTCATTACGAAGTTTTGTCAGTTTTCAAATAGATCTTGAAATGCTGATGTATACCATGTTAAATTTACTAAAATATTAATAGATTGCTATTTTAGATACTTCTGCTGTGCAGCAGCTGTCTCCCCTTCTCAGATTTTGACTAGACATGAAAATTGTGGCAATCCAGTTATGCCTGCTTTTCCTATTAGGACATAAATCATCTGTTGTTACTTATTATAATAAAAATAAAATTCCCATACTGCTCACATTCCAGAGTAGACTACATTCTTCATTTGTTCCACAGATTACTTTCTATCTTAATCACCTGGCATGCTTCTCAGAAACAGAATGAAGATTTTCCATTTCTATACAGTTCAAACCCCGTTCCATTTGCCAGAAATCTTTTAAGAGCCATAGAAATATAATAAACTGTAAGAAGAGAAGGTTTTGGTTCTAACCTTTCCCTATAAATCAAATGTAACACAGACTAACTCCCACCCCCTGTATCCAAACTGTCTCTCTTCACCACTAGGAAAACCAAGTGGTATCAGAGAGCAGCTGTTCCACAGCTGGTCACTCTATATTTATATTTAGCACTCTATAATCTTCTCTTCCTTTCAAACAGCAATTCTGAGTCTGTTCAGCCACAGCTCACTCCAGTCTAGATGCATCACTGAAAGGAAAGGCACTGCAGTATTTCCCTGCAGCCCACAGAGTGGACCACAGTGGAGCAGGTATTGTCCTGCAGCCCAGGGAAAGGTCCATGCTGGAGCAGATACCCACAATGTAGCCTCTGGAACACTCAAACCAGACCAGGTGGACAGGCCCTAAAAGCAGTGTGGCCCACAGAGGACCTATGCCAGTTTATCCTGAAGGACCACAGCCTGTGGAAGGAGCCATGCTGGAGCAGGGGAAAAGTGTGAGGAGGAAGGTGGAGCAGAGAGGGACTGTTATGAACTGAACATAACCCCCCCCATTACCCATCCCTCTGTGCTGCTGGTTCCCAAGGAGGTTGGGAATAAAGGAATGAAGTTGAGCCTCAGAAAAAAGGGGGATTTTTCTTTTGTCTGCTTCACCAGCCAGATCTATTTTAATTGGCAATAAACTAAATCTTCCTCAAGTCAAGTCTGTCTTGCCTGTGACAGTAACTGGTAAGCAATCTCCCTGTCTTTATCTCAACCCATGAGCTTTTTCACCTTGTTTCCTCCCCCATCCCATTGAATAGGGACAGTGAGAGCACAGCTGGGCAGCCAGCCAAGGTCAACACACCACAGCCTCTAATGAGAATTACCCATATTCAAACCTGTCCCCTCTGCCTCTTATCTTATTACTGTGTACCCCTGAAAAGTGCTCAGGCACATCAGAAGGCTCCATCTTCTCTGTATCCTCTGCTCAGGCAGTTTTAAGTATCAGTAACATCTGTCCTTGGCTTTCTCTCCACCTCTCCCCCAGTATGAAGACACACAATTCTCCCAGTATGTCATGGTGTCACATGCTCCAGCCACCTGACTAGCTTGGGCAGCCTCCACTGGACCTGCTCCACTGTGGTACCCCATTTCTTGTACTACAGAGCCCAAACATGACCTCACAGGCACCAAATACTGGGGAAGGATGGCTACCCTCTTACTAACAACACCCCAGGAGATGGCTGGCCTTTGCCACAATGCACCCGTGCATAAGGATTATTCCTCCTGATGTGCTGGACTTCACAAAGTCTCTTTGCTGAAGTTCATGCAGTGCCTGTCAGCCCATTTCTCCAGCATATCCACGTCCCTCTGAACAGCAAACCTGTCTTTCAGCATATTGACTGCTTCCCTCACCTTGGGCGGTGGGGTCATTCTATTGTCTGCCTGCCTCTTGCTTCCATCCATTTGAGCAGATCTAGCGCTGACTTAGCAGGCACTAGGTACCTTGAACAGGGCACAGCAAAGCAGTTTGTACAGTACTTACTGGAATCCTAAGCCTTTACACTGCACTTGTTTGTAGGAAGGCTTTGAAAACAAAATCAAAGAGAACTAAGATGAAGAAAAGAGACAACAGTTTAGCCCGATTCCTTCTCTGATCAGGGAGGCAGGATTAAATGCTTCCACTGGACCAAAAAAACCCCTCGTTACCCCAAAGCAGTTTCTCTCAGTCACAGTGCGCTCAGAACCAAGATGACTATCATGGTACATAGTAATAAGAAAAGCCAGTGGAAGGGGCAGAGCTGGGTGATAAAGGGAAAAACCCCTTCCACTTGCTCACACGCTTTAACAACCTGGTCACCACAGTAAGCAGCTGTCATCTCTGTAAGGAAGTGAGAGCGAGCATGGGAGTGTGAGCACTTGCTCTCACTCTTTCCCCTTTAACATATAAAAATAAGGACGGCAAATATAATTTTATACAGTAAATTTTATAGACTCCAAACCCCGTTTCATTATCAGTAGCTAGATGCAACTCTTGCACTCAAAAGCTAGCCTTCTCTTTTAATAATGAGAGATCTCAAATGTTGGCTTATCAAAGACAGCAAATTCCTCAGAAATTCTCCCAGTTCACAATTAGAGACTCTATAGCTGAAAGCTCTAGGCTGCTCAGATTTAGACTACTGGTATTTTCAGTTAGGGACCAAATTAGAAAAAAAAAAAATCCAGTGGTTACAGTACTTCAAATACTAATTTTGATAAATCAGCGCTCATCCAGTCTCAGTCTTATTTCAAGTCAGTTTGTAAAGGTACTGCAGTTTTTACTGCATATTTAGTGACTAGAATATGCAGAATACTCGTGATAGCTGTGATAATGGCTACTGAAATAAACAGCCCCTCTCTATACACTTTAAAAGGAAGCTGTCATATTCCCTGTATGGTGGAAAGGATGCTGCCAAAAAAACCCCAAAGCAAGCATCTAGTAGTACAGTATTCAAGGCCACAAAGTAGTCCCAAGTTCCAACTGACTGAAGAGAACAAAGAATTGTCAAAAAAATCCCAGATCAGCCTAGCTTGTTAGCATGCCACGTTACTCCCATCTTCCCAATAACCATCTCATATATTTTCTTTAGAGTCATGAAGATATCAACATGAAAAACATTCATACATAGGTTTGGCAGCCAAACACCACAATTGAGCGTTTCTGCACAAAGCAAGAGAAGTACTTGCATCTCTTGAAAGTATTTGTGCTGAAGTCAATGGCATTTCTGTACCACCGCATGCAGGATGCAGCACTGGTTTTAAGACTTAATACATTGCTTCAGTTTAGACACAGGTATCTCCAGTTACACGTGGTACAAGAAAGTGACGCATTTGCACAGGTATGTTTATTTTTTCCTGTGTTTACAGTGCTTCGATTGTAATTTTAAACCATTCAGAAAGCACAATTTCATATCAATTTTACATACTTTACATCACAGTTCAACAACGTTAACACAATTGTATCTACTAAATCAAATTAACAAAATGGCCATGAACATTTACACTATTCTTCTGTAAACAAGTTTTTTTGATAAACAATGGTAAATGGAATTAACACAGACCACCATATGAAAGAGGAATGAGCTTTTCCTTAAATAAATCACTCTGTTTATAAATACTTCAATTCTCTCAATATACATTTACAGACATAATTGATTAAAAGCAGATTACCTACACCGTTCTTTAAAAGAAAATGTCTGGAGATGGACCACTGTGTGTTAAATTCACCTAACGTAAGAAGCAAGCATATGATTAGCAGGGTGTTAAAAGTATTACTGTACTTCAACCTCACTTCTGTTTGTTTACACCAACACTGAGAAGACTGTTATGTTAGGGAACTTTTACTTGAATTCCAGCAAATTACAATCGATCTTGTAGTACACATATGGGTAATACTCCTGCTGACTGAGGTTTAAGCCTGGAATATCCATAGTTGCCTGCAAATAAAGTTTTGAAACCAGTTACACTCTTACAATTCAGACTCCTATTCAGAAGTAGATGAAACATTCACATGTTTTAGAAGCAAATAGGCCAGGCAAGACTTCAAGCTTAAATTTTCACCTTCAAGTGACTGTTTAAACAACAGGTAAAGTTAGGACTTTGACAAATGAATAACAGTATTTTTCAAAATTAAATGCAAGTGCTTTTTCAAAGTCTAAGTAGTTTTGTACCAGTAATTCACATCTGTTGCTGTAGTAAACATACTGCCACTAAATGGAAGGAAAAGTACTGCAATTATGTTTTACTACTTCTAAACACAGTTAGTTTCTGAAAAGAATGTTATAGGGTGCTGAACAATCCAGAAAGTTACATGAAGTTCAGCATCTTTAATTTTCACCTTAGTTCCCTCACATCCTCTTTCCCCAAAAAGGCCTGGAAATACTGTGGAAAAACATAACATTAAATATAATGTTAAGAAAGACTATTTTTAATCTTTTTAAATTCAGCTAAACTCATTGTGTGGTCTATCTTTAGTTAGCCTTCAACTATGTAAAGCAGTGCTGTTCAATACAAAATGAATCAGTAGAATAAGCCTCCCAGCAAGCCCATTTTAAACATGAAAATGAAGACCTCTACAGATGGAAAGGAATCTTGACATCAATTCAGCCTCCTTCAGCAGAGGATGACAACTATGGTAACTTAAAAACAAAAACAGCAATACAACCAAAAAACCCCAGTTGTTTCAGTATTAAGGCCATCATTACTGTAGACTGAGGACACTTAATATCTTTTTTGAGCCCAGAAGGAACACATGAAATATGTTCAAGTTCCTTAAGCCTAGTTTCAGGTCAAAGTTGGCTTTGAGTTCTTTGAGGATATGACTATGTATGCAGTCCGTAAGGTATCTTTCCATCGACAGTAGGGAAGAATGCAGTAAGAAATTACATGAGACTTATACTAGACAGCTCATCAAATATATCAGTCACAACTTTAAATGCCATCTGCTTTGTAAAAGTGTAGAATAGGAGTGGCATTTTTATAGGAGACAATTTTCTGTACTGTGAGAGAATGATGGAGAATATGGAAAGGTGTAGCTTTTTAAGAAAGCCAGTAGACTTTTTTTTTGTTTGAACAGACTAAAGCTAATATTGAAGGGGAGTAATAGTTACGGATATACTTACATCAATGATAGCTGCTGCACTGCTGTCAAGGTGTTTGTATAAGTCATACAAAACCTCCCTCAGCTTCTTCATTGTTTTCTTATTAGGCTGAAGCAGCATTGCCTGGAAGTTAACGGGCAAACCATACCTGAGGAAGTCAAGCAGAAAACTATGAAAATACTGAAATAAGCCTTCTTTTATCTTTCAAAGCAGAATTTAAATTTATCTTGAGAAAGAATCCTATTGCTGAAGAGGAAGCTCTGCTCATTTTCATTTTTGCAAGACCATTCTTTTTCTACAATTCATAAGGCATCAATAAAGTAAAACTTCCTTCTTCAAGTTCAAAGTAACAAAGCAGAAGTCTCAATGCTTTTAAAATAATTTAAAATCCTTGTGTACTTCACACAATTCTCAAAAGTTACCTGAAGTCTTGGACTGAGTTTTGAACATTTCAGTTAGTTTACTTGCAAGACTGCTTATGCCACTAGGTGGAGAATCTAGTCTCTACTCAATCCTCCTTTCTAGGTGGGTGGAAACATTTGCCAATATTCAAACCAAGTTCAGCTTTCTTCCTTACTCAAGTTCATCTTCAAAATAAGCCCACAGCAGCTATGAAACAGACTAGAATGCAAGTTAATATGATTTTTTTTTCTTTTCCTCCTCTGCTTGTCTCCTTTACGATAACTTATCAAAACGGCTAAAAGAAACCTTTCTGCTTTCTGACTAAGGCAGAAGTCCTTTCAACTCTAAAAAAAAAAATCCAGGTTCCTCCTTCTGCAGAACAACTACAGATGTTCTTAAGTCAACCTAGTAACTATACTTCTGGAGAGGTATGAATCAAAAAGCAGAGAAATTTTATAGTTAGAAAATTGCACAGTTTAATACTGAAAAGTTTAGACTAGAAAATTCTTAGAAAGGCATGTTTTAAAGAAAAACAGTTCAAGATGTCAAGCTATGTTACTCAAAGCCTGAATACTTCTTATTCTGAATTTTATTCACATTTCTCACTTAGATAGAAGATACAGTAAGATCTTTTTACAAACAGCTCATAAAGCAAGCTAAGAATCAGCAGAAATGTCTTGCTGCAACTTACAGAGCACCTGTAATTCCTAAAGCACTGATGGAAAGACTATCCAAGGGGCAAGATACACAGTTATCTACTTCAAATATTCCACAACTGTCAACAGGAGCTATTGCCATCAGCTATTCTTACTGCTGTACTACTTCCCTCCTTCCCAGAAGAGTGGCATTCACACACCACAGTCTGGTAAACCCAAGCTAGATGTAAATCCTTAATAAGTCTAGGAAGGAAAGCACTATTCAGGTCTGCGCTGTTACCTTAAAACAGATTCAACAAAAACTCGCAGTGCTTTCACGTGAATCCATGCAATGAAAGCTTCACTGAAATTAACTTTCAGCCACCGAACGAGAGGCCCCTGTGAAAGGGAAGAGGGAAAAAAATTATCTTATTCAAACTTCAGCCCGCTAAGCATGTTTGAGCAGATACTCAATATCTGTACCCTGAAAATAAAGACAACTTAAAAGGCAGAGTTCACTATGGACATAAGGGCTCAAGAGTGTTTCAATACTAAGTAAAGAGAAATTTAATGAGACTTCCATTGTCTCCTCAGTACACCATCTCAGCTGCCATGGGCTAACTATATTAAGGACCATTTTAGTAATATCTGATTATTTCATTCAAGTGCTTGTCCATTTTCAAACTTCATATATTATCAGCTGCACTTGGTTCAACACAGTAAGGCGCATCTGTGCTACATGAAACTGAATTATCCCTGAGATTAGTGGGGTGGCAGGCCGACCACGTCATGTCATCCTTGCAATGCCTCCTCAGAATCACAAGTTCATGAAATTGTTATGTAGCAATACCAAGTCTCAGATGTCTCATGTTTCTATGACTAGTTTATACAGACTTACAAACTGTTTCTTCTTGTCAGTTGACAGTCTATTCATTTCTTCTTTATCCGCTTTCATCTCTTCTTCATTATACTGGAAGTCACGGACCAAAAATCTGCATTTGGAAGTGAATAAAATAAAAAATGGCTATCTAGAGATCCTTCAAAGCATGAGAGACAGAACACACACAAAATAAGCCTTACTTATATTCTCTGGCTTTATGCTTGAAGTCATCCACTGCCTTCCTGAACAAGGTGACATTACAAAGGTAACTATCTTGATCCTCAAAGAGTACACTACACAGAAAAAAAAAGTGTCAGAATTAACATAAGGTTCAAGTCACCACAGATCTGACATATGTGGCTTAAGTTGTACTTCATTGCTACTAGGCAAAAATATATACGTAAATAATCACATGGGATTAGTTCCCAAATTAAACACCTTATACAG
The DNA here is from genome assembly GCF_963921805.1 of Phalacrocorax carbo. Lineage (NCBI taxonomy): Eukaryota > Metazoa > Chordata > Aves > Suliformes > Phalacrocoracidae > Phalacrocorax > Phalacrocorax carbo. The sequence goes on from NC_087514.1 coordinate 22,983,723, forward strand.
AAATTAACTGGAATTTTAGCAACTACTCTTATTACCCCCTTTGTAAAGGATGGCAGTTTCCATTTCACATTCAGAGACTTTACCACTCAGAAGCACTTCATAAACATCTGGATATTTTTTCAAGTTAAAATTATTTTACAGAAAAAGGAACTAAAGCTGGTTTAATACTGCGAAGTTTGGACTACAGAATTCTTAGAAATGCATATTTAAATACATTTATTTTTTCTTTAAAAATAGAAAAGGACACAAACTAAAAAGACAAGTTGTTAAGAAAAAGTGTAGGAAAAAAGCTTGAAGAGATTTATACTGCTCCTCAGTGTCACAGCGTCTTCAATACAAGCATTATCCAACAATTTAACAAATCACCTCTCCTTAAGCTATCCCTAGATCATTGTTTCCCAGTAATTAAATAAAAATCATAAGCAGATCTACTACTAAGCTTAAGCTGAACCAACTCAAATGTGAAGTTAGCCAGAGTAAATTCAGACTTCTTAAACAGCATAGAGCGGGTAATATCAGATCTGCCTGATCAAAACCTTACTCGGTCAGTTCAAATTAACAACACAGCAATGCTTTGTGCTGCATCTTAACTTTATTTTCAATGTGGTTACAAGATTACTGTTAACCTGCTTCAGCATTATCAAATCCTGGCCTCAGTCTTGTCCATCACAGACACCAAGCACCAGCTTGGTACCAACGACCTCTGTTAGCCCAAAAGAGACAAGTGACTTTTCTTTGCGCCCAAGAAAACCATCTACACTTCCAGTTCTTCATTCGTTAGCAGCTTTCAAAGAGTGTATGTTACTTGTTTCAAGTCCTCTGAATACAGGCATAAAGCTTCCAGGCTAGCAGCTAGTATTTGCTGCTAAACCCCACCACGCACTAGCCTGAAGCTAAACGTGCCTGACCTGAACTAGATTAACTTTTCAATTCTTTTACTCTTCCCACGTAAGTTAGTTTGATAATTTTGTTATCCCGAGAGCTAGAGATCCTTTGAATTTTTCCTCAACTAAACATGATCAAGCTATAAAGCTAGGCATTTTAACAAGTTTTTGACCAATCTTTAAAATTCAAAGTCACTACAGATAAAGAACACATAAAATATGGCATATGAAATATAGCTTATAAAATATGCAAATATGAGATTCAGCATTTAACAACTTACTTGCTGGAACGTGGTACAACCATCTCTGCTAGTGTTTCATATTGCTTAACCCAGTCATTATAATTTACCCTAGAGAATACACAGGTTACGGTTAGCCTTTCAGTACTGTAGGAATCTTAGATTAATAAGTCAAGTTTTTAAAAAAAAAAATGTTAAAAACTTAATCATCACATCTTCCAACCCAGGTGTAGGTTGTCAGAAACACACAAGACATGATGGACAGTCCTCCCTGCTGATTTTAAGGCTATTGCTAAATAAACTATAACAATAGCAAAAGTAACATTTTGTCTTCAGTCTTCATATGTTTGAGTGTAAATTTTTTTAAATCAAAGAACTATGAAATTAAATTAGCCATCGTTAAGTACAGATCTCAGGGGACCAAATGGACTTAACTGTCAAGGTTTATCAGAAACTCCTTATGTAACTCTGAGTTACCAGCAGGAATACTTTTTCCACAGTTACAAATGAGTTCCCCAGAGTCCCACACTTGCCTGAAGGACCACTGAGAATTTTGGAAGCCCTGCCTTTCTGTAGCTGGTGGTAAAGAGGTTCCACCCTTTCAACACCAAAACCAAGTCAAAGGTAAAAGAAGAGTCGAGACACAATAACCACTTCTCTTCTGCTCAAGCCACTGCAAAACTGTTTTGCCGTCACCAGAGTTTTACCTGTGACAGAGACTACTGCTTCATGGGATAATCTGCCTACTGGATATCTTTACAGGTTAGAAGCTCTCTTTGTTCCCAGCTCCAGAAAGACAGTGTAGTCACATTTTCTCATTTTACAGGAGTCTTCAGGACATCTGTATCGCTACTTTCCTCGGCCAGGGGAAAAAGTGTGGTTTTTGTTGTTTAAACATTTCAGACAGGAACAACCTGTTCCCAGCAAACCTTTGACATGACATAAGCAGTGTTCCATTGGTAGAGACTTAGATAAGGGAAAAAACAGAGTTCTGGCAATCTGAAAAAGTGCAGAGCAAAGAAGTGTTCACTTCACTCACTAAGGGGTGAAAGCCAGCATAGTCCTAACCAGGATAATTCAATCGTTAAGCATACTAATGTAAAACAAGTCATGTTTTTACTCAGTACTTATTATTTTCATAAGGATGCCTTCTGCAACATGACTAGACATGGCTAATATTAGATAAGAGACATAAGTCTAACCTCCAGTTTCTTAAAGAAATCCATGAGCACTCAGCATTCTTTATTATGAGTTCTCATCAACAGTGGAATACAGATACACAGCCTCATTTGCCTCTACCAAGCATCCAAAAGTTTGTGTTAGTTCATATAGGAAAACACCACATTCAGATATGCCACAACCCTGTAATACTGTAAGAAAGGACCTATTATTTGATTTAAATTGCTTATTTTATTCTCCTCTTAGGACAAACAATAAACTTACTTTGGTACAATCACTAATAACGTGACCAAATATTCTGAATCGAGTACAAAGTCCTCTTTCTTTACAATATCAGCAAGACTTCTGGTTAGCAAGCTTCCCCTGCAGAGAAACAAAACACAGCCAGAGTAAACACATGCTTAAGAATTGAATGCATCTGGACAACAGTTTCCACTGCTTGACAGGATATTTTCAAAAATATTTTACTTAAGCATTCACTATTAGCAGAGCAAACAAAATGTCCTTATAGGCATTTTACATCTTACTGCCTGAAGTCACTGAAAGTTTTTATCAGTAGCTCCACTGCTGAGTGTCATTTCCATATTCCGAATACCTCACACACTTAAGAAACCAAGATCCCTTTTAAAAAGTGAATTTGAAACACAATTACCATTAAAACCATTAATTGGGAAGTCTAGTATATGGAGCCTCAGAGTTACAGCTAACCTAGTACAGACCTACATATAGAGCCTCAATAAAAATGTAAAGCAGCATATTACCTCACATTCACAAAAGACTAAGAACATACACAGATTTAATGGGGCTTAGCTGACAAATTCCCATGGCTTAAGACAGAACTTAAGGCTTGCTCATAACATAGCTATCATTAGTATGACCCATGGTTCTGAATCAGTCAGCAGACTTGTACCGTTAACTGTAATGGTAGGGTTGGGTCAAAATAATCAACCTTATTCGCACAGAAGAACTACTGTACCTCAACTGTATTTCAGATAATCATCACATGTACATGACAAGACAGCACACAGTCCTTGTTTAATTTATTACCTGTATGTATGCAACAGTGTCTCTGCTGGTTAATTCTGAGGGAAGAAACCCAGTAATATTGATATGCTTAAAGCATAAACTGGAGTGAAAGGAATGACTTCCTTGTTTAGACAGACACCTAAGTAAGCAGCGTTACACACCACTAACAGCAAGCTTCTCTCAAAAGCTCCAGCAATTTATACTGTTTGCAATGCTTTTGTGTATTTCATAATTGCAATCACAAGTGAGCTATTACCAGCAAGTCAGCTGGTAATAAGTGTTTTTATGACAGCTGCTATTCAAGATTGATAAACACCTCAAAAATACATTAAGCTTAGAGCCTGTACCTCTTCACACATTACTAAGTTTTCATAGTCAGATAGCTTTCCTGTGCTACATTAGCAAAAACCAACATGACTTACGCATTTTTCCTTTCCAAATTCTGAAGGTTCCCTTTCAGATTATTGTATGCTGAGGCTCTTGCTTTCAGATCATTGTCAATCTGGTTTACTCCCTTAAAGATAAAAAGAAAAGGAACACTGTCTAGAGAACTAGAATAGTTTTTAAATGATTTTTTCAATTTCAAAGCTTAGATCTGGCAACAAGAACTTAATGAAAAATACACGTTAAAATGTTTATGTCTCTAGTGCTTGGCAGACTTCACTTAAAACTCAGAAAACTTTAAGTTAGAGTTCCTTTAAAGGAAAATCAGCCAATAATAAAAGTTACACATCATCATCTGGTATCAACTGGATGTGCTACTGTATCCAGCTGATCGTTACTCCATCACCCTGAGGCTACCACCCTCCATCTCAGCTGACAGGAGAGACCATTCGAAGTTTACCTTCCTACTGTGATACAAGTACTCTTGTGAACACTGGGTATAATTTCCTCCAGCTCTTACCTCACTTCTCATTATACTTCTTCCTCATTAGAGTTTCAGTGACAGGAATGGTGGTGCAGTTTTATGAGTAGCAAATCAAGAATTAAGTAACCCAAATCATTAATGCGTTGCATCATCTACAACTTAAAAGGAGACTCTGTTGCACTGTTTGTCTACTACAATTTTTACCCTTCCTTGAGATGAACAGCCTTAGTCAAAGATAGAATATCAACTAAATGCATCATCTACCCGATTCCAAATGGCTGTTACTATTTACAGTTCTAAATATTATCACAATTATTTTATATCTTCTTCCCCCACCCCAAACAGAGCTATTTCCCAGTCTGTACGTTTGCAAAGGAAAATACAACAAATTGTAAAGGCAGGTGGTGATAAAAAGTCATCTTTTATGCTGCTGTTTTACATTGGCAGTGGCTTAAAACTATATTTTAAAAAATCTGGTTTACAGAGACTTTCTTCATTTAGTAAAAACTTATGTATTTTGGAATGTCTGAATTTGCACAGGGCCAGTTCCAGGGTAGACAGATAAACAGTATTTCAGACTTGAATCCACTTTATTTCAGATAATAAACATATCTGTTGAATCAAGCAGAGGCAGCATTCCACGTTTCACATCACTGGCAGCCTTGAATCATCTTTCAAACTTTCATACCAAAGTTCCAACTATTTTACTGTTTAGACTCAGACTCTTACATTTGGCTTGCCATTGCTGCTCAAGTAAACCGTATTTCTCAACGCCACCTGCCAGGATTAATTAGAGGGACTACCAAAAATGATTCACTCCCAGCTAGTTAACTTGGCAGCAAGTGGAAGAACACTTAAGGCTTAAACATCCAATCATACTCCTATCAGCGTGTACCCTATACAAGGAAGTATTTTACTATCAGTATACTTAGTAACAGCTGGATAACTGAAGGAGTGTGGTAAAGTACTGGTTTGGCATCATAATGCTGCCTACTCCCTCCTTCACTCCTTCCTCGCTATGGTATGTAGGTACAAGCATATAAAAATTCCCAGGACACAAGCATCTGGACACAGTCAAGGGGCTCTCCCTTTATTTGGGCTTTGACTGTTGACAAAACGTTTTGTTTGCATACAACACTTTGGCTTGGGGATCCAGATATGATTTTATTTCCACAAAATAAAGCTGCCTTAAAAGCAAGGTCACTTAGTTCTTGTGAACTTGGTTCACCTGTCTGTAGCACAAAGAAGTCATTAAAAGCCTGAACATTCTGGCAGTTTCATTTGGCAACCTATTAACGGCTTGCACCTTTACAGATACAGCAATGCCTTGGACAAAATACTCTGAAATTTACTTTTTAAACGGATGAGTATTTAAGGTTATTTAAATTCTTTGACTGATGTAACTTTTAGCAAAGCATGTGGAACATTCCAGCAGATGTCACAAAACACACACCTTCATGAAATTTTTTTTTACAGTACAAGAGATGGTACTTTTGGTTTTTTGTACAGTTACAAGATGACGTTAGGGGAAAAATTAATCAGAAGCTATTAAGCTAGTACCTTTCTGCATCTGGACTTTTTCCCAGACTGACAGCCTTCCCCTCTGCCTTTTCCAAGGATCAAAGCTTTCAACAACAGTCTAACTATGAATCGTTTAATGACAAAAGAAGGTATGTATTCAGTGTTTGAATACAGTAAGTCGCTGCTGAGGACCCTATCTATGCTCACAGCAAGTACAAACCGAATGAAAACCCCAAAGTGCGAAAAACTTTACCAAGGTAAAGACATGAGGAAAACCTATGACAATGCTCAAATGAGCTTTCCTTACATCTAACATTGAAGGCCTATTTTCCCCCTTGCAACTGAGTGCCATAGCTTTCAGAAGGTAACTTAAGTTCCCTGGTTCATGGCTAATAGACCACAAAGTTTAAGGACATCAAACAAATGGCATGCAAGTACAGCAAAATTTAAACGTAAGTGACGCTGTTTGCTAGCTATTTATTTGTCAACTCGGTGATCTTAGGAAACAAAAGTTCAGCAAATTCAGCATGATAGCCTACAGGTAGCACTCTCCAAATCCTATCCCCATCCTAATATATTTTGGTTACTAGAACATAGAGCTGCTACCAGGTTCACTACTATTGTTATCAAAGTTACATGAAGCTAACAAAAATAGACAAATAGCTTTGAGTACCAAGTTTTGCGCATAAATATCACAAGTTCAAGTAGGAAAGTTTTATAAAGCAAAGTACCTTACCTTTGCAATAATTTCTGAAATATTCTTCAAGGATTGCTTGATTGGGTATTTGGCCATATCCCACTGGAACCTTGTTACATAGGTGACCAAGTCAACTAAAATTTTAAAGAAGAACTTTGTTAAGATAGACAAAAAAAAGACTGATGTACTGTATTCCATGTAGGATTGCTGTAACAGAAGAGTACTGTTACAGACTGACTGTGAGCCTTCACGTGTGTGGACCCTGTTGCTGAAGAAATTTGAAAATAACCCATCAAGTTGTAAGTTATCCATGACCTCTGCCTTCAGATACTGGTTTCTCCACCTCTGTAGACCCTAAATGATATTTACTCCTAAGTCAATGATGGCTGGAGAAGTACAGACAAGACCAACTGTTTTTTTGCTTTGAGTGAAAAAAAGAGTGGGAAAAGGGAGGGTTACAATAGAAAAAAAGAAGTCAATGATTACATGGCTCACCTGAAGCAACAGTTTTGTAAAGCTATCTAAGAGAGAGACTACTCCAAGCCCCTAAGAATAACTGTGTTAATTAGGACCACTGCACTTGTCTTAATATTAATCCACTCATATTACCCTCTTTTGCACCAAAACAAGCCGTGTTAAATTTTATGAAATGGCTTTGAAAACAAAATATTCATTTAGAGATTTAGTGACCAGTGCAACTCTTTAATAAAATGGACAAGTATTTCCATGAGACAACTAGTTTTATAAAGACATTCTGTCACAATTTGAGAAGAACTGAGTATTCCAGCGCAGCTTAGATAAACACATACCTATTCACATGACAGACTAATTTAAAAAAAAATGTTTACAGTGATCAGTAACAGTAATTTTTATGTTCCACCAGAGACCACTGATGACAAAATACAGCCCTAAAGGATCAAAATACTAACTTCTGTAGGTGAGTATTTAGATCTAATTTTTTGCTGTTCTGGATCCTATAATTTGTTTCAGGGCAAGTGACTCATGGAAAAAGTACTTCCACATCTAAACCAGGCTTTCGGAGCATCATACTGAGAAGCAGTATTCAGTACGTTTCAGGATCACTGCTTTCCCTCCTACACTTTTAGGATGCACATATCACGGTTAACGCTTTACCTCCATTAGCCAGAAGATTCTCCTGAACTTTATCTTTACTGTCTTCTAGAACATCAGCCATATACTGAGCCACCTTCTTTACAACACTGAAAAATGAAAGATAAAGATATGAAAAAAGAACAAAACCTGCTAGTTTGAGAAATACCATTTATGAAACTGATCTGAAACTGCCCGAGATTGAATCAAAAAAGGCAGTGTTGATTGCTTTACATACAAGCTTGCCAACAGCACAAACTGGGATCAGTATCTGAAGGAGACCGACTTCTCAAATACATGCCAGAACTTTATTTAAATCCTTCTCTAGTGTTGCTACTCATCAGTTCTCAACAAGGCGAGGCTAAATCCCTTGACTCCAGGTAACAGGGGTTGACTTCAGATGTAATCTCACTATATTCAGACCTCCTCTTGAAGTCTGTGGTACTTTCAAAATCCTAACCCCTTTCTAAAAATAGATAACGAGGTAGAAATCATCAATAAACCAAATTAAACACAAGGAAACCATGGCAATCAAACACCAAAGATAACTGAAGAGCTATGGAGAAACCCCAGCCCTAAGCCCTCATGAGATCTGACACTCAAGACCTGTCTTCCTCACTAGAAAGCCTATGTTTAATATTACTCACAGATGCCAATGCCAAACTGTTTTCTATTTAAAAAACAACTGCTTAACACTTCTCTCCTTGAAACAGAAGATGGCTCCACAAGTTCTGGTTATGTGAAATTTTACATTTGCTCAAAATATTTTTCAATGTACCATTAGTTTCTTCAAAATGAATAGGTTTTGCATTTTAATATTAATGCTGTTTAATCATCTCTGTGCATTAGGAAACAACATGGTTGCCTTCTCTAAGTCTGTAAATAGTATAACTTGTTAAAAGAGCAGTTTTTACTCCGTGACATCATCACATCCTGCAGCTGTGAGGCTCAATTCTTAACAGTTCTCCAGGACCCAGTAGCACAAAGTACCACTATAGGGAGGACCATCCTTCATCAATGCATAATGTCCCACTATTCCACAAGAAGTTGATATTATTTTTTTTTCCAAATAACACACTAGGAAAAACAGCAACTTTGCTTTCTGGAACCTTAGCTTACTGACTACCTGCAGGGGATCACTATGAAACAAAAACCAAAAAACTGGAAATAACTCATGTATTATTAGGACTCAGAAAACCATTATTTTAACATTTTGCATGCTCGTAAAAATAAACTGTTACCCCTCCACAAACGCATCCAGTTTAGCCAGTTCATCTGACAGTCCCACCAAAACATCCAGTGTGCCAACCTAGAAGGAAAGGTAGAAATGCATTAGCAATTGTACATAAATACAGAAAGATAAAACCAAATAACAATAAAAGCGAAATCTCCTGAACAGGTAGCTTTGCAGCACTACATAAAATACCGTACTCTAAGATTTCAGAGTTGTTGATTAAACAAAGTCACACTGTGTTTCATTTGCTCAAGATACCCCTGAAGCACCACTGTATCAGAGCTAGCCCACTCTAGTTTGGTACACAGCTTCAGTCCTGCATTCCAGCCATCCAAAACATGTTAAAACAACTTTTACATTATGAATTGGCTGTGTTTCCCCTAAGTCTCTTGCTTCAGCATTTGACCTACTACTTTAGAACAAATCTGAAATTTCTGTAAACAGCTCTCTCAGTGTTGGAGGCAATCAGAGCATTGAAAACTTTGAACACACAAGAGAACTGCAGCAGCCAGACCAACAATAATCTGGACTTTTTGCATCTGGAGTAATGTAATATCTAGCTTGTCTACAAGCTTTCACTCTTTCTTCTCTTGTCCTCCAGAAAACACCTTCTTCCCTAACTTCATTTAATAATCCAGGGCAATACATATATCTTTCTGGGGCTGGAAATGACACTTACCATTTTAGACTCTGTAGAATTCAAACATGAAAATTACAGCACAGTAAAATATTCTGTTTAGCTCTTTCATAAACAAGTCTCAAATGGGTCTAAGACATCAAAAAGTGTAAGAACAGTATAGCTGTGCTCAAGTTAAAGAGCCAAAGGGTGATTATTTTTAAATAGGCCATATAATATCAGTGTTTTTTTGTTTCTTTCTTCAGCTACTTAGGTATTTGTTCATTCTCTTCAACAAAAGTAGGAGATACCTCCAAAAATGCAACTCTTATATTTAACATTTTAGCTACTAGTTTATATTTCTTGCTGACATATTATCAGGCATAAGTGAATCTTGCATCTACTAAGATGCTATTAACATTATTTTTAGTCTAGCATCTTTGTTCTGTATATTTGACTACTCAACCTGACATGATTTCCACTCTCTTTAGCCTTGAAGCAGAAAGGAGCACGATTACTTAAGTAACATCACAACGAAACCACTTTCCATGCCCCACCTTCTTCTGAGCTACATGCAGAATAAGGAAGCTAATGTTTTGACTAGTCATTTAACAAGCCCCAGGACAAGCAAGTCCTTAAGCACTAAGGCTGCTGTTCAAAGGAGACTACATCACTGATTCAATGAGTTTTAATTAAAGGATCTCACTCCTTAAATAGTTTTACCAGGTCCACAGAAGTGAGACTGTTTCCCACTGTATATAACGTATACTCAGCTTCTGCCCCTTTTACTGAGTAGAAACAAACCCAATTGTTTATAACCCTAATGGGCCACATCAGTTTTCAGTGATAACTTTTCTAAATGTTGTAAGCACCCTACAGTTTGACAGGCATCCTGACTCATGTCCAAGGATCTCCTGAGAGGAGATGTTTGTTGTAGTCCTTCTTTTTATCTCTACTAATGTATCTCTTGAAATTACTCAGGGCAGTCTAAATGTGTATATAAGTTACGGCACTTGGAAAATCCTCTTAAAAGACATGCTGAAGCACTTCGTGCTCTGGGCCCGTTCCTTAGCAGACACAAGAACAAGGCATCACACCACATGAACTTGATCCATCCTGTAGACAGAGATTGGCGGCATTTTTTCCTCCACATTTTGCAGCTCTGATGAGCTTTCACTCAGTTAAACTGAGGTCACAATTCTTCTTGCTCAAGAAGCATTCATGTGTCAGTATAGACCTTTTCCTAATGAATACACTGACTCGTAACTTCTCCATACACTGATAGCAGTTTCTCTTGGTTAAATACAGTTTTCAGATCTTGTTTCTCTTCACTTCTCACACTAATATTTCAAACAGCTTTCTTCCCATTTTCTGTAACACAACACACATCGGCAGATCACACTGGGGTGTTCAGCCAGAGACAACCTCTAACAGACGAGTGTTACTTCTCGACAGAGAAAAGGCAGCAGCTGTTTGATCAACCCCTGCATTTTAAATCAAGCCTTTTCACTGCATCTCAGCCAGAAAAGGAGCAGCAGACAATTCAGAAGTCAAAACACACAAAACAAAAGAAATCACCAAAACAAAACTAAAAAACCAAACAAAACACAAAGCCATCAGAGGAAACCGTGTCATATGAACACTCAGATCACAAGCCTCCATTTTTCCTTCTAATTTTCTTCTCCAGCTAACTGCTAGCAGTATGAGGTCAAGACTACTATCCCTGGAAAAAATGATGTATTAGCTGAAAGAACGTCACTTGCTGAACCTTTTAAAATTTCTTCGTTCTGTACGTTTACTTAGAATTTCAGAAAAAAAACTGGTGTCCAGATTATTTTTTAGATCTACACATAACCAAAAGAAGTTTGCTGCTCTGTCTAAAAAGTCAGCGCATATTCCCCATCTACAGTTTTAGTCCAAAGAAACAAAGATGATGCAAACCAAACATACTTCTTCAGACATGAAATGGGGCTTCCATACCTTCAAGTCCGGAATATTGAACTTCGAATTAGTAGAAAGATTGTTATTTTTTGTAGTTGCTGCATGTAGTTTCTCCCATGTCTGTTGACAGGTTTTTTCGCCAGGAGCAGAAATCAGCCAAAACTCCGTCATTTCTGTGTCTTTATCTTGATGCTTTCTGCTTCTGAAGATAGAGACAAGATGCTATAGAAGAGAAGTGAGGTGGGGGATGCAGGGTGGAGAAGGAATGTGTGCCATTAGTTCAGGATTCAAAGCTTTGCCTGAAGAAAAATATCTCATTCCATGTTACTAAAGTGCAGTGCCAGCCACTGTAAGAGACTTTACCAAGAGTATCACGTGGTTCCAAATTCATTTTTTTCCTATCTTCCAAATCACATTTGCACAGTTGGAAAGTCTTTTTAAACTGCCCATCCTGCAAGTTAAAGTGGGCTGAGTTTGCAACGTTAGCGTCTTTCAGCGGCAATTCCACAAAAGATTATAAGCAAAGAAACTGAAAATAAATCCAGTAAAACAGGACCCAAATCATATTTTCACAGCTGTATATATATTTCCAGCATCTGTACAGACAACTTTTTCTGAACACTTAACAGAAAAAAAACAAATTTCAGCTCTGACATTATAGCTTTCCTAATCACTTTTCAGATAAGAACAGTGTTTTTAAGTGAGAAATGACTAAAAAAAATTTAAATCTGATAAACTTTATTTTATTCTTTCAAGCAAATAAGATTCTCTTGGCAGCTAAAAATTTCAACAAAAAGGAAGACACTTTCTAGTCTTGGTATCTCTATTATCATTGCAGACCTTCAATAACGTTACACATACTGGCATTAGTCAACACAGTATTGGTACTAAATACAACTCATGTTGAGCTACTTTGCAAATGACATCAAGAAGTCAAGAGTATATACGTCCTTCTGCCACTAAGAAACAAAACAAGCCGGTTGAGAGTTACTGGATATTTTTAATAAGGGAGTGAAGAACAAAATCAAAGCATACCTTGACAGAATCTAAGTGTCAAATTTTGATATTTTGATATTTGCAATTACTTCTGTAGCAGCTTTGAAAGAGTTGAGACTAACCTACATTTCATAATGAGCAGACTACAGCACTCAGGTTTTTTGAGAGAGAGAAACAAATATTGTACTTGTAAAAATTAATACACAGTAGCAAACTTTGCCCAAAACAACACATATAGGTCCTTCATCTGTGTAACCATTTTAGGGTCAACAGCTTATCAAGGGTACTGAAGTTAGAGATGAGCTAAAGAAACGCCTGTTAGCAGATTCTTTTGTTCAGCTACTCTGGAAGCCTGAAGCTGAAGAGAGTTTTCCAACCGTTAAATTAATATCAGGAAGCACATCTTGTAACAGGCATAAGAGCCATCCTCCTTCAATTAAGGGGCCTTGATTATAACATGAGATTATGAAACCCAGTTATCGAGGCTCTTGATACTGCACACCATATCATGTCTGACACTCCATTACCAGGTAGTAGCACAGCGGTGCTATAATGCTAAAAACAGACAATGCCAAAGCAGATACAGATATTTGAGAAATCAAAATATTTACAAGACCAGACACATGCCCCACTCCATAAAAGCTTATCCAGCCTGACCCAGCCCAGTTCTGGGCACTCTGCTGTGCTGGAGCCACACACCAGCACAGCTGGTTCTATTCAACAGCAGAAAGTCAAGGACCTGGACATTATCGGTGCTCTCCTCAATAGCACTACTCTCTCTTCTCCCCTAACAAGTTGCCAAAGCAGGTTGGAAGGAGAAGGGATAAGGAGTTCTTTGCTCCTGGAAATAGTACGGGTGAGTAAAGGGGTCCTACCTCTGAGAGGACAGGTGAAAAGACTGGGTCTACTTCCCCCACCATGCTGTGACCTTGTCTGTTGGGGGAAGGTCCCCGAGAGCAGAATCAGAGCAGGGAGTGAAACCCATGCCAACAGCCCCTCAGGCACCACTGGCTCCTCGTGCTCAGAAACGCATACTGTAACAATCCTTGGTCATACCGTACTGGTGATTTTGGTATTGGGAGGTATCACGAAGAATTAAAGCAACATCAGTTATCAACAATGTAACATAGCAGGTTATGGGGCTTCTTTGTTTAGGGAAGCACTACCCAGATTATCTCACATGATGGGTCTCCACAGGAGGTCTACTAATTATCAACAATTTGGAACAAGACAAAATTTCCTCTTATTCAGACTACTTTGATGCATTATGTTCCTTAACACATGCCAAACTTGGTGAATCCATTGCACATGATGCTTTCCTACACTTCACTGAACCATGGCCCTATCAAAGACACAGCCAAGCTTACAGTAAACTTTACCCACGCAGGGAAACACCACTACAGCTGACGCACATATTCAAAGAGTTTAAGCTTTAAATTGGTTTTTGTTTGTATTTTACTACACTAGGACTAGAAGAGGCTTTGGAATGATCATTGGATAAATAAGAGGAATTACTTCTGGCAGCAGCAGCGTGCAAATATCCAAGTAAAAGCCAGGAGAGCCATAACATAGGAATCCAGGCTCCTATTCAGTAAAACAGATGGAACACTGCGTTCTCATGTTTGCCACTAAAACATAAATAGCCCTTAAAGAATATGTATAAAGTTTCCAGAGATTATATCATCTAAGGAAACAGTTACATGTTTACAATGACACAGTCTCATTCCCTGCATTACTGATTGGGAAAATCAGCTCATCATTAAAAATCTAAACATCTCTTCCCAGGGTGGGGGGATCTTTAATAGACCCATTGCAAAGAATAACTGCTTTTCATAAGTAAAGGTTTCAATCTTTTAGTTTTTTCAAATACTTCATATTACAAGCAAGACTGAAGTTGCAAACAGCTGACAGACTTGCAGCAAATCCTTTTTCATGCTTAAAACCTAATGAACTAGAGCACTTCATGATTCCTTAATATCAGAGACAAAACCAGATCGTTCAACTGAATAACCACGGTCTCTTTCTACTGCTCAAAGTGAAGAGGCACAGGTGGAACAGCTATAGCTCCTAGCAATCATTAAGCTAGAGGCTTTTGAATTAGAGAAGAATAAACTTCGTCCCTTCCTCCCTCATAATTTTTGTCTGTGTGGTTGGTTTTCCTGTTCCATTCCTAACAGCCATGGGCAGTAAGATGATTCCCCATTTCAAGCACCTATTCAGTGGAGGTATTTTCAAATAATTACAAGGAAAAAAAGTTTGGTAGAAGAGTATTAAATGTTTGTTTGTATGATTCTTTTACATGATGGGGGATGGAGTTTGAAATTGGAACTAAGGGGAAAAACGAACAAGAAGTGGAAAAAGGAGAAGTGCTACAGAATGGCAAGAAAAACAGAAACAAATGCTAGTCAGCCAAAAAATACATTCTGACTCACTGTAAAATGAAAGCCATGAAATTTAAAGAGAAGGACCACAGAATAAAGCAGGAAATACCAAGTGTTCAAATCTTCTAAGTACACTGACAAGTATCTTTTTTCATAAACTATTATTTTATTCCTTTGATCTGCAAATAATGGTATTTATTTTGCCTTGAGATTCACCACTGTGGTGAAACTTATTCTTTTTTTAGGTCAACAGGTATTTGTGAATTGGCAAGCCTTGGCATCTCAGCAGTCTGCAAAATCTACCACCAGTCTCTTTTTGGCCGTAACATTAGAATATCAGTTACATGGATGCTGTCATTTATTAGCTGCACCTTACCCTGAAAAGACTTACCTATACTTTCAACAGTATTTTAAAATTACACTATTGCAAGTATCTGATCATACAAAAACTCTAGTCCAATGCAGACTGGGATTACATTGTACTAAGTACTATCTGTATAAGGATATAGCCCTAACTTAAATCCTGCAGTCTGAAGCACTGTATGTTGAAATTTAAGTTACAGGGGGAAAAACAAACACAACAAAAACAAAGCACCAAAGAAGTTACAACAAGCTTGCTGGCAGAAGTAAGTCTTGTTTAACCATCTCATATCCCAAGAAAACCCCAAAAGCACAGTTCAAATTTTTAAGTACTTGGCTAACAACGCAATGATTACACTTCTTTCCTTTCTCTACTTCGCTCATGATTGCAACTGAAATCATTAATTAAAGCTGTGTATCTAAAGCAGAAGCAGGGGGGATAACCCCAACAAAAAGCTACCTATCAGCTATCGTCTCACCTTACTCACTCCTAAAGACCATTAGCTGCATCGTTCCAGCCAAATTTTCTTTCCTACTTTTAGGTTTTTGGACAACAAACCAATGGGGGGGGGCGGGGGGGGGGGGAAGTAAAAAAGAGAGAGAAAGGTAGAAAGTATAAAAACCTAGAATCAACAGTAAGAATAGACAAGTGAACTAATATTTACACTATGTACCTCTATGACCAGCACTTTTTATAACATACTATTGACTAGATTTTGTCATAGCATAGTTTCACCTAATCACTGTTAGCTATTTCTGCTATTTCAATTGTTTCTGATGTCCTCTCCTAAAAGAGGAAATATTTATAAATGGACATCCACATATATAAACGGCATTACCTACAACACATGAACATCTCAATTTAAAAACATTCGATATTGATAGCACAAGTACAGTTAACCAAGCTAATGCTTTCAAGGTGGTGGTTTTTCCCTAAACATTGCCCATGCAGCACCCTGCCACTCTATGATATTAAGAGAGTGGAAACTATGGTCCTAGTTCTGCTAAATATGGGTAAAGCTGCCCACTAAGGAGTGAAACTGCTTCTGAGATGCTATTGTAAGTATTTTCTGGCCAACTTCACCAAGAAGTGTTTGCTACACAACTGAAGAAAAAAGTCAGGAAAATAAGAATCAAAGTTTATTCAAGAACCTCTCCATAGACCATGCTGAAGCAAAGTTCAGGACTTTGAGGAATATATTCTGGAATTCCAAGATTATACACAGCACTCAACTAGCTACCTTGATATTTATGATTCCACAGGTCATTAAATTACTATTTCAACACTAATCATCCAAACCCGTCAGTATCTCAAAAAAAAAATTTAATCTTGCAAGACCAGCAGCACTTTAACCCATCTTTACCTTGTTTAGTACTCACAAAGAACGCAAGTTATCGCGTTTAAGGGATTAATACTAGAAATTCCTTAGAACACACTTTTCTCTCCGCAGCATCTCACTGGGTTTCCCTTGACACTTTCTCAGAAGCATACTCACAACATAACTCTGAGGTGTAATAGGCTTCCATGTGCTATTACAAAAAAGATTTAAGTTAACAAACACATTGCGAAGATGTTCTGCTAGTCAAATAAGCAGAACTCATCTATAAAATGCTTGAAATATTTCATCCCTTGAAGCTTACCTGCTTTCGAACCCTAACTACTCTTAATGCCCAAGGTAAGTCTCATATATTATTTGAAATGTATTTTGCATTACCAGCTGTAATTTAAACTGCTTAATTTCTATGCTATTAGGAAAGTGAACAGTAAGAGAAAAATGGATTTCCAAAGAAAAGTCAATCATGCAGTATACTATAATCGAAGCAATAAAACCACTCAAGAGCTGTTTCAGTGCTGTACCTGGAAACACATGTAGCAACATCAAAACAGAATCTCAACTAAGACACTGCATTTCTTCAAAAACAAGGCTGGGGGAGGGGACCATTTTTTATTCTTTCCTATTGAGCTCACCAGGAAAGCTCAATTTACTCAGGTGACTTAGAAGTCTCCCAACATCCAGCGCTAAGCGCTGGGGTGTAATATTTTCAAGCTCACCCTCAAAAATCTTTTCTGTCGCTTGGCGCTCGCCCTTCACCGCTTCCACACTTCACACCCAGAAGCGGCCACGACGAGGAAGGCAGAGCCGCGCCGGACGATTCCGCAGGGGAGAGCCCACACGCCTGCCGCAGAGGCACCTCGGGGCTGGCAGGCGGGGGGGGGCGCAGGCTCTGCCCTCCCCAGGGCCGCTAGTCCGGATGGCAGGCGCTAGGCGCCCCCCCCCACCCCACAACCCGCCCCGGCAGCCCCGCCGCGGGCGCCCGGCACCCCGCTGTCACCTCGCCCCCTCCGCAAAGAGAGAAACCCCGCAGCGGCCAGCTCGCTCCCGCACAGTGGCGGCAGCACAGCCCGGACGCGCGGTAGCCCCCGGGGCGGCGCCGAGGCCTGTCTGTGCCCCTGAGAGAGGCGACGGCGGCGGGCGGGCCCCCGCGGTACCGCCAGGCCCGGGGCGGCCCGCCGCTGGGGCAGGCCGGAGCGCTGCGCTGAGCCGCTCGGGGCAGGCCGCGGCCCCGACCAGGCCCCCTCGCCGCCGCCGCCGCCGCCCTCCTCCTCCTCCTCCTCCTCTTCTTCTTCCTCCTCCTCCTCCTCCTCCTCCTCCCCGGCGCCCGAGAACGGCCGCCACCAGCGCTCACCCGTCACTGCTCCATCCTCCGGCGCCCGCACGCCCGCCAGCGGGTCACGTGAGGCGCCAGTCAGCTGACGCCGCCGCAGGGCCGGTCACGAGGCGGCGGAGCAGGAGACGGTGAGGCAGCGGTGTCGTGATTGACAGGTCCGGAGGTTGGGCCGGCGGGTTCGAGACCCGGCCCGCCGCGGTCGTCCCGTCACCCCACAGCCGGGGCTCGCCCTGGGCACCGCCGCCGTCACGGAGACCTCCAGCCGCCTCGGGGCGCCGAGCCGGGCTTCCTGCGCTGCCGCGGGAGCCTCAGGGCCCGCCGGGCTCCGGCGGGCACCAGCTGCCTCAGAGCCCGGCCAGCCGTGGCTGCCTCTGATAAATCTGGGCTGTGTTAGGGAGTTTATGGGATAAAGACATGTTAAGAAGGCTTTATGGCATTTTGCTTTTAGGGCAGACAAGGATAGTCGGGTCTGAAAAACCTGTCTGTTCGCTCTTGCTGCTGTTGGCTAATTTTCCTCAGATCGGCTCTCGGAAAACCCACGGGCTTGGAAAATGCAATGGTAGTTTGGTGACCAAAACTATCAGTATATGTGTACTTAAATGCTCTTTATTGTGATCACAGCACAAATCACACCGAGCTCAGAATTTGTGCTCAAAATCACATCGAGCTCAAATGCTGTTGGGAAGGACTTGGGAAGGAAGGCAATGCGCATGCACGTAAAGAGTGGGAAAAGACGGACTTAGACAGAAACTGTTGTGGTTTTATTGTGTCACCAAGCCCCGTTTTTCTCACCTTGCATGGTAGTTGCTAAATAAAAAATATCAGGTTGTAAATTGCCATATTACTAGAGAAGCCAGTTCCTTTATTATGTGAAACTGCTTATTATCTTAATTGGCATTATTATCTGGAGAAAGCAGGAACCATATACAAAAAGCAAACTACTGTGGTTTGATGATTTTGGTGAACGAAACGATTCATTCTTTTTCTTCTTCTTCTTTTTGCAAGTAGGTGAGAGTTGGGGCCATCCTACAGCTGTAGAGGGAACTGCAGCACAGAGGAGGCAGAAATGTGATTGCAGATGATAAAATGGTAACTTCACATAGTCCCAGCCCAGCAAAGGATATGTCTGCATCCCTCTGGGAGCAACTCCTCTAGTTCAGTGGTCTTCTCCCCTTGAAGTATTTATAGATCTAGCAGCTCCAAACTCTGCTTAGTCAAGTGCAAAGTGTGAACGTTGTTAAACAACTCTTAATATGGCAAGTCAGTCTTCCTTCAGCCATTTGTTGTTCTTCAACCACAAGAGGCTTCTAAAAATGTTGCCATTACTGAACTGCCCACAGCCATTTGTAATGCTTTTGACATGCTCCACCTGGTACGACTTAGAGAGACATTTCTCGTATCAGTATAAAAAAGCATACTCTGAAATAACTCAGTAAAATGGAAACGTACCCACATTAAAAGTGGGCAAACTTATTTTTAAACCCCTAAATTACAAATTCCAGGAAGAATAATTTCTTAACGGCTGAAATATTAAAATTCAGTTTTCAGTGGAGATGATTATAAAACTTCACAATAGACAACATTTTCCCATTATTATTGCAAGCCGTTTCCTCAAATTGTGGCAATATATGCCATACGCCAACACTAACTAGCAAATGCAAGTCATTATCTATGTTATTTGTGGAACATGATAAGATTTTTTTGAGTGATCCATAGCTTCAAGCTATCAGATGGAAACTTCGCATTAACATCTATAAATAGAGTGGTTAATAAATGGTACTATAGAAAAAGTACTTAAGAGTAGCAAGCATTTCTAACCTGCATGATGACAACATGCTTGTAAAGCCATACGAGGGGATTCTGAGAACAAGGACCTACGATCTGCCACTTAAAGTCCACTGCCTAATGTGGTTGGTTTTATTACAATATTTGCCGTTTGGTTAATGAAGATCAATAAGGTACAAAGCAGGCCTGTAGGCAATCTAAAACTCTTCACTAAAAAAACAAAATAGGAAAAAAGAATGAACACAAATTAAATAATTGGAATATTAGCACCCTCAGAATAAACACACAGTAACACTGAGCTGCAACATGGTCTTTAAGCGAGCTGTCAGTGAGAAACCCAAGCCAGGTGTGCAGTAATTATAAATGGTATAATGGAGAATACTGTAAAGAATAACATTTAAAACCAGAGCTGCTACGATATGAGTGGGTATATGGTAGATTAAACAGATATGTTCACTAATATTTTTATAAACGTACTTGCCTGTAACATTGCTCCATCTGGCTTGACAGGGATATTTTTATGAAGATTCAGAAGCCTGAAAGAAATAGTACACACAGTTTTTTTATGGCTTGAGAAATCTATTTGTTGATATTTGCTTTGTGGGGGCGGGGACACACACACGACTGTAATGGGTCTTTTTGACCTCAGTTGTTTTCTGTTGTATTTTTTGAAAAATAATTCTCTCTTTAAATCATTGCATACAGATCTCATCCTACAACCCAAATTTTTGTCAAAAAAGACCTTAGATCAGCTCTTCACATAGGCCTGTATTCAGCTCTGAACATCTGAAGGACTTACTTTTGTTCAGGAAAACTCCTGTGCACAGGCTAAACACAGACTGACTTGCGTGTGCACAGGGGTGCACAGAGATATTTGCAGATAAAACCACTTAGAATTGAGAAAGCTTAGCGAGGAGTTAGGCAAGAGGCGGCAGGGAGGCAGGGTTTTCCGTAGGCCTTATCTTTTACCAGCTGTGGAAAGTGGTTGCTCTTTTAGATTTGGAGAGTGAAAACAGGAACACATGAGATGGATTATGGAAGTAGCTGCTGCCGTTCAAAAATACTAGTGGTGAAAATAACGCTACGCAGGGCTAGAAGAGTCCCACAGGGCTTACATGACCTCGAGCATGTGTGCCATACTAGGCAGCGACGGGGAGTCCCCAGCTGGGGAATCCACTCCTGCTGCACGGGAGCCTCAGCCAAAAAGCCCGTGCTGGCTGCTGTCAGAAGCCATCCAAGGACTCCGTCCTGTGAAACCCTCACATTTGAGAGTCAAGGTTTCCATTCCACATTCCCTCACAGCGACAAGTGTTTCCAAAATGAACGTGGTGAGAGGATTTTAGCTTTTCATTCTCGTGCAGTGACTCTCAACATCTCCAAGCATTTCTGAGGGAAATACAGGTTTTATTTGAATTCTGGTTATCCATGCCTTTTCTTTCTATTTATTTGTTTTGATGTGTAGGCAACTTTTCTGCAATCATCTCTGCAGAGCTACGTGTTCTTCTTTGGTATGTAGTTGACATACACAACAGAGATTGGCAGAGATGGTTAAGATTTCCCTTGCTTTCTGGCATTCTCTGAGGCCATGTTCCTCAGATATTATACAATCAAACGCTGACATACTGACTTCCTGAAGGCAGTGGAAATCCTAACATCAGTTTTAACATGATCAGAGTTTTACTCACAGTTTTCTTAATGCGTTACTGGGATTTGTTTATTCTGGTGATAAAGGTGCTAAAATAAAGATTCTGTACAATTTGCAGGGGTAAAGCCCTAAAAATGGAAAGCTATCTTTTCAAAAGCTTGAGAATATCTGTAGATCAAAAGATGGAAAGAATAACATCACTATACATATACCCCAGGATCAAGTTGCACAGGGTTCAAATACCTGAAAAATAAGAAACGCAATGGGGTAAGATCATGATGTTCTGTGTAACACAGGGAAAGTGATGTATAAGACCCCATCCTCCAGCCACCACTGCTTTGGCTGATAGGAGAATGAGAGAAAAAATATTGTTGTCCCAAAGTTATTCAAAGAAAGTGGAGAGAAAATAAACTTCTATTACTTTGTTATTTCCTTTTATTTTTCCTGGAGGTGGCTTTTTGAAAGCATTTTAATAAAAGATATCTATCAAAGCACATTGCATTTTCATCTTTCTTGATGTTGCCTGGGAGACACAAGCCTTAAGATTGAAATTTAAGTCTTCGAAAAAAGTTGTTTGCAAATCAGAGCAGAAATTGTATATTTTCTGCAGCCGAGCTTTGTGAAGGAGACAGAATGTCTCTTCCCTAGCTGCTTCTCTGTTTTAAAACTGTTTCCCTGGCTTTCAGCTTCAGATCAAGGCATTGAGGAAGAGAATAAATCTAAATTCTCTAAAAATGAAAAAATTCCTGAATTACCCCAATTGAAGTTGAAGTCTCCATTTCTATGTATCTATGCATATGAGCATTTAATTTTTCTATGCAATGTGGGCAGCATCAAGACAGATGCAGAAAGACTTAAACCAGCATGCCTAAAAAGCTTTGGGGCGGGAGGTTCTCCGACAGACCTGAAATCTGCGTCCAAAGCCTCATTCCCCATCAAGCAGAGGGAAGTGATGAACAGCATTTGCGGTCCCAAGTGCATGCTCCACCCAGACAGCAGTGACCGCTGCCTCGCCTGTTCCGTGCAGGGCAGGGAGTCCTTGAGGACCCTACTCTTGCAGGACTCAGAGCCAAGGCATTTGGGAGAGCACCTGATTTATGGAAGGGGGCGCCACGAAGCTCAGTGCTGTCATGAATCTGTGCTTCAGAGCCTCTGATTTAGAGCTCTGTTGTAGAGATAAGGTGATGGGGGCTTCTTGTTGGGCTCTAGCTCCAGGCCTGGGCTGACCAGAAGGGTCTGTGAAGGCTGTAGCTCTGTGGTCAGCAATGCCCGTAGCTGCGCAGCACTTCTGTCCACATGCCGCTGCATCAGGCTTCGTGTTAGTCCCACTCTCAGATAATGCAAAGTCAGGCAATGTCCTCTTTGGCCAGCACACCTGTGTCTATGGCAGGGCTCGGCTGGCCTGGCTACACCAGCAGGACTTGCAGGGTGCACAGTATTTCAGACAGTTACAAATTTGTGCAGTGGAAGAAATCTCAGAGCCCAGGGGGTCTGTCAGCAGAATGGTTGGATGCTTTGGTAGCTGTGGGAGCAGCCAGGAATAAGCTCTGTGGACACCAGTGATGCCGGATGCCACTTCACTGGAGTTAAACGCCTGAACCCAGCTGCGAATTTTCACTGAATTAAAAGTCAGTTTACGTAATTTCAGTATCATAGAATAGTACTGAAATGAATTATATGTCTGCATATTCTGAAAAATTGAAGCAATATATCATCACAGCAGTAATATCAATAATGGATTGGCAATTTACATTTTATGAAAGATTGTGAAGATACAAGTGACAACAAAGTACTAACTGTTATCTTGGCACCTGACTCTGCAAGCTCTCATTTAACTAAGCAGGAATCCCTCGTGCCTTTGTAGGTGGTACTTTGAACACGGAAGTTTCTGGCTAGAGTAGAGATAATACAGGTTACTACCACAGTGGTTTTGACAGGAAAAACAAAAGCCCTGTCTCACTCCTATATGACTGACCTAGAAAATTCCCACCGAAAAAAAAAAATTTAAAAAACCACCCAATTTGGATAGCTTACTGTATTATCTTAAATTCTCCGTTTCCTCTCATTCAAATCCTTTGGTTATAATCCTGGCCAAATATTTCCCCATTACAGCATTATATTAGAAAAGGTTTTAGGGCATAGTTTGATAAGAAACTATCTGACAGCAGAGCCAGCTTAAGTCATTGTCTCCCTTCTGTGTCCTTGCCTGCTGGTCCCTACCCCACGCTACCTCCCCTCTGCCTGGTGCTGCACCAGCAGAAGCAGTCTGTGGCCACACAGTGGACTCATGTGGCTGAAAAACAACCTTTTTTCCACCTCCCCCAGTTATTTTTCAGATGAATCAGTTCTTTAAGCTCAGTGGCTGTGTAAATGTGCCAGCACTTGGAAGGAGATGGCTAGCGAGAGAGCAAGAGGCTCAGAGGTACAGGAGCACTGAGCTGTACAGCTGGTTCATGCAGCACTTCCACTGAATGGCTAATCATGTCCTCAGATAAAATTGTGTATGTGTTTATGGTTTATATGGTGTTATATGTTCCTTGTGCTAACTACAACAAACATATGTGCCAAATACAAAACTCATAAATCATGTACATTTTATCTACTTAAAATTTCTGATAGAGGGCAACGTCAGTACAGCTCATTTTGTGATTCCTAGTTCTGTCCTCATTTCTCACAGTCTATAAATGATGGTATGTTTGGCTCTTCACAGACGTGCAGCAAAGCTAATATTTCACTTGAGGTTCCCGGGAGCTGGAGTCTCATTTTGCCCAGCATACCTCTAAGGCGACCACATGGACTATTTGACACTTACATACCACTGCCTGTTTATTTTTAATTTGCCAAAAGGGCAGTAATTTACCTGCTGGTAAATTTAGATCTTTGATTATCTTCCCCGACAGTGGAAACTCTTCCCTCTCTTCTCAAATTGATTGATTTTTTACCAATGTGTAGATGGACTAAAGAAGTACTAAAATCCAGGCGATATATTGGAAATGCTCAATATGGACGATACAATGAGAACGAGCAAAGTCAGTTAAAACCAGCCAAGCCTCTATCCAAAACACAACTGCATCTTCCTTAGACTTGATAACCTGTGGCTTCTTTTGCTCATTTTTGTGTTATTCAGGGTTTCTTGGTCCTGTTCAGTAAAGGAAGCAACCTGCAGGAGAAGACTTGGGAAAGGCTCAGGGCAATGTGAGGGTGCAAGCAGGTACTTAGCTGAAAAACTAGCAAAAACTGCTGTTGTCTTGTGTTTGAAATGGATGTTTCCAGCCCTGGTAAAAGCAGGAAGCATCAAAACTCATCAAATGAGATGTGAAAGTGTGAATAATAATAAATAATAACACCAACAGTATCTCTTAAATACCACTTCCATTTGTAAATCTCAAAGTGATATGTGTCACTCATATATCTTTGTTCTATGAATGAGGGGAATGAAGCATTGGGAAGGGGCCTGACTTGCTCCTGGCATAGCATTGTTAGAGCAAAGATTGAACCCAGGCCTTCAGCCGCTAGCCCAGGGTGAGGATGGCCCTGCTGTGGGAATGACTGCCTTCTCCAGGCTGTCTTTTCTCATCAACAGCAGAAATTTAGATTTAATTTGAAATGCAACTCTACTAGTAGGACTGCTGGTTCCTACCACGCAAAGGCTGGCTTGAAAGGATGCATTTCCCAGTAAAGGAGAGCTTACAAAAGGACAGGAATGGTACAGTTGAACTTGGAATCATCATATTTGGGGTACTGGTGGATGAAAAGCTGGGCATGACCTGGCAATGTGTGCTTGCAGCCCAGAAAGCCAACCATATCCTGGGCTGCATCAAAAGAAGCGTGGCCAGCAGGTTGAGGGAGGTGATTCTGCCCCTCTGCTCTGCTCTGGTGGGACCCTACCTGGGGTGCTGCATCCAGCTCTGGAGCCCTCAGCACAGGAGAGACCTGATGGAGCGGGTGCTGCAGAGGAGGGCCACAAAAGTGATCCGAGGGCTGGAGCACCTCTCTTATGAAGAAAGGCTGAGAGAGTTGGGGTTGTTCAGCCTGGAGAAGAGAAAGCTCCAGGGAGACCTTATTGTGGCCTTTCAGTACTTAAAAGCTTATAAGAAGGGGCCAGACTTTTTAGCAAGGCCTGATGCAATAAGACAAGTGGTAATGGCTTTAAACTAAAAGAGGGTAGATTTAGACTAGATATAAGGAATAAATTTGCATAGAATCATAGAATCATTAAGGTTGGAAAAGACCTCTAGGATCAAGTCCAACTGTCAACCCAACACTACCATGCCTACTAAACCATGCCCTGAAGTGCCATGTTTAGATGTTTTTTGGACACCTCCAGGGATGGTGACTCCACCACCTCTCTGGGCAGCCTCTTCCAATGCCTGACCACTCTTTCAGTAAAGAAATTTTTCCAAATATCCAATCTAAACCTCCCCTGATGCAGCTTGAGGCCATTTCCTCTCATCCTATCACTAGTGACTTGGGAGAAGAGACCTACACCCACCTCACTACAAGCTCCTTTCAGGTAGTTGTAGAGGGTGATAAGGTGTCCCCTCAGCCTCCTCTTCTCCAGGCTAAACAACCCCAGTTCCCTCAGTCACTCCTCATAAGAGCTGCTCTCCAGACCCTTCACCAGCTTCATTGCTCTTCTTTGGACACACTCCAGCAACTCCATGTCCTTGTACTGAGGGGCCTGAAACTGAACACAATATTCAAGGTGTGGCCTCACCAGGGCCGAGTACAGGGGCACAATCACTTTTTTATGCTGAGGGTGGTGAAACACTGAAACAAGTTTCCCAGAGAGGTGGTAGATGCTCCATCCCTGAAAAGTTTCAAGGTCAGGTTGGATAGGGCTCTGAGCAACCTGATCTACTTGAATATGTTCCTGCAGATTGCAGGGGGTTTGGACTAGATGACCTTTAAAGGTCCCTTCCAGACCAAACTATTCTATGATTCTATGATATTTGAAACCAACTGTCTAAATGCTGTCTTACTACCTGTGTTACAGATAAAAATGTGCTCAGGAAGGGCATAGTTGTCAATGGGAAAGAAATGGTCTCTTTGGCCATGACGGAGAGGAAGGTCATCTAGCTGGACAGTAACTCCATGGAAAACTTTGGTTCTTCCCATATAGAAAAAGGTGACTTTCTGGCAGACAGTGCTCCTGACAATGCAGAACATAAACTGCTCACAAAAGTGCGTAGCGGATCACTTCCCTTCCTCTGCAACTGAATTAGGCCCCTATGCTAACTGCAGCAACTGCTTTTAAAACAAACTATTATTAGGAAAGTAACTATTTTATCTTTTCTTTAACAGTGTTTTGTGTGTTTTATTTCTTCTTTGGGCAAGTTAATTGTTCTTGACTTCTTCTCTCCCATCCACTTTCCTTTTTCTCAGTGTGTTTTCTTCTATTTGCAGATTCAAACCTCTTCCTCACACAATGCACATCAGTCTGCTCCTCTCCCCCATGAGCCCTCCAGGGCAATGCTCTCCTATGAGTGAGGGAACATTCTGGTGGTGTGGTAGCACTGATTTGGGGATGGCCCTTAAGTTTCTTTCTCCTCTCCTCTTAAATAACAACAGCTCCTGGGAGCTTTTGGCCCTGAGGCTCACAGATTTCCAGGGTACCAGGAGCAAGAGTTCAGCTTCTCCTGATCTGGCCCTCTAGTTGCATCACTGGGTTTGGAGAAGTCGCATGTATCTGGAATAATATTTATAACACAGTTTGGTCGGGGCTAGTGGGTGCTATGGCCATGCGGACAGAGTGCATTGGGAAAGCCTGGATGTGCCTACAGCACATGCCCGGATGAGATGCAGCAGTCGTGCAGTGCAGAAGCAGCAGTGCAGCACTGCGAGGGCCAGCCAGACCTACGCTGAAACCCCTGGCAGAAATAGGTCAGCCTTGCTGCAAGACCTCCTTCACCTTGCAAAGCAAAGTGCTCAGCATGGACCTGCCTCCAGTCCTTGTTTCTATGGCATTTAGAGAAGTGAAAGCTGGAGTTCACTCAGATATCCAGAGTGAAATGCAGAATAATTTAGGTTGGAAGGGACCTCTGCAGGTCCTGAGCCTGACTCCCCGCTCAAAGCCAGTGTGGAGTGAGGTGAAACAGAAGTGAGAGGCCTGAGGGTCAGGGCTGGAGGACTGCAACCCAAGGAAGGGAAATGGAGCCCGGTGACCTCTGAGCTCTCTTCAAACACTATGGATCAGTTGGAAAGTGCCATCGTAACAAACACAGCAAGAATGCTTGGGGCTCGGTGCCTTTCATCCAGGGGCTTCACACACAGTTAATCCTGTTTAATAGAAACAGTCCTTTTTATAGACACGTTAGGGATAGGGAACATGAGGCCTTGTCTGAATTACCTAAATTGTAAAAATCTCACGGTTAAAATCTCATATTTTAAAATCGATCTAGTTAAAATAGGACCGTTTTTCTATTATAGGCATGCCCTAGGGCATGGAGGGATTAAGATCATGCTTCCCAATGTCTGGAGCATCCATGGCTCCTGTTAATTTCATTTAGGAATATGGATGCTTAACAGCCATGGAAATCTGGCCCTCAGCAATGGGCCTGATGAGATGGGTACTTTTTGCAGCAAGCCAGTGGTAGGAACGAGAGCAGAAATTTGCATTTTGTGGCAGGGAAGGGGCTGAGAAAAACGAGCAAGTGGCTCTGTAGGGTGGCTCTGCTCCCTACCTCCCCTTTCCTCCATAGCCAGCCACCGCTGGTCATATCCACAGGTGTATGTATACCCCTCTGGGCTGATCCAGCTCTGCAGTGCCCTCTTCAGAGCCACATCAACATCAAGAGATGTCCAGGGATCCAGGATTGGTGTCCAGGGTACACACAGCATATCAGCTTGCTTTGCCTTGTTAGCTTGTTTCTGATAAAAGTAAATTATTTACATCTCTGTGGTGAAGTGGATCTTGTGTCTGTGTGAAAAACACACAGCTGAGCAAGGGGTAGCTGGGCCAAAGGTGCAGGGTGTGTTTCTGTGCTTCATCGCTCAGAACCATAATACTGATAGTAATGCACAAACTGCAGCATTTTCAACTCTGAAAACCTCAAAATAAGGAATTTAAAAAAATATTATGATTGCATTTTAGGGATATTTTCTCTTTTCTGATACCACTAATGATTGCCACCTTTGAGATTTTCTGCACAGCCCATGATTTTTTTTCCTTTAATGAACATGCAGATCCGTTCACTGCGGCAATTGGGCAGAAACCCCATGTAATATCACAGGCTCTTGCAATTCCTTAGCAAGCATTGCGACACTGCGCCTGGCTCACTACGTTTGCAGAGAGACCTTTTGCCTCGGTAGCTTACACATCCCGTTGGTCTTAATGTCACGCTGCTGGCCCAATAGATTAATCCAGACTTTGTGATCTGATAAGAGCTGGTGCTTGCAGGGAAACTGGGGTATTGGAGTGAGAACTAATACTTGATATGTCCTTTGCCAAATTGACGATGTACACAGACTGCCGGATATTTCTACTTGTATGATTATTTTTTAAATTTTATTTCTTAATACTCAGAGGTGGCTCCATGTCCCATCCAGTCACTGAGTAGTTTGTTCACTAGATTTGACATTTTCTAGATTTTGAAGTTATTAATTCATTTATATGAGAAGTAAAATACGCAAGTGGGTGTGAAACTGCTTAAAAGGAATGCCACTGTCACCAAGGCTATAACTATTACAAAGTCATGCTATTTTTTTAATGTCACACCAGCTGTTTTACTGGATTAGCCACATAGCTCACGTAGTCCTATATCCTTTCCCTGACGGTAGTCAGCAGAGGAAGGGGCAAGAAATGTCCTGATCTTGATTAGCTGAGGATTGGGGTAAACCCTGACTGCTTTCGAAATTTCAAACAATTGCAACTCTGAACATGCATGTTAGTATTCATGCCCTTACTGACTCCTGCAGAGTTTTTGCCATCGGTAACATGTAGTAGCTGGGAGTCCCACAGATGAACTATATACATCATGAGAAACAACCTAACTTCACATCACTTCTCAACGTGTCACATTTTAGTATCTTCACCTGCCCGTTTCTCCTTGCATTGTGAGAGAGAATAGAAATCCCTACTACAGCTTTTCTATATCATAATTATCTGATGTGTTTCTGTTACTCGTGTTTCTGTGCTTAAGCAGACTTTTCCATCTTCAGGCTTACCCACCCTGGAAATAATCTGCTGACAGGGAAGTGAGAGTGTGACTTTAAAGTGCAATACCATTTTGCACAAGCTTCTTGTATGGCCACTGCTGCTCCAAACTTGGAGGGCTTTTTAAAACGTGTTCTAGCTTACTTCTGCTGCACACAGTGAGCACATTGCAGAAGTCCCAGCTTACTCCTCATAGCTCAGATCTTTTCTCGCCATACCTCAACAAGTGGAGCGGACGTGCCGAGGTGCAACCGCACAGCAGTACCATCTGGGCAGGACAACCATGTCCCCTGGTAACCTCCACTGCTTTCCCCGTGCAGGCAGCTTCTCTGGGACATTGGTGATGACCTCCTCCAAAGCCTCCTTTAAGCCCCTCTGACTCTATAGTTCCTGAAATAGGGTTAAGTGCTGTCATCAGGTGTGTAGGAATGGCTGGGCACAGTGCAAAAGGAGGGGCAGAGAGGGGGTTGTAGAGAGATTACTTGGCTGCAATTTTACAAATTATGGGTAATATGGAAGATTAGGTTTTAAGCAATCAAAAAGGAGAATGTGGGACCGAAGTGTCCCTCCGTTTGTTATCTCTGCATTTGCTGTGCAGCCACAAACTCTCTGGTCTCCTGGTCCAAGGAGAATTTGATCATATGGGTGAGTTTGGAAGGAAGCTGGGTGTAATTCCTTAGCTTTTAGAGTAACTGTATGTCTGAGGTGAGACTCTGCAGAGCTGTTGCTTTTATCTTGGGGTTGGTTTTTTTTTTCATTTACAGATTATCCAAACATTTGAGCTACAAGAGTGATGTGGAAATCATATATTCTGTAAAGACGTTCCCCTTAAAGGCAAGCTCACAGCATAAAAGGTCTCCCAGGCTCTGCAGAGGGCTGGCAGCAGTTTCTGAGTGACGGCCAAAAATATGTTCTTGCAGCAGTGTTTCCACATTGATGGCACTACAACAGAGGCAGCTCCGCTAGAGATGGAGCAGGCAAACCCACGCTTTGGCAGGATGGAGAGATCTGCCTGCCTAAACGTAAGGGTATCTGTCATCTTTGCCGTTTTATTTGTCTTCGCCTAAGGCAGTGATAGGAATTATGTTCATATGGCAAATAAAAATAGTCCTAGTAAAAATATCCTAGGTCTTTATCCTCTCACTTTTATCTTACCCAAGAGTTATCCGCATTGCTTTGGAAAGCTGATACTCTCTGAACACAGTACAAGCCCTGTATGGTGTTGAGTGCTGGAAAGGTGACTAATTACTGGGTAGTTGTGGGGTCCCAACCCTGGGACAGGACTAATGTCAGGGGTCTGCTGAAGAGGGGAACACCACGATGAGGCTGAGGTGAGGGGTGGAACTAGGTGAAGACGTGGTGGTCACCCCTTGCTTAGCCCCCAGCCCCAGCTGTGCAGACTCTGGTAATGTGCCTCTGCCTCTCCCTACACTGCTTATCAGCTGCCAGAAAATTACGCCGAAACTTATGTCAAGAGCCTGGGCAGTTTCTAACAGAACACCCTGGGGGAGGTATTTACACCGAATCAAGAAGCTGTCACCCACTCGCAGCTAAACACTAATTACAAGCACAGTTCGTGGTTGAGGGTTTAGTTGTGTGGCTCCTTTAAATTATAGAAGTACGAACATTTTTGTTGAACCATGAGGCCTTCCTCCCTCCTCACCCCTCATTTATCTACCCAAACAGCCCCTGTTCAGCCCCAAGAGTTGTAGCAGGGTGTGCTGCAGCGATTAAGACTCTGGGCACAAAGATATGTGGGGACTAGGGGCTTCACACCAGCTATAAAATTGGAGCATGAGAGTAACTCGGTGGAGCTGCCTCTCAGCTGGTTTGAGACCCCCACCACCTTTGACCTTGCCATGGACTACTGGAACACTGACAGGTCATATACCCCTTCCCCAATTTCATGTGCCTTGCTCTACCAATTTCTGTCTTATTATGTATTGGGCTTACTATATAGGTTAAAATAACTTGCTTAAGGACAGTGGAAAATATAATAAAATTGTGGTATATGTTAACCGCCTGGCATCTCATCAGTGAAGCGTGTTAACAGACAGAATCTGTCTCGCTGCAGATAACAATCCCGGAACAGTGCATGACAAGTGCTGCAGAGAGAGAAGAAGAGAAACCCCCTGAAGTTCCCACTGTTTTAGTCTTGCTGTAGCTGCCATGGATTTAGCACCCTTTTCAGCTGGGGACAAGAAGAGGTTTCAAATGACTCGTGCAAATGGACTAAAGTTTCAGGGTAGCACATGCCCAGGAGGACATTCTCTTCTACCTAGCTAATTCCCGAAATATAAACGGCAGGCACTGGCTGA
This sequence comes from Phalacrocorax carbo, assembly GCF_963921805.1. Lineage (NCBI taxonomy): Eukaryota > Metazoa > Chordata > Aves > Suliformes > Phalacrocoracidae > Phalacrocorax > Phalacrocorax carbo. The sequence goes on from NC_087514.1 coordinate 23,015,348, forward strand.
GCTGAGGGAGCCCCTTGCATGTACAGCGCTTTACCCTGCCAGTTGACCTAGTTGTTAATGCAGGGAGTCACACACAATGCCAGGCCTGTTAAGTGACTGCAGATTTCTTCATGCAAACAAGTAAACAAGAAATTAAATAAAAACTACGGCCATGCTGATAAGCTTGTAGGGACACATAGGGCTTGTTTGTTTGGTTTGGGGCTTGTTTTGGCCTTTCTTTGAACCCAGTTAAGATGAAAAGCTGTAGTAATCTTTAGTCCAGTGTATGAGGCCAGAGGAGGCTAAGCCACAGCTCCCCAGCCATTTGGGGCTTACAAAAGCCTACACAGCATCAGTCCTGCTCTGTATATCACATCCTCCAATGCCCTGGAAGTGTTTGCTTTGTCATGCTGGTGTCTTAGTCAGAGAGATAAAAGGAAAGACTGAAACCATCCGTGTTGTAACACACCCTAGTGAAAGGCATCACAAGGTTTCTGTGAGATGAGCGGTACCAGTGACGTTTCCGTGCCTGCCTACCCGTTACTTCTGTATCACTGAACATTAAAGACACTTTGAGGAACATTAAAGGGAACTGAATTTCAGAGGAAAAGTGCACAGCAGTTTGTGATCAGTTTCTCCGTAATGACTACATCGTCTTTAAAGAATCAGCTACAAACTTACAAGTGCTGGTCTAAATCCTTTTCACTTCTAAAAGCACAGACATTCAAAAATTGTCCTGTGCTTGCAAATACAGCTTGTATTAGCTGTATGTGTTTTAGGACCATGCCACGTAAGTATTTTGGGATGGCCTTTAAAAATAATTTCAGTAATATTCAGAAAATTCTTTTCAGTAACAAAACTTTCTTTTCAGTGTCAGGCATGGTCTGTGAAGCGTAGGAGCTTATGGTAATATATGGTAATGCTGGAGAAGCGAGGCTTGTTCCTGGAGGAAGCCCTTGTTTGGAGCCTAGAACACAGATATGCAGAAACTGGTTTTATGTTCTGTTTTGAAAGGTTATTTGTGAACACTTTAAGAACTGAGGACAGGATTTACAATGCACAGAGTGAGAAGATGGTTCTTTGCTCAGCAGTGTTACTGCCCAAAGAGCCAGCCACTTTACAAGGTCATTTGTTGCCCTGACCTTTTTCAGAATACTTTCATCAGGGTATTTTCTCATATAAAATATATCTTTGGGCAGAAGGAAGCAGCCTCATCATATTATTTTATTAAAAAGAAACCCCATGAATATCCCTTCTCAGTTTGGCTATGCCTATGAAGTGAGTGCTGTGTATGCCCTGATGGACTGGGTCGAGGACTACAATGCATGGATAACGTTCAGTGCAGTGATGCTTTAGATGTATGACTGTGGTAAGCTAGAGGCAAATAAAGCTGATCTGCATACAAAATATTCTCTTAATGGAAAGGCAGAGGAAGGAAGGCAGATCTTGCTCTGTTACAGCTACATTTTTCAGGATCCTAAAGAAGATCACAGGCTTTTTCCGCAACATTTATTGTGAGAAATTAATGCTCTAGAAACCATTCTTCCTATAGAAGATGCTAGTGTGGATGGAACTGTGGAAAGAATCTCTTCATCACCAGCAAGACAAAGGACCTGCACAGAACTGCTTTTTATTTATAATATATTACACTGTGTAAACATTAATGGGCCACGGGTGCTGGAGCCAAACCTCTTGGTCCAGATCCAACGACTGCAGTTGTTACCATGGTAGTGTCTCCACCAGCTTTGAAGCAAAGTCTACCTGAGCAGCCACACCGTGCTGGCTCATGTTCACAGCCTGGGGCCTCAACTCAGTTCCACAGACGTACTTTTCCTACACAACTAATTATTATCGCCTCACGCCCTTGCAACACAATTGCACAACCACAGCAAATGTTTGCACTCCTCATGACAGCTGTCAAAAAGAGGTCTCTGCATGGCTTTTGGGTCATATTCTCAGAGATCTCTACTGGAACAAGGTTCCCAGGGAAGTGGTCATGGCCCCAAGCCTGTTGGTGGTCAAGAAATGTTTGGAAAATGCTCGTAGATATATGGTTTCACTTTTAGGTTGCCCTGTGTGGAGGCAGGAGTTGGATTCAGTGATCCTCATGGGTCCCTCCCAACTCAGGATATTGTGTGATTCCATGGTTTCAGTGTTTCCTACTTCCCCCACTTCCCAATATGTGACTACAAGAATATTAGTGCAAGAGTTTGCACTATTTGGTGAAAATATTTGGTGAAAACTTTAAGATTACTGGGTGCAAGAAATAATAACAGAAGAGGACTTAGGCTTTTTTTTTTTTTTAGCTTTTATTCATACACAAAATACCAAATAATGTTGCTCACTTGCTATGCAATAGAAGTATTATCTGTTAGAGAAGGAAAAACAAAGAAGCTAATATGCAAACTCAGGCTGCTCTCCAGCACGTGTTACAATAGCTGGTCGGATTTTTACAATCTGGCTCCTCTGCTCTTGTCACTTTACACTGCCTTGGAAGTCTCTACTCAGTTTCAAGTTTTAGTAACTGATCAATGGCCTGCCAGAGCCTGGATGTGAACTGTTTGCAGGATGAGCCCTGAAGTGCCAGCAGCAGCAGCTGGCCAAGGGCTGGCAGTGGGGAGAGGTGTCCCTCCATCTGTAAAGAAAATCATAAGGCATGAGTAGTGACTCAAACCAGGTTCATTACAACACCTTATGCAATGTTTGTAAAGTGCTTTTATTGCAATATGTTGTGAATATGGAAATATCTTCCCTGCCCCGGAGATATGTGTTAAAACATATAAAAACATTGTTGGTTGTAGCTTTAGCACCAAGCATTTTAACTTTAGCTAAAGCTGTAGCACTTTAGCACCAAAAGTGGCTTATTGTATTTTTTCATTTGCAGAGTTTATTCCTAGAGCAGGGATTTTTACACTTTGATCCTCTTTAGTACAAGATCTAACTAGAGGGTACTTACTCTGCATCTCCGGAAATGAAGGAGGCACCATTTGTTTTATGGGAGGAGGTAACTGTAAGGTTTAGGTTCTTCCTAACAGCTTGGTAGCTGCATTACAAACAAGACCACCACTTATATTGCCCATATTTACATAGTCTAACTATCACCAGAGAATGTAGGCTGCAAGAATCTGGGCCTAAAAGCATCACAGAAGTTTCTTTCTCTCCCTTTGTGCAATGCATAAGAAAAGCCCAGTTGTGGTAAAATGTTCTTTGCTGCAAATTACGTTTTAAGCACAATTAACATTCAATGTACTAATCTGGAAATGATTCAAAGAAGGATTTCTGTCCTGTGGTTCTTCGAATTAATTCTTTGTGCATCATCTGTGAGCATTAAGTCCTCAGTATTGGTCTCGTATATGTACAAAATTGTGATTGCCCCGTTGTGAACCAAAGCAATGCTTTCATACAGCATAGAGGATTGAGCTGATACTCATTATCACATTGTGGATACCACAGAAATAGCTTTTATTAAATTAACTACTTCAGGAAATAGGTACTATATGATTGGACTTATCAAAATGAGTTACTTCTCCATGATCTATCTGTAACCTGATGGCTTGCAAGAGATGAAGATGAAAAATAAGACAACTATACCTGCGATTAGCACTACACACCTGAAATATACCCTGAACTTGGGCTTCTGTTATATCTGGAGTTGTTATGACAAGCTTAGCTGCTGTGTGGCTTTTTGGGCCAAATCCTATTTAAGTAATGGTGACAGTAAAATTAATCTATCTGAAGCTTCTGTAAAATTACTCTGCTGAATTTGGGCAGCTAGGATCACCTGTGCTTGAGTATGAATTGTTTGGAAAATGTTTCACTTTCCTTCGAAGCACAAGTATTCCCACTAACTCCATCTTCAAACTTTTCTGGTTGATATTTTTCCCCCAGTGAGTTGTAGCTTTCACCTAACTGAACAAACAGATCCATATTTGTTTGCAGAGGTTTGGACAGCTTATACCCCATGTTTAGGACTTCTTAACCAAAAGCACTGCAAATGAGAAATTTAAAATTTTCCAGGGTCTCCAATTCCAACTGCAATTTCAGGGTCCCTCTGATCTTTCCCAGTCCCCCCAAGGTATACAACACACAATTTAGTTCCTCGAAACTTGGTGAGCTTCTTTCCAAAGAGCCCACCTGGTGGTGAGGGGACATGAATGACTGTTAATGCATTCTCTACTTCATGTTTTATTTCCTGAAATACTGCGTGTAGTTCAGTTAATTTTGCAATTGTTGTAGTGAATACTAATATTGGGGGTGGGGGGTGGGGGTACTATTATTATTTAAATAATTTTATTTTTATTAGTGTTCTGGCACATTAAATTCTAAGTACATTCTTGGCAAGGAGTCTCTGTAGCTTATAGCTCCTCCTCTCACAGCTTAGTTGCTTGAGTTGATGCTGTGACTGCCATTACAGTGACACTTCCAGACCATCACTCAAGCACATTAATGCAGCTTTAGTTACCGATACAGTTACTCTGCCAGTACACAAGCTCCACTGTATCATCCAGATAATTCTTCATGGGCATTTGTTTAAGTATTTACCCACAACACAAAATCACTTGACCTTTAGTAAAGCTTGTTGCTTTCTCTCTCTGCACCATGCTCTGTACAGTCCTCTCAAAATTTATTCCTCGCAGGTTTGAAAGCCATCATTTCCACTGTCTTATTATGAAAATCTGAACTTCTGGTCTGGCATTTGGGTTGACTTTTTCCTTTTTGTTTTTCCCTGCAGCTTCTTTGGAATATCAGGATTCTGATCTGCCTGCAAACCTCAATCAGTTAAATACAACTTCGGGCAGTTTTTCTGCTTAAGGGCATGCTCGGGTTGCTTGTTATGACAGCCTTGCAGTACCAGTTGTTATCTGGCATGAGCAAATATATAACTTTGTATTTTCATTGGAATCTCACTCATTTATTCTCTGTTCTGCAAGTACTGGAAGCTTAACATGTCACCAGTATTCTTTGTGGTCTTTTGAAAAATATGAGATGAATCATTATAACACAAGGAAAATGGGTACCTCTCAAATTTGCCTCAAGTTTCCCTCCCATTAGGGCATGAAACTATGTCAAAACTCCATTTTTTGCTTGAGCCAAGAGCAGTTGCATGTAGAGCTGAACATTAGTGAAAACTAATTACGCTGTCCTCAGCTTCGCAGCAGTGGAAGAAAAGAGGAGTTATCAGAGGAGGATGAGCCAAGAGAATGCCCTGGTTTTCCAATGCTGTGCAGAGAGAGACACATAAGCCGCGGCTGATGAGGAATGCTAATGGTATCACGCAGCTGGCATCTCGTACTGAAGCACGCAGCCGCAGTGACAGCTTGGTACAGCCATCGGAGGTAACCAGCACCCATCTTGTGGGAAGCAGAGCTGGGTGTTTTCTCATCAATATCCTAAGGGATTTCACTGCAGCACTTTATTTTATACTTCACTCAAGGGGTCGTTAAGGATGCCCTATGAATGCGTGATTTGAATCTCCCGTATGGGACTCTGGCGAACGAAAGCGTCAGCTGGGCTGCACGGCTTTGTGGTGTCATCGTCCCATAGAAGCTCATTGAAGCTGTGGTAGGAAGAGACAATTTGCTCTGCAGGCACCAGCAGTAACCACATATGGTTCCCATGATTTGCACCTTATTTTTCAAACTGCAGAAATCCTAGCTCACGCTATCACATCCCTGTCTCTCTCTCCTTCTCCACAGACCCATGTTTTCCCCATAACCCCTAAGACCTGTTGCCCACGGTAGCCTGCCAAGGGCTGGCCAGGGAGGAGGCAGTGCTACAGCCAGTTCAAGCCACCACTGTCCAGCTAAACAGAGCAGATGATCGCTGAGCTCCTGCTGATGCCTCATCTCGGTGCAAGCAGCCACTATGCTGCAGATAAAAAATTATGAGCAGAATGTGAGTTTTATCCAGTGCCCTCCCACCAGAAGAAGAGGACTCTATTTGCTAAATAAATCTTTTCTACTTGGAAGAAAAAAATTAAGGCCAGACCTGCTGCAGGTGGGACTTTTAACATGACTCCCCAGAAGAAGACAGGTGCTCCCCTGGAGAAATGCAGAGACTTTGGAGTGCAAAAATCACAGAGCTGTATCTGACGGCAGCCGAGGGGAAGGTATAGCAAACATGATGGATTGCCTTTGCTGCAATGATACACTGCTACTATAGGTATTTGTAGCCTTCCCTCAAACTGAAAAAGAACCAGCTGTCTGCTGCTTTCTGGTATTTCTGTTGGAAAAGTGCAGTTTAGAAGTCATGTATCATCTGTCAAAAATCTTCATGAGTCTTGCTGTGATAAATGAAGGGGTTATGAATGTGTACTGCGGAGTTTTGTGGCAGAGAAGCAGAGCTTGCTGTTTCAGGCAGCCCCAGCCCAGCCATGCGGAGTTTGTTGAGGGCTCTCTTATCTAGACAGAGAACCTCAAGGAAATGTTATCCCAGCCAAAAGGTTGGCAGGACACAGGATGTCATCTGGGTGATGGGAATATTCCTCTGACCAGAATTTAGAAACCAGAGGGCTTACAGAGATAATAACGAGACAGAGCTATAGAGTAAAGGGTACCAAACACAGCAGCGCCTTAGCTGTGGTCCTGCAAGTGGGATTACCTGTGTCAAATCTTCCTGTTGCAGTTACCAGTTTTATTCAAGGCGAACAGATTTATGAACACATGGACAGCAGAGTGAGAAGGATGATTTGAGTGTCTAGTCTATTTCTTTTTCTCCTCAGGAAAAATGCTAAGTGCCCCTACACCCCCATTTCTATGTACTCCTTGGCAGAAGGGACAATCCATGGTTGTGAATTTTTAAGACCTTACTGAGAACAATAAGGTATTTGAGGTGTTTTTAAGTGTTCATCATGAAACAACGGTACATCTTCTGAGTTTGCCTTTATCCCTACTGATTGCTTCTTCCTATCATCTTCAGAGGGATTAGAGAGTCCCCTGCACAACATGGAGCAAGAAAATGTAGAGCTCAGAAAATGGGGAAAAGTACCAGGATGAGAAGAGATCCCTGAGGAATTAGATAAATAGAAGGAAGAAGAAACATTAGTGGAATTGCAGAAGAGTGTAAGACTAGAGATATGCCTGGTGGGGCTGCAGCCAGGCATGGGTGGAAGAGGGATACAAGGAAGGACTGGGAGAGCGAAGCAGGGTTTGGGAGGAGGCAGGTGAGGGGGGGAGAGTACATTGGGGCAGAGCACCCAGGTGTAGGTGGCCCAGGGCCTGGCTTGTTGTTAGTAAGGTAACCACAGAAAGTGGAATTAAATGCCTGCTTCTCTAACCCCTCATGTTATAGAAGGAAGGGATTTTCTCTAAGTAACCACCAGAGTTTGCTGTACCTGCATTATTTAGAAATCTGGAATAAAACAAATCAAGGTGGGACAGACCTGTACTTGGATGATAGGAGGAAATTGGAATATCAGTGAAAATATGATTAAATTATTTTTTAATCAATTTTACAGTTAAATTTTTAAACTCCCTGTGGCAATTTTGTGTTGCTCCTTTTTATTCTAAAGACCTGAGGCCGTCAGTGTAGTGTGGCACATTAAAAAACTCAGTACTCTTTATACTGTAGCAGTTCACTCTGCAGGAAGACTTTCCACAGTCTTGGAGATCTGGTATTTGATGTGTGCCCTGCTTTTACCACCATGGAATTTCAACAGGCACTGAAATATCAAAGTCTGACATTCACGAGGTAGCTTTAACACCTTGCAGAAATAGTAAAATTTGGGCAAGTCATTTTTCCTTAAGTGCAGGCACTTATGTTATCAGCCAAAATATGATTTCTGGGATCAGGTGCTCTACTGTTACTTGTTTTCAGCTTTTTATTTTGTAAGGCATTCACATCCCTCAGCTGGATTAGGTCCACATGAAAAAGGCATCTACTGAAGGAAAGGGGTGATAATGGAAATTCAGAGTGCAGAGCAGCTGAGTAAGCTCTATGGCAAGCAACATCGCAGTATAAAGGCTAACAATTCATCAGATCAAATATTTGTATTCTCAGGGACTACACTCTCTTCATTAATTTGCAATTACCATTATAAGCTCATGATAAATTTCCAGGAAAAAAAAGTAATAATTGCCTTGTTAACAATTAGAAGAGGCATTGTGTTAAAAATGCCATAAGAATGTTGAAAATCAGACATTTCCTTAAGATTATATATTCATTAAGTGACCCTATATCACTAATTGAGATTTTTAATTTATGTAATGATGAGAAATACATACAAAATCCTTACAGTTTAAGATTTCTTTGTGAAAATGATGACTTGGGCATTGACAAAGATTTATTAGATGAAACTTGTTCATGGAATGACTTTTTTCCTAGACTTTAATATCTTAATTTGAAACTTATCAGTTTGCCACGGTTTTCAGTATATTAGACATGTTAAATGTAAGAGTATAACCATTAGCTTTGGATAATAAATGGTCTGTTGTAAGAAATAATTTAGCATATCATCAAAGCAAATAGTAGAACTAATTGCATTCCATTTGTCATTGGCTGTGTGTTGTGGTTTATCCTGGCAGGCAGCTAAACACCCCACAGCCATTCACTCACTCCCCGCCCAGTGGGATGGGGGAGACAACCAGAAAAAAAAGGTAAAAACTCATGGGTTGAGATAGGGCAATTTAACAGGACAGAAAAGGAAGGGAAAATAATAATAATTATTAAATAATATACAAAAGAAGCAATGCACAATGCAGTTGCTCACCACCTGCTAACCCAGGCCCAGCCAGTTCCTGAGCAGTGGCCATGCCCCTCCCAGCCAACTCCCCCCAGTTTTTTTGTTCAGCGCAACATCATAATGTACGGGATATCCCTTTGGTCAGCTGGGGTCAGCTGTCCCAGCTGTGTCCCCTCCCAGCTTCTTGTGCACCCCCAGCCTACTCGCTGGCAGGGCAGTATGAGAAGCTGAAAAGTCCTTGACTTAGTGTAAGCACTGCTCAGCAACAACTAAAACATCAGTGTGTGATCACTATTCTTATCCTAAAACCAAAACACAGCACTGTACTAGCTACTAGGAAGAAAATTAACTCTACCCCAGCTGAAACCAGGATACTGTGTCAAATCTGGTGTGGTATTTAAAAGCAAACTTTGGCTGAGAATTAAATGGAAGACACTGACATCAGTTACACTTATGATTCTGTTCACATGTGGTAAAATCTCAGAAACGCAGTCCCTAGATATTATTATAATCATTCATTTATACTCTACTTCTGTTATAGAAAATTGTAAGCATTTCTTTGGCTTCTCAGAGCAAACGTAAGACCAAAGCCCTGCTCCATAACTAGAAAAATATTGGGATGCCCTGAGCAAAGGAACATCTGGGAGGCAGTAACCTTAAGTACATGTTGCTTTAGGCATTTCTTTCCCATGATGCATGACTCCTGGGCAGCCACCTCTCCCTCCAGCTCCAGCAGCACCGGAGCTGATGTGGGCATCCAGCTCAGCCGTGGGACTGCAGCAGTCTCCCAGGTGCCGTGCTCGGTCCCTGTCCCACCCTTCCCGGGAGTGGAGGGAAGACAAATTCTAAATTACGCAAGAAAATGATATCTAACAAGAAAGATTTTGGGTTTGGGTTTTTTTGTTTGTTTTGTTTTGTTTTGTTTTTTATTTATTTCAAGAATGAACAGCAATCATTTGCCCCTTTGGAAAAGCATCTTTAACAAAACAACCCCAATCCCAGTCTTGAAGCAACAGGCAAAGTTAATGGCCAAAGGCTAGTTTCAGTGGTGTTTTTCATGAGCAGATGCAGGGTAAGTAGACAGGTAGCAGCCACTGCAGCATGCTTACTGGTTCCAGTACTAGCTCTCCTCCTTGCAATGGCTGAGCTTGCAGGGGCTGGGTGCTTTGCTGTCACCTGGCCTGGGAGCTCTCTGCGGTGAGGTAAGCAGCAGAGGCACAGCCCTGGCAGGACACCATGGCTGGGAGGGGGCCAGGGACCCCCAAAGACAGCCCATGGCTGAAGGCTGGGCTCAGCTCAGCAGCTTTCAGCAGCTCGGTCCTGCTCTGCAGCGACCTGGCGACCCTGCTGCTCCTGAGTGCTTCCTGGCTGTGTGTGACCCTGCTGCCCTGCACCACGTCTTCCTTGGAGTTTTGCTCTGGGGTTTTGAATATTTCAAAACTAATTGAGATCATCCGGCTTAGCACTATATCTTCTGGCTTGGGTGTGCACACTGGCTCGTACATTCTTGCTGCTGAAATGGGGCATGACAAGGATGGGGTACGAACCAGAAGACTCTGCCCCAGCCTTCCCTGATGCTTCATGTTCAGCTTTCACTTCCATTTTGAGCTGGTCAGATTTGGAAGGTGCTGACTATTTTGGCCATCTGTGAGGAAACAGAGGGTAATAAAAATAACCCAGCCCTGGTTGCTTTGCTTGCCAACTTTCCTATTGGTTCTGCATATTTGACTGGCAACAGCAAAGCCAGGGGATAGAACTGACACAGTATCCTGAGCAGATGATATCCGTAGCTATTGTTTCACATCCAACAATGTTGTGTCTGATCCAGGACTTTGCCCCACATTCTTGAGCCAAGGGTGGCTAAAGTCCTAAATAAGATCAGGGATCCTAATGGCAAAAAAATTAAAGAGGGATTTCCTTCCCCATTTTTGAGGACTAAATAAAGGCTGAGCCTAGGAAATGGGCCAGCCCTGAGACAGAAAGAGTGGCAGGTACATGAACAGTTTCCCAGAGGTGAAGATCAAACTTGGTTGCATACCATCAGGGACCCAAAAGCATGTTGACAGGCCACCTATTTGAAGGCCCCGAGTACCAACAGCATCACTAGTGCAGTGTTCTGACAACCAAATGCACAAATCCAGAGCCTCTTCATTCCTGTATGTACATGACATGGATCCTGCAGATCCTTCTGTATGCTCTTAACTATGTTATAGGGATAATTATTCCTTGCTGGTCACTACTGCCAGCCTGTCATCTATGGGTTTTCTAGTTCTTATGGGAAAAAAAAAAAAAACTTCTTTTTGGAAAATTCTGTCAACTTCTAAGCGAAAAATATGTATTACAGAAAATTCAAATGCAGAGGGAAGTGAGTAGTGCCACATTCTGCTCATCTTCCTCCTGCTAACATTAGCAACTCTATTCATGCAAGCAAAGTAAACAGGATTTATCTTAAATGGGTAATTTGTTTTTTTCCCCAAATGTGTCATCACTCACTTTGAAAGCAGTGAAAGAATTTGCTAGGGTTCTGACTGAAAGTCCTGCCCCTTTCGCCCTGGTGGGAAAGGCCTCTGCCTGACTTGTGGTTCTCTCATCCCAAAAATGTCTGAGACAACATTGTCAATGAAACAGAAAATGCCGGCGCATGTTTGGAGGCATCTCAGATGGCACTGGAGTACAATCGCAAGACCACTTTCCCTCTCGCTGCTCTTGGGTGACAAAGGGGAGATCACCACCACCACTCGGAGCTGGAAGGGTGATGAAAGACATTGACAAGTGGAAAGTGCTTCTCCAGGGGTTAGCTGGAAATCTTCCTCTTGAAAACTGAGTCTTCACTCTCAACGAAATGCCCTACCAGCCAGGGAAAGCTCAGCAAAACTAGGGGCTGCCAGGAGACACTGTGTCTAGAAATCATGAGAACATGTGCATATTTGGAGAGCTGGAATGTGACTGACAAGAACAACTAGCAAGCCAAGCAGCCTAAAACCACTCTTAATCATTGCATAGGGCTAGGACCACATTTGGGGAAGACTACTTACACAAGAACTAGAGGGCTGAGAATAAACATCTGGGAACAAAACCCCATTGCAAATGCAACAGACAACAACAGAACGAGTGTTCATTCCAAAAGGGTTAATTAAAAAAAATCTCCCCATTTGGTAGCCACCAGTAACAGCACATGATATGCATATTTTTAACCTCCTTGCATGGTACACAGACACTTTATCCCGCTTTAGTGTTTGGACTGTTGTATTTTTAAGTTGAAATAGTCTTATCGCTGTTGACTAGTTCACTCTTCTGAGAACCACCACCCTGTTTATCTGCAGAGGGAAACCCCATGCCTCTTCTCCGCTCCAGAGGTGTTTGTAATGAGAAATGATACATTCCACGGGGCCCTAACCCTTGGCCTCCAGCTGATCCTTGAGGTTTTAGTGATGAACCATGGCATGTGGATACCAGGAACTAGAGTGTGAGTGATTAATATGCAACTCGGTATCTACCACGTAATGAGCCCAAGTCATTTCTAACCTGGGTTGGACTTGGGCACATTTCCTAACAGTAAAAAGTCCATACCCTCTTGCAGACACTTAAAGCTTTTGAGTCTTCTATACTAGTTAATGCCGTGTAGGCATGCAGGTCACTAGACTCTCAAGTAATGCTCATATTTGAATATTCTTTTCAATAGTCCTTATTTAACCTCAGATATTTTGTTCACAGTAATTTTCTTTTAGTCTCTGTCCATCCAGTCTAGATTTTTTGGAGGTGAAAACATTCTAGCACCGGACTGAGAGAAGATCGTAGCTGTAAAAACCAAAACTCATCTTACGATATATTGCTGGATACCCCTAAAACAGGATTGAACTTTCTCTTCCTCTTTCCTTCTACCCTTGATTTTGTTAAACAACCCCAACTGAATTTTACTTACTTTTGGTATCTTTATATAGTGCTTTGAGCTGCTGCTTCCACCAGTTTTCCGTGTGTGACATCCCCCGATGGGCATCTATAGAAGCTAAGTCAGTCAAACTAATACACCTTTTTTAACCTTTCCTTTGTGTAAATGACTTAGCATAATTATGAGATCTATTCTGTGTATAAATTACACTTAAACTTACTCTTCTTCTGAAGCCAAACTAATCCATACTAGGAAGTTGGGACCTTATTTCTCCCCCAGTTGTTTTGATCCAGCAAATGATTCAGTAAATATAGGTGAGAGGTGACTTCTCCAAGTCAGTTAAGGCAGAGATGTCTTTGCTTTCACCACCTCTGGGCTTTTAATAATTCTGAATCATTGCTCCAGCTGGCTATCAGTATTTCTGTCAACTGGTCAGGAACAGTGATAGCTCCAAAGTATGCAGCAATGAAAAAGGTCTGAAGAACAGAGTATCAATTGATATTACTTCCACAGGTTCTATTTATAAGGTTGTTTTACTAAAAAGAGAGACTACTTGAACACTAGTATTTCTACAGCATTGTGGGCACAAGGGATCCAGAGCTGTCACAGCCTTCATTTTCCTTTTCTTGTGGCTCTGCCCTGTGCACGGGCATTCCTGCCCCAAGCAGCTCAGAGAAAAATGCAGTTTGGACTGATTCTTTCCTCCCACCGCAACAGCTGGGTGCTCCGGCTGGATGACTACAGACTGTCAGCTATACCTGGCACTGAGTGCCGCTGCATGTAAGTGGAGCCAGGAGAGGGACCATATTGTCAAGTTCAAGCATTCAGAAATCTAAGCAACCTTTTCCTTACATCCAAAGGTGAACCACTTTTTGTGTTTGTCTTCTGTTGTGCTGTGTTTTCAGTAGGTAGGGACATTTTATTCTCAATGGAAGACGAAATTCCTGCGTAATCACATAATTCCTGCACCTGAGGCTTTAAGAAAAAACACTGACTGCTGCAGGAGTTGGCAGCAGTGGGGGAAGAGGAAGAGGAGATGGAGGAGGAAATAATCTCATTCTCTCACCTGCAGGAGCAGAATCTGACCCCGCTCCTGACACCTCGTCATAGAGGGTGCATCAGAGAGGGAGAGGAAATGGGAGAACCAGAGGAGAGAAGAGGTAGCCCATAGGAAGACGTAAAGAGAAGGAAATACTTGGGATTAGTGGGGAAGGTCATCGGGCCATGCAGCCTTCAGACATCTGTCCAAACCAATTTGAAGCTCCTGATCGCTGGGTTGCCTCACCACTAAGTATTTTTTGCACTCCAAAAGATGACGTGGGGAAGGGTGTCTTTCCTGTTCTGGTTCATCTGCGTCATAGGGATAACACCTAATTTTGTCTACATCCACCTGTGAACCATGCTGAAAAGAAAACGTGGAAGCAGAAAAACCCAAAATGTGGTAGAAGTGCCTCACAGTTGGAAGTAAGGGGAACTCAGGGCTGGAAGCGTATTTTGTGCTCTGCTGCCTTTTTATCTTTGGAGAAGAAAATGTGAATTGTTACTCTAGTAATCTGTGGAATATATTGTGCGTATAGAGCCATACAAGGTTAAGAATCCAAGTATTAAAACTGAATGTAGAGAAATGTTAATGAGGCAGAAGGAAATTTTATGGTAGCTTTTTTACATTTTGCCTCTCCAGACAAAATAGAACTGCTGTTTTGTGTAGCACTACATTATATATATATAGACATTGAGTTTTCTAGTTCTGTGTTAATATCACCAGTGGTAGTAGAAACACTGTGTAAAGCATTCATCCATCAATTTTTTTCTCATTTTGTATATAGTCACTACACAGTTCAGTCTTGTACTCTCCCAAACAGTGTGCCACTCGTTACTTTTTTCCAGTAGACTTGAAAGGATGAAGTTTATGTTTCTGTTTTCAAGTGTTGCTTCCTCTGTATGAGCAGGAAATCCTCCCTCCCTCCATACATTTTTAAAATAGCTGACAGTGCCCCCAATTAACTGCATATCAAACTGAAGATCTTTTTCCTGTCCTACGTGACTGTCCTCCCCTCTTAAATAGCCCATCTGTTTTGTTACTCCCCATACAAATATTAAAAACATCCCCTACCTACCAAAACAAAAACTCCTCTGGGAAGATGAATGTAGACAAGGTGGCAGTAACTGATGTTGCAGTTATATCACTCATATATCACTGGGATATCTTCAGATCAGGAGACATTTAAGAACATAAATAAAATACGTAGTTCTACACAGAGTTAGTATTGACATATTCTTTACCTTTTCCCTGCTGCATCACTTTTTAGCTGCACCTAAATGCTTCCAGACTAGTCAAGTCCTTTTCTTAGTTTGAATTCCTTCCAAAAATGTGTTTTTTTAAAAAAAGCTACCTTCCCAAAGAATATAGCTTTCTGGATTGCTCCTCTGTGTATATCACTATAACCTTTGTCCTCCCCTCTAGCCCTTCCTCCCTTCTTTGCCTGTTAATGATTCACATTAATTGTGCTGTGTCCAAGCTCTGCCCAAATCTCTCTTCCTATCTCTCTATACCGTTTTTGGTTTGGTTTGGTGTATTTTTTTAAAATACTCTGATTCCTCCTCCTGCGCTTGCATTTTGGAATAGGGACCCAAACAAACAGGTAAGTCACGGATGAAGGGTGCGATACAGAACATACCTGAAAAAAGAGCAGTGTAAACCACTCCATTTTTAATCCTCAGTGCAGGTCTTGTTGCAAATGTGTAAGAGATCTGACTTTCTAATCAATGTGCCTGCTTTTACTGACTTCATCCATAACCTTCTAGCGCTGTTATCAGGAAAGATGAGACACTGTAATGAGACAGCATATATTTGTCAGTTCACTTCCTCCTCATTTAAAATGATTTGCAAAAGAGAAGATGACAACATATGAAAAGAGTAAACAAACTCCATCCCTGCATGCTGTGGAACCTCGGTCTCATTTTATTTCTGAAGAGATGACAGGCGTGTACCTATTCACCACTTTTCTAAATTCTCTCTGCTCTAAAACTAAACAAACCCAGCTTTGCTTTGGAAAAAACAATATCCAAACTGTAGTGACATAGTTTTATAAAAAGAAAATTAATGTGCCCTGAGATGAACAATTACTTTCCAGAACAAGTTTATCCTTTGGTGCTTCTCGGTGAACTGGAAAACTACATCTTTCAGTGCCTGGAAAGAATTGTGACTACAGGAATGAGTTGTTTAAAAAACAGCCCAATGTGGTTTGGTTAAGTTGACATGGTAGGCTGGGGCTGGCAGCTCAGGGTTCATCCTCAGCTCCACCATGGGACAGTGTTGTGACCTTTAACTGAGGCACCTGATCCCCGAGTGGCTCTTTTCCACTTGCAGCTGAGCCACGCTTCCTCACAAGGGTGTTAGGGAAGTAGCAAGGGCTTCAGGGAAAGCTACAGTGAAACTCTGAAATATATGGGTCAGCTAAATCCTTCAGTGCATGTAGGAGTGCATGTGGGAGTCTTGAACGCCTGGAATTAATGAAAGGCTGAGGCTGCAGGTATGTGGATTAGCCTTCTCCAGTCAATGTTATTAACAGCTTATCAATGCTCAGTGAATCGGGGTGAGTCAGTAGGTTAACTCGGTGAACGAGGCTTCTTGGCTGGCCAAAATGACCTGGTTTCTCTTCCCACCTGCTCAAAGCTGTAGTGACAAAGGACGGGGCTCGGTTTTGTGGAAGCCATTACTGAACCACAGGTTCAAGTCGCCGCATGGGTAACCGCCTGCCCTGGATCCTGAGGGACGCCTTTAGTCGAGCCCTACGCGATCCCTGCCCTGCCTTCTGTCAGGAACCGCAGAAAGACCCCAGCCCCTCCTGCAGACCCCGGGGTGCCGCCCAGGGAGGGCAGCCCGCCGGGGACACCAGCCTCCCCGGGCGGATCGGGTCGCGTCCCCCGGGCCCAGCCTCGCCTGCACCTGCGCCCTGCCCGCCCCGGCAGCGGCAGCAGCGTAGGGGCCACCGCGCCGCCTCCATTTTGGGCAGCGGGGCCCGGAGCAGCTGTGCCGGCGACCCCTTCCTGCCCGCCGGCGCCGCTCGGCGCATGCCCGTCCGCCCGCCCGCCCGCCGCGGGGGGA